>NC_134854.1:146715848-147025223 GCF_049852395.1 Peromyscus maniculatus bairdii | reverse complement strand
CGGCCATCAGTTGTGCCAGGAGAGCTTTTCATTGGTGTTCGCTGAGTGGGGCGGGGGGCGGGGCACCGGGCGGCAGGCTGAGTCCAACTGCCGTTCTCGCGTGTCTTGCCTTTAGCGCATGCGCCTAGCGAGCCGCGCTCATTGGACGCGAGAGCAGGAGTGGGGGGGACCAGGGACAGTGGGAGCTGCTGTGTGAGGAGGAGCTGCTGCCGGTGTCATGGCGGAGCTGAGTGAGGAGGCGCTGCTGTCAGTGTTACCGACGATCCGTGTCCCCAAGGCGGGAGACCGGGTCCACAAAGACGAGTGCGCGTTCTCCTTCGACACGCCGGTAAGCCCCTTCCCCACGCCCGCGGCGACCACGACTTCCTTCCATCGCCCTGGTCATTCGGCCAGGCCTGCAAGCCTGGGGCTACCGCCTCCTCGCGATGCACCCTGGGACTTGTAGTTTTCCCCGCGACGCTCTGCTTTTGCTTTCCATTATCTGGAGCTGTGGTGTGACTACCACTCCCGGGAGGTACCGCTCTCGCCTTGCCCATGCCTGGTCTCGTGAAGCATTATGGGCATTGTAGTTGCCCCTGTCCCTCGTTACCATTCTAAGATAGAGGTGGAACCTGATCGGTGGACTACATCCCCCAAGCGACGCCCAGAAAAGAGGCCTGGAGGTGGCCTGGCATGTGGCGCAGGGCTCTCCGGGTTTTGTAGTTTCATGTGGGAGGACTAGGGGCGACTCCCCACTGTTCTGGGCAGGGGTTGAGGTTGGGAAGGGATGGCCTTCAGCCTCTAGTTCTGGAAGAGGGCTGTGAAGAAGGCCAGTTTGGCGAAAACTGAGTTAAGCATCCTCCATTCGTGGTCAATTTGGACAGGGGATGGGGAGGTGGGTCATTGGTAAGGAGGAGGAAAAACACCCAGTGGAAAGCTCTAGTCGTTTCTTCCTTGAAGTGGATTATGGCCGCGCCCCCCTCCCTTTTCCTCTGTCCTTCACAGGTTGCCCAGACAACCCCTTGTCAAGTATTCCGAGAGAGGGTTTCTTTCCCGGGAGGATGCTAAGGCCCCTTTACCATCTTTCTCCCACTCTGGTCTAGTTAGACAAAGCCGCCACCCACACCGTGCTTCACGTTTTGCAGGCTCCACCTGGTACCTCCCTTCCTGCAGTTCTGCCTTCCTATGTCATCCGCAGCTGGAGACAAGCCTCCAGCCCAAACCGAAAGGGCTGCAGTGTGGTTGGGATCCGCCCCTCTCGCCACCCCTCCCCTCAAGCGGCTGTTGGTCCCTGCCCAGGGCGTTCAGCTAGACCAGCTCATGGCCTGAAAACTGCAAGTCAGAGTGGAAAGGCTTCATTAATGCGTCCCGAGGGCTGAGTAGAGCAGCATGATGTGATGCCCACCCCAGGACCAGTACTGTGATTTGTGGTTTGCTTGCTTTGCCGGGCTTTGCCCTGAGGCCCAGATAATGCTCTGCTTCTCTCAAGTTGGCCGTGGTAGAAATAAAGGAAGACTGCTGGCCTAGAGCATCAGGGTTTTCAATCCGAGCAGAAACCAGAACCTTTTATTTTCATCTGAAGTCACTTGAGTGCACACCTCCCTCCCAGGAGGGAAAGACAGACATCCGTGTGTCTGTCTTTATGCTGAAAACAACTTAAAAGTTGTTCCTGTCTCCTCCATAGTAACTACTTTAAATGACCCAGAAAAGGTGAGGTTTTGGTTTTGTTTGTTTGTTTTGTAATTTTCCAACACATTCCCTTTTTTCATTCTAAGGCAAGAAATCTCCAGTGTAGCCTACTTGATTTAGTAACAAACTCAAGTACATCAGATCATCTTCTGATTCTTTTTCTGGAAGAAAGGGAGTGTAGCTGACCTTTGTGGTGAGAAATACTTTATGCATGAACATTGCGGCCTACACTATTCTAGGGAGTGATACAGTGCAATTTACTGGTCCACTAACTATCTTAGATGGTGTCCTCATTTTACTGCCACAGTGGGGAATTTTCAAGGCCACTGAGACTTTTATTCCAGGAAAAGGGTGCCTATTGCTCAAAGCCTTGGATCTGAGACCAGACTCCGTTTTTCAGTTTCCCCTCCCACTTTTCTGTCGCTCTTCTGAAGGCACTGGCAGACTGGCTTGGCCTTGGGGAGGATTCAGGGTGGGCAGTTGTCTTCCCTGTTCATGAGTTTGTGTCGTCTAGCTGTCTCAGTGGGGTGTGGTGGTAACACACCTGTAACCTCAGCCAGCCCTGGGAGGCTGAGGCAGAGCAGAAGTTTGGGTCATCCCAGGCTACATAGTGAGTTCCAGGCTAGCCTAGGTTACACAAGGAGATCATGTCTCAAAAATAAACAAAGGTAAATAAAAAGGGACTAGCTTTGAGGTTTCAGGTTGATGGGGCATCAGTGGGGGGTCTTACAGGGGAAAGGGATGAGGTAGGGTAGCTAGTGGCTGTAAAATGATGGACTTCATGACCTTACTAATCCATGTTCAGGTTTAGTTGTGAGTCCCAGACAAGGTATTTTCCTCTAAAGCCAGGGTTTTCTTGTAGTAGAAAAGTGGCAAAGGAAAGGCTGACTGCTGTCAAGCTCGGGGATAGATGGGCAGCTTGGTACTGCGTTCTCTGCCCCTCTGGTGTAGGTCTGTCTGGTTGGTGATGGCTTTAAAAGTGTAGGCCTTTTTTCTCCCAGGAAAGACTTCTTTTTCTTTCTAAATGTAAGCCCTGACACTGCCAGCCCCATTTACTTTCTGGATCTCCTGAGCCAAAGAAGAGGCGAAGGAACCTTCTGTGGTTGATTGGTGAGCATTGAAACCCACGCAAAGAATGAACAAGAGGAGGATTGGTGACTGAGAGGTCTTGTTCAGCTACCTCATGAGCTTGTTGGCTGTTTTCAAATTCATAGAGGATTCTGGGAGAACTTTAGCCATATAGCATGTCCCGGCAGGCTAGATAAGTTGCTAAGGGCCACACAGTGTTAGGAAACCATCAGTTTCTGCCCCTTGGTCCTTGGTTTCCCCATATGTCCAAACTCCATCCTTCTTGTGTTTCCCTATTTGTGTTGTGCCCTGCAGGAGTCTGAGGGTGGCCTCTACATCTGCATGAACACATTCCTGGGCTTTGGGAAACAGTATGTGGAGAGACATTTCAACAAGACAGGCCAGCGCGTCTACTTGCACCTCCGGAGGACCCGGCGACTGGTAGGCACAGTGGCTGTGGTGTGGGCTTGAAACATCCAGGCACACTCCACAAAGTGCCTGTTTTGTATGTCTGTTCCCTAAGTTAGGGTTAGTACTGCTGTGAAGAGACACTGCGACCGAAAGCGAACTGGGGAGGACTCTTCCACACTGTAGTCCTTCCTTGAAGGAAGTCCGGACAGGAACTCAAGCAGGGGAGGAACCTGGAGGCAGGACATGATGCAGAGGCCATGGAGGGGAGCTGCCTACTGACTGGCTCAATCTGCTTTCTTTTAGAACCCAGGGCTACCAGCCCAGGGGTGGCACCCACAGTGGGTTGGCTGGACCCTCCCATATCAATCATTAGTTAAGAAAATTCCCTTACAGCAGTGGTTCTCAACCTTCCTAATGCTGCAGCCCGTTAATACAGCTCCTCCTGCTGTGGTGACCCCCAACCATAAAATCATTTTCATTGCTACTTCATACCTGTAGTTTTGCTACTGTTTTGAATCGTAATGTAAATATCTGATTTAAAGGAGACCTGCTATGCCACCCCTGTGAAGGGCCGTTTGACCCCCACCATCACCAAAGGGGTCATAGCCCACAGGTTGAGAACTGCTGCCCTCCTTCTAGGCTTGCCTGCAGCCCGATCTTCCAGAGGCGTTTCCTCAGCTGAGGCTCCTCCTCTCTGACACTCCAGCTCACCTCCGTCTCCCCTGGTGTCCTTTGCTTTTCTTTCACCTGCTCTCCTTTGTGTCACTGAAACTTGCCACAGTTGTGTCTTTATCTTCATTCCATTGTACAGTTAACCATTCTTTTCCTTCATCTTCTTCTTTTGTTCTGACCCTGGGGCTCAGGGCTGCTCCTGACCCTCCTTTTTTCTTTGTTTTGTTTTGATTTTTGTCTTTTTGAGACAGGGTTTTACTTTGTAGCCTCAGCTAGCCTGGAGCCCATAGAGATCCTTCCTCTGCCTCCTGAATGCTAGGACAAGGTCACGCGCCATCACACCTGGCCCTCTGAACCTCTTTTCATTGCAGAAAGAAGAGGACACTAGTGCAGGCACTGGGGACCCACCTCGGAAGAAGCCCACCCGGCTGGCAATTGGTGAGCTACCTGCTAGGAGAACCCTGAGCCTGATAGTGGCCTTAGAGCTCCTGAGGGGACACATTGGAGGAGAGCCAGTGACCAATGGTAGTTGTCCTCCTTTCTTCCTTCTTCCCTGTCATAACCAGGTGTTGAAGGTGGGTTTGACCTCACCGAGGAGAAGTTTGAATATGACGAGGACGTGAAGATTGTCATTTTGCCAGATTACCTGGAGATCGCCCGGGATGGGTTGGGGGGGCTTCCCGACATTGTCAGAGATCGGGTATGAAAATCTTACCACCCTATCCAGAGATTCTAGGACTGGAGGGGCTGCTGTGGTCGTGGCTTGGACAGCACTAACCAAACTGGAGACCGAGGGTGGAAAGGGCGTGTGGGGCAGGGGTTGGGTCCTGGCTGACTGTGCTCCCTCCAGGTGACCAGTGCGGTGGAAGCCCTGCTCTCGGCTGATTCGGCCTCCCGCAAGCAGGAGGTGCAGGCTTGGGACGGAGAAGTCCGTCAGGTGTCTAAGCATGCCTTCAACCTCAAGCAGCTGGACAACCCTGCGCGGATCCCTCCCTGGTGAGGCCTGGCTCCTCCCATCTCTGGGCACAACCCCTAGAGCAAGGGTAGAGGTCAGGTACCCTTGTACTGGAGCTGGTGAGAGAGAGGGTGGGGAGCAAGACCAGAAAGAAGATGTGGGGAAGGTGAACAGTGCGGGAACAGCCAGAAGAGGAGAATGGGTCTTGGACTGGCTGCGGCCTGCAGAGCCCCCTCACTGCCACTCCCATAGAGACCCCGACCCAGAATTCAGCTCATTTTCTTCTCCCTGGGCCAGTGGCTGGAAGTGCTCCAAGTGTGACATGAAAGAGAACCTGTGGCTCAACCTGACAGACGGCTCCATCCTCTGTGGCCGGCGATACTTTGACGGCAGTGGGGGCAACAACCATGCTGTGGAGCACTACAGGGAGACTGGCTACCCCTTGGCTGTTAAGCTGGGCACCATCACACCCGATGGAGCCGGTACTCGCCTGCCCCTCCCCACTTAACGGGTTCCAGTTACTCATTTCATGACACGAATGATACATAAATGTATCCCCTTGATACGAAATGAAGACTTAAAACTTCACTACTGCCTTTCACAATCCTTGTCCCCTTCCTAGAGACAACCACCATTATCTGGTTAGTAACTGTCTTTCCAAACTGATCTTACTGTAGTAGCTTATGGTACAAGGTTAGAATCCAAATCGTAATTAAATCTGGGTATGGTAGTGTACTAGTGCACATCTGTTATCCCAGTGCTTGGGAGGTGGAGGCAGGAGGATCAATTTGAATATCATCCTCAACTACGTAATGAATTTGAGGCCAGCCTGGGCTACATAAGAACTGTCTCCAGAAAAACCCTGCACACATGTGAACATACACATGCATTTGAAAAAAAGAAAATCACAATTCCACCCTCATCCTGTTTCACCCTGTTCCCTCTGACAACCAATTCCAGATGGGCTTGTTCCTCACTAATTCTCAAGTGAGCCAAGAGGGTGATCCTTCCTGGCTGTCCTTATGTCCTCTGGGCAGGAGGTAGAATTGGTGGATAGGCCAGTGCCAGGCTATGTCCCCTGCCCACACTGTGTCTGCCTTTTGCTCTAGATGTGTATTCATATGATGAGGATGACATGGTTCTGGACCCTAGCCTGGCAGAGCACTTGTCCCACTTTGGCATCGACATGCTGAAGATGCAGAAGGTGAGCTCCCTCCCACCCCCACCCCCATTAGTGTCAGATTTTCATTCCTGCCTCTGTGGCTCTTCTGTGCCTGAAGCTGAAGTTACCCAATCCCCAAGATATATGGAGTTCTCTTGAAGAGAAGTCTACAGTCATTTGGTCATTCAGTGACGACTACCAAACACTTGTTACATACTGGTCACTATATGAATAAAGTAGATATTCTCCTTGGTTTCATAGACACAGTCTAGGAGCATGGTGGGTCTCAGTCATGTTCACAAATAAATGAATAATTGCAAATTGCTGACCAGTGACCAGTGGTTTGAGAGATGGATAATAGTGTGACACTACCAGAGTTTATAGCAGGCCCTGGCCTGGCTAGGGGATCAGGACATTTCCTGAGGAAGTGTTCTTTGAGTGAGAATCTAAAGGTTAGTAGGAATGACTTCAGAATGGGAAAAAACATTTTGGGTAAGGGGACTCCTGGTCATTTCACTCCCTCATTCAAACAGATGACTAATGGATCTAGAATGATTCCCAGTCTGGAGCTTAGAGACTACATGATATTTAACATGCCCAGGCCCCAATTCCATAAATCCTGGGCTATACCTGGGTCTTGCCCTAGACTCTGGGAAACTTCAGGGGCTGAGTTTCTTGCCCAGTCTAAAGTCCCCTTCCCTGCAGACGGACAAGACAATGACTGAGCTGGAGATAGACATGAACCAGCGGATTGGTGAATGGGAGCTGATCCAGGAGTCAGGTGTGCCACTCAAGCCTCTGTTTGGACCTGGTTACACGGGCATCCGGAACCTGGGGAATAGCTGCTACCTCAACTCTGTGGTCCAGGTTCTCTTCAGCATCCCTGACTTCCAGAGGAAGTGAGTGATTCTCTTTACTGCTGGTCTCTGGCTGTGTACCGCGCAACCTGAGTAGGGTTTAGTTTGTCCACCTTTTTTATTTACTTAAGGAGGACCATGAAGCTGAGAGAATTATTAGTTGATTGAAACCAAATACCTCTTAACATCTTTGCTCCTCTCCTAGTCCAGTCTCTTTGCACGCTGGCCTTCAAGTGTCCTCGTATCTGTGTGCCTGCTCTCGTTCTTAGAATGGCTCCTGTTCTTTTATGGAGGGTGTCCTGTGAAGGGAACATGTTACAAAGCTGCCCTAGCATATACTCCCCAGTAACAGAGCAGAACAAAAGAATGTGACTTCTGTTTATTCTAATCCTGGACAGCCTTCTCATTTCCTTGGCTCTACCTTGGGAAGGAGGCCAAGAAGAAGAGTGCCTTGAGCATGCTGCATGCTCTCTAGTTGAGAAGGGAGAATGGACAGGTTGCTGCAGAGAAATAGAATGTAACTCTAGGGAGAACATGTTCCTGAGATTAGATGAGTTATCTCTTCCTTTTTCCTGTTTTTTTTTTTTAAATCTATCTATCTATCTATCTATCTATCTATCTATCTATCTATCTACCTACCTACCTACCTACCTACCTACCTATCTGCCTGCCTGCCTGCCTGCCTGCCTGCCTGCCTACCTACCTATTTATTTGTTTTGCCTTCTAGGTATGTGGATAAATTGGAGAAGATCTTCCAGAATGCCCCAACAGACCCCACCCAAGACTTCAGCACCCAGGTGTATGTAGTCAGGTCATTCGTACAAAGGCTGTTGTATAAACCGTGACCACCTTGGGTGGGCATCATCAGAGCCCTGGACAGTTAGAAGCTGTGGGCTGCCTCTTGAGCTGAGTTCCTCTTGTCCCCATCCTGACAACACCACACACACGGTCTTAAGACTTGTTTAAAGACGGGTCATGAGCATGATTGAGGGGAAGAGGAAAAGATACAGATAGCTGCAAGGATCATTAGTTGACTAAGCTAAATAGTTTCCTTGGCTGTTATTACAGGGCCAAGCTGGGCCATGGCCTTCTCTCTGGAGAATATTCCAAGCCAGCAATGGAGTCAGGTGATGGGGAGCAGGTACCAGAACAAAAGGTGAGTTTAGGGTTTTATCCTTTTCAGACTGTAGAATTCTATAGGGAAACTAAGAGCTGGGAAGTGTCCAAATTGGGTCAGTGGGTGGCTACTGAGTCTCTGCCCTGGCTCTGCCTAGGAAGTTCAAGATGGCATTGCCCCTCGAATGTTCAAGGCCCTCATTGGCAAGGGCCACCCGGAGTTCTCCACGAATCGGCAGCAGGATGCCCAGGAATTCTTCCTTCACCTTATCAACATGGTGGAGGTAAGGATGGGAAGATGGCAGAGAGGCTGGTATTGGTTCTCCTGTTTGCCTTCAGTTGGTCCCACTTACCTCCTCTTCTCAAGCCCAGCTTTGTAAGTCAGCAGTCTGTTTGCAGTTAGCCTGCCCTGTCTAGTACCTGAGTACTAGTGCCCTGTACAAGTACCTGCACTTGCACCTGAGGAAAATAGTCAAGACAAGTGCTGGTCTTTACCTGCAATCCTTCTTGTGATCTGCCCAATTAGGATTAGAACAGCAGCCACAATTAAAGATGAAGAGGGCTGGGAGGTAGGGCACCAAGGTAGTGCACTTGCCTAGCATGCCCAAGTCTCTGGGTTCATCCCCAACCCAAGAATACTTACTGCTTATAAAGAAAAATAGATTATTTCGGGGGGGGGGGGGGGTTAAAAGTAGAGAAGCAGGGTTAAGGGTGGTTAGTTAGGGAAGGCTTTTACTCTGTCTTGCATCCCTGTGCTCCTCAGTGGCTATTTTCTAATCCACTGCTGTTCCCTACTGGTTCCCTGATACATTTTTTGAGCCTCAGTTTGTTCCCTGGCTGCCCAGACCTTCCTATCCTGCCTGTTTCCCGTAGAGGAATTGCCGGAGTTCTGAAAATCCAAATGAAGTGTTCCGCTTCTTGGTGGAAGAAAAGATCAAATGCCTGGCCACAGAGAAGGTTAAGTACACTCAGCGAGTTGACTACATCATGCAGCTGCCTGTGCCCATGGATGCAGCCCTTAACAAAGGTAGCTTGCTCGCTCAACAAGGCCTTGGTGTGGATGGAGGCTGAGGTCTGAAGCTGGGCCACAGTGGGAATGGCGTTAATCTTTCCTGCAGCCTGTTAGCACTGTTGTGATGACAGGCAAAGTACATGTCCAGTAGGCTTGGTGGGGTAGAGGAACAGGAATAAAGGGCAAAGCTGAACAGAGAACAAGGGACATCCTCTAAGAGTACACCACCCAATTCTTTCACCAGAGGAGCTTCTAGAGTATGAAGAGAAGAAGCGGCAAGCTGAAGAGGAGAAAGTCCCACTGCCAGAACTGGTTCGGGCCCAGGTGCCCTTCAGCTCCTGCCTGGAAGCCTACGGGGCCCCTGAGCAGGTGGATGACTTCTGGAGCACAGCCCTACAGGCGAAATCAGTAGCTGTCAAGTATGTCCTTTGGCCCGGGTTTGAGCTGTAGGCCTTTAGTGGGGTAATCATAAAAGACATATGTGCCTCTTGGCTCTTTGCTCATTCCTTTTGGTTGAGCTCTCAAGGTTAAATCCCCTAGGCCTGGGGTTTTGTTCCTGAGGGGACCAGGAGGCCCCAACAAGGATGGACGCAGTGATGACTGCATCTCTTACATTATCCTTTCCTGATGCTTCTCGTTTATAGTGCAGGCTTTTTTCCAATATGGCCTCTGCACATCCTCTTCATTATGCCAGAGTACAGGCTTTTAGTGGTCAGCTAAAGGCTTAATTGGACTTGTAGCAAAGAGCTTGCTTTTGGCCACTGGCATGGCCTTGAGATCTGAAGAGCTGCTTCAGTTTTAAGGACCAAGTCCCCAGCCCATTGCTGCTTCTGTCAATAAAATAGTCCTCTTCCTGGCTCCTGCAGCCCCTTGTGTAGGTCCCTGACCCCTACCCAGGCAAGAAAAAAGGGAGTCTCTTCCTGGATACTGGACTTTATCTAAGAGAGTTCAAATCCAGGTAGAGAAAGGAGCGTCCTGGGGTACCAGCACATTTTCTCTCTCCAGGACTACACGGTTTGCTTCCTTCCCTGACTACCTGGTCATCCAGATCAAGAAGTTCACCTTTGGCTTAGACTGGGTGCCCAAGAAACTGGGTATGCTGGTCGGGGTGAGGGTGGTAATGTAGAAAGCCCTAGAAAAAGATATTCTTAACATATATCAACTAGTGTTCCTCAGATTTTTCTCTAAAAGAGGAAACATTTTGTGTATGTTTCAAAATGTACCTAGTTTGAAAAGACTAATTAAAACTTTTTTGGGGTTTTTTGTTGTTGTTTTTAAGACAGGGTCTCACTGTGTAGCCCTGGCTGGCCTGGAATTTGCCATGTAAATTATGTTGGCCCCATGCTCATAAAGATCTGCCTGCCTCTGCCTCTCAAGTGCTGGGATTAAGGACATGTGTCATGATGCCTGGCTAAAACTATTTTGATAGTTGTGATTTACAACTGATTTTATTGTTAATATTTTTCTAATTGATAACTATTTTTATTGTGATAACCTTAAAGCAGGTCCTACAGGTCCTTGACACTACTGATTTATCTTGATTTTCTAGATAAGGAAATTGAGACCTACAGATGTTTAAGGCACTCTGACTGTGAAAGGCCCCTGGCCTGTCTGTAGCTCAGACAGTAGTAGATTTAGGACTAGAATATATGTCCCTTGACCCCTAGACTTCCACGTGTATCCCAAGGTTGGACCTATTAAGAGCAGTTCCAAACCGTGGGGCAGGAGCTTGAGGGTCTGCTGTGACCATTAGGGAGCTACTGAAGTGACCCTTTCCTGCCATTCCAATTGCAGATGTGTCCATTGAGATGCCAGAGGAGCTAGACATCTCCCAGTTGAGGGGAGCAGGGCTACAGCCAGGAGAGGAGGAGCTGCCTGACATTGCCCCACCCCTGGTCACTCCGGATGAGCCCAAAGGTAGCCTTGGTTTCTATGGCAACGAAGACGAAGACTCCTTCTGCTCCCCTCACTTCTCCTCTCCGACATGTTAGTGATTCTTCTTCCTGCCTGTCTCTCTCCCTTACTAATGGGGGAGGGCTTTTCTGCACTGCCCCTCCATCCTTTATGTTTCTCCTGTCCTCCCTTTCCAATTTCCTCTGGACCTTTATTGGATGTGAAGACTGGCTACAATACTCCAGCTTCATTCTCATATGAGTGTCAGTAGCCTTGGCCCTTGGCTAATCGCCTCTATATCTTTGTTACTTCCTTGGTTTGGGTGGGGAGGGAGAAGGGTATCATGGTCCATAAATGGCAGAAAGTCGATCACCTTTGGGATACCAGGTCCACATTTTGCTGTGGCTGCTTTTAGTTCTGGTATGAAATACCTATCCTTGGAAGAGAAAAACATGTAATAGGGAATTGGGAAGAGACTAGAGGCTTGGCATGTGGGAGGATAAAGAAACAAGTAGAACAGTAGCAGTAAGTCATAGTGCCTACCATTCTGCCACAGCGCCCATGTTGGATGAATCCGTTATCATACAGTTGGTGGAAATGGGCTTCCCTATGGATGCCTGCCGGAAAGCTGTCTACTACACAGGCAACAGTGGGGCAGAAGCAGCCATGAACTGGGTCATGTCACACATGGATGATCCAGGTAGGCAGAGGTGGGTACCAGGATGGGGCAGGGCCTCCATCCACCCCTGCAAACACTCCTCCCTTCCCCGTCCACAGATTTTGCAAACCCCCTCATCCTGCCTGGCTCCAGTGGCCCTGGTTCTACAAGTGCAGCAGCTGACCCCCCACCAGAGGACTGTGTGACCACAATTGTTTCCATGGGCTTCTCGAGGGACCAGGCCCTGAAAGCTCTGCGGGCCACGGTATGGGCTGCCCCAGCTAAGGACTTGGAGCCATGGGAAAAAGTGGGGGTGGGAGTAACGTTATCTTAACACCTCGGGTTAGTGGAACCAAAACCCAGTGTAGTGTGGTTGAACCTGGCTGCCCCTTGTGTGATTGTGATAGCCACTGTGTTGGTGTGCCTGCCTGACTCGTTAGGAAAAGTAACACTTCCCTCCTCTCCAAGAACAATAGTTTAGAACGGGCTGTAGACTGGATCTTCAGTCACATTGACGACCTAGATGCAGAAGCTGCTATGGACATCTCAGAGGGACGCTCAGCTGCTGACTCCATTTCTGAGTCTGTGCCAGTGGGACCTAAAGTCCGGGATGGTCCAGGAAGTGAGTGTCTCCGAGCATCAGAGCAAACCCGAGGCTGTCTGCTGCACCATGCCCGCATTCTAGTGCTGTGCCCTCCGGTCTGAGGGGTTAGAAGCTTTGCCTCTGATAGGGCTCGTGAGGGTGGAATTCTAGAAGCTGAGATTCCCTTTGCCCCATGTTCCTGAAACTCTTGTCCTGGGTTTGAGCTGTTAAATACTGTCACACAGGAACCTCATAGTTTCTCCTCAGCTTTATCTTTCTTTTCTTCTCCAGAGTATCAGCTCTTTGCCTTCATTAGTCACATGGGCACTTCTACTATGTGTGGTCACTATGTCTGCCACATCAAGAAGGAAGGCAGGTAAGTGGCTAGTAATATGCACTGTGAATGGAGAGGTGCTGGTGGGAATGAGGAAGGGCAACCTGGAAGTCAGTCCCTAGAATATTTGTAGGAGAAGGCAGGAAAAAAATGCCTCCCACAGGAATAGGCAAGCCACACCCCAGGGCTGAATCTGGCTGTCTGCTTTTGTAAATGGTTTTTACTAGTACATAGTTGTCTGCTTGTTTATGGATTGCCTTTGGCAGTAGTAAAGTTAAATCACTGTGGCAAAGACTGTGATTACTCAAATGCTGGTCAGTAGCTGTGGGGGTGGCTTATGGCTGCAGTGCTAGCATTGGAGGTGGAGGCAGGTGACCAGGAGCTGAAGCTTATCCTTGGCTACATGGTGAACCTGGGCTCCAAAGGGGGATAGGGGTGGGCTAGAGAGATGCTTATTGGTCAAGAGTACTGGCTGCTCCTGCAGAAGACCTGGGTTCCATTCCCAGCACCCACATGGAGGCTAACGATCATCCGTAACTCTAGTTCCAGGGATCTGGCACCTTCTTCTGGCCTTGATGACATGTCACTCTTGCACACACACCCCAAAGACACACACACACTTTAAAACTCCTTTTTTAAAAAAGAAAAAGGAAAGGAGAATAGAAAACATTGGTCTGTCTGGTCCTCCAGCTTCACAGGAATGGGTGGAAGATGATTTAAAAAAAAAATACAATCTAGGCTGATAAGATCTGATAAGATTTGTTTTGTTTTGTTTTCCAAGACAGGGTTTCTCTGTATAGCTTTGGAGCCTGTCCTGGAACTCACTCGCTCTATAGACTAGGCTGGTCTCTAACTCAAAGAGATCCGCCTGCTTCTGCCTCTTGAGTGCTGGGATTAAAGCATACGTCATCACTACCCAGTGGTTGACAAGATCTTAATGAGTAAAGACACTAGCTGTCAATTATGACAGCCTGAGTTAGATTCCCAGAACCAGAAAACTGCCCTCTGACCTCTATATACACCATGGTTCAAGTGCACATTAGTACAAAATAAATAATTGTAGCTTTTGAAAATACAATCTGGCTGGACATGGTGGTACATACCATTAATCCTAGCACTCAGGAGGCAGAGGCAGTTGGATCTCTGAGTTTGAGGCCAGCCTGGGCTACACAGAGAAACCCTGTCTGGAAAAAAAAGAAAAAAATCTGTCCGGATGTAGTTGTATACACATTTAATCCCAGCATTGTGGAGGCAGAAGTAGGTACATCCTTGAGTTTGTAGCCAGCCTGGTCTACATAGTATTCCAGGACAGCCAGGGCTGTTGGGATCCCATCTCTAAATAAACAGTCTGAAGACATCAAATGGGAAATGATCTTTATGGGATTTTGAGCTCCTTTCAGACTGCTAGCTGGACTGCAGATTTGGGGATCTCAGCATAGAATGAAAGCTGGGGTTCTTCCCCAGAAACACCTCAGGGGTCTCAGGTGATTACCTGAGAGCTGAACACGATGCCCACTTTGTTCATCCTTCTCTGTCCCTTCCCCCACTTCCTAGATGGGTGATCTACAACGACCAGAAAGTGTGTGCCTCCGAAAAGCCCCCCAAGGACCTGGGTTACATCTACTTCTACCAGAGAGTGGTCAGCTAAGAGCCTGCCCTTGACCCTTCCCACTTCGGGCAGGGGACAGACCATCTGGCATGAGCGGCAGGGTTTGAGGGATGGACTTCGGCCCCCTGCTCTGTACCCTTTTTCTTTTTGTCCCTAGCAGCCGGAAAGAGCTGGAGGCCATGGGAGAATGGCCAAGCAAAGAGGAGGGGTACTCAGTAGACTTTGGGGATAGAGCAGGGGTGGGACAGGAAGGGGCCAACTGCCTGTCCACAGTGGGACCTTGTTGCTTCCTTCCCTTGCCCCTGGAATCCACAGTGCTCTGCTTCTCTGTGATGGCCCAGCCCCTGCGATGGGGAGGGGTCTCATCTGTGTGTGCGTGGGTGTGGCTTTATGCATCCTTCCAGGGGAGGGAGCGACTGTGCCTCCCCTCCCTTATGTGTTTGCTCCCTTGTGGTTGGGCAAAGAAGGATATGAGGGAAATAGGGACACCTCCCCCCCTTTGCCCTTCTGCCTCAGCCTCCCGTTCTGTCTCTTCGGTCCTCTGGAAAAATGCCAAAACACATGATGTGAATAAAAGGACAAAGACTGGCTGGTTTTGTTTAGTTCTTTAGAGGGAAAATTACTGGAGCGGGCAGGTTCAGAGAGGTCCAACTGGGGTCCTTTGCCCTGCCTCCACCGCTAGGCAATTCTGTCTCTAGTTGTAGAAGGGCTCAGAAAACTGAGCTGGGGAAGTGGAATAAAGGGAGAATCCAGAAGAGTGGCTGCGTCCCCCCACTACTGACCGTGTAATTGGTCTAGCCCCGTGGTTGCTGGATAGAGGGGCTGGAGTGGGCAGTGGGCAGTCCATACTGGTTGGTATTAGCTGACACTTTACAAAACCGCAGCCAATCTGCCCCCCCCCCCCCCCGCCTCCCCCCCACACTAGCATCCCACTCTGCTCCATTTGGCCAAGACAAGAAGCCCAGAAATCACCAGCGCTATTTGTGAAACACTTGGGCCCCTCCCCGTGTGATTGCTGGAAAGGCTCCTCAACCATGGCTCTGCCTTGTGCTGGGGGGAGAGGGCTCGCTTTCCGAGTTGGAAAGGTGTCTCAGTGAGACTGGCCAGGGCCCTGCTGCTGCCGGCCCCACGGGAAATACCCTCTGGCCTTCGAAATCGCAAAGTTGGTTTCTCTGAGCGCGAGGCTCAACATCTCAACTGCCGAGCAACAGGCGGGACGTTTGAGCCCCCGGAACCCCCTAGAACGTTGCTACAAGAAAGGAGAACCGTCAGAATATCGAAACACCGGGAGGTGGGAAGGCGGCGGGGGAAGGCCTAGCAGCAAGGGGCCGGGCTAACCATGGCGGAGGGCGGGAAGGAGGAGGAGTTCTGCTTCACAGCGCTCTATATAAGTGGCCAGTGGCCAGGGCCTCGCGCTTGTGCTGACCTTCAACCAGGCAGTCCCAGCGCAATGGCGCCTTCCAGGAAGTTCTTCGTTGGGGGCAACTGGAAGATGAACGGGAGGAAGAAGTGCCTGGGAGAACTCATTTGCACCCTGAACGCGGCCAAGGTGCCCGCGGACACCGGTGAGCTCCTTTTGGGAGCGGCGGCGGTGCGGGGGAGGGGGGGATCGGGCGTGGCAGCACCTACTCCCTATCCGAGTGGACCTGGATGCTGGCCTGGGGACAGGGGCCATTTGGTGTCCGGGCAGCAAAGAGATGTGCTGGGGGGGAAGACATTTAAATGGTGCCCTGGGCCTGTGGATCGGGAAAGGGCTTCTTGGGGTGGGGGCTGGGTGGAAGGTCGCCCCTACGAGTGGACCGGGGCTGCACCGGCTAGAGGCCACGGTTAAGAAGCGGAACCAGTGTCCGGGTGGATAATCAAGAAAAGTGGCACGTGTCCCCCAGAGTGTGGGGGAGGAAGCTGAGCTTGCGCGGGCTCTCAGCTACCTGCCCCCTCGGTCTCTAGATGCGTGCGTCTCCGCACGTAGCTCGAAACTCCTCCCCTCGCCGCAGCTCGCTTCGGCCGCTGAGCTGGGGGCTCCTGCATCCCTACCCCTCCACAGCCTGGGCCACTCCTGCCTTCCACCTTAGGGACCGAGCAGGCGCCAAACACGCTGAGCCGTTTGGGAATGAAAAGCTATCCTACAGATCTCCTCAGTCTGGAAATAGGAAAACCCAAGGTCTCCGAGAGCTAATCAACTCCCTGCTGCTCACGGATACTATCCTCCATCCTTCCCCCTCCTACCCACCTAAATCAGAGAACCTTGAGAGTGACCGAAAGGGCATCGTCCACTCATTTATTTCCCAAAGAGCCAATACACACTCCAGTAGTTGGCCTGTTCTCCTTATGCTAAAAATCCTTGCCGGGTTGGAGTAGTGGGATGGGCTATTTTAGAAAGGGTTGACCCCGGAGAATGCTGAGTCTAGGAGGTGCCCATTCCCAGAATAGCCTGAGGAAATTAGAGCCACAGCTGTTAAAAGAGCAGAGGGCAGGTTAAGGGCTGGGGCCTGACAGGAGCATTAGGGAGGCTGTGGGATTGGTACAGGCCCAGCCTGGACTGTGTAGTGGACAAAGGTCATCTTTCTGGAATGAGAAAGGCAGGAGGATAGAACCGAGAGGGTGAAGGCCTGACAGCCAGCCTGGAGAATGAAGGCTTTCTTTGATCTCTTTCTCAGAGGTGGTTTGTGCACCCCCCACCGCCTACATCGACTTCGCCAGGCAGAAGCTAGATCCCAAGATTGCTGTGGCTGCGCAGAACTGCTACAAAGTGACCAATGGGGCCTTCACTGGGGAGATCAGGTGAGATGGAGGCAGAGGGGGTGCAGAGGGGAACTTCCTGGGAGGCTCCTTGCTGAACCTGGGTGTTTCTGTCCGTTTTAGCCCTGGCATGATCAAAGACTTGGGGGCCACATGGGTAGTGCTGGGGCACTCGGAGAGGAGGCATGTCTTCGGGGAGTCCGATGAGGTCAGTAAGCAGGAGGGGAGGTGGGAGAGACGCTCTCATCGAGAGGGATGTCTCACTGTATTTGTCCAACAGCTGATTGGACAGAAAGTGGCCCACGCCCTGGCCGAGGGCCTCGGAGTGATCGCCTGCATCGGGGAGAAGTTAGATGAGAGGGAGGCCGGCATCACCGAGAAGGTTGTTTTCGAGCAAACCAAAGTCATCGCAGGTACCTCTGGAGAAAGGGACCTTTGAGCCTGGAAGGGCCCCAGGGCTGGGTCGGGGGTCAGAGACCCTGCAGCCTGCCTGATTGAGGCAGGAAAAGGGGGTGGGCCTTGTCACTTCTGTTCCTTCGGAAGCCACTAGGGGCTCCTGAGATGCTCTGTGGGTAAGGGGGTTTACTGCCTAGCCGAGGGCCTGTGTGACCCCCCAAACCCACATGGTAGGAGAGAGCCAACTCCTGCAAGTTGTCCTCTGGCCTCCGTGTGTGCGCCTTGGCGCACACACACACACATTGTTTTAAAAAATGGATAGGGAAAAAGAGCCCACCAGGGGCTGTAGGTTATTACTGCTACACCCTGGCGAGCTTGGCTGGCAACTCCTTCCTCTTCACTGTTCTCTCCCTGATCTCTGTCCTGCAGATAACGTGAAGGACTGGAACAAAGTTGTCCTGGCCTATGAACCTGTCTGGGCCATTGGTACCGGCAAGACTGCGACACCTCAACAGGTAACTGTTGCCCAGGAGACACAGGGTCCCTCAGACTTGCCAAGAATGTTCACTCTAGGCCTGGCTGGGATTGGAGCCTTGCTATTCTCTGACCCCAGGGCTTTTCCAGAAACTAAACTTTCCAAGCTTGTGTGTGTGTGTGTTCTCTTTGAAGGAACAGGAAGGGTTTTATTTAATCTGCCTCCTCTTTCTAGGCCCAGGAAGTACACGAGAAGCTTCGGGGGTGGCTGAAATCCAATGTTTCTGATGCGGTGGCTCAAGGCACCCGAATCATTTATGGAGGTGAGTGGGTTTGGCTCCAGCCAAGGTAGAAATGGGCTAAGACAGACTGAGGCCCCACAGAGAGGTGGGGCACAAGTGTGCTAATCCTGTCCCTGACCAAGCCATCTTCCTGTTCCTGTTCTGTCACAGGTTCTGTGACTGGAGCAACCTGCAAAGAGCTGGCAAGCCAGCCTGATGTGGACGGCTTCCTCGTGGGCGGTGCTTCCCTCAAGCCTGAATTTGTGGACATCATCAATGCCAAACAATAAGCACCATCCGTCTCCCCAACCCTTCGCTAGGCCAGGACTAGGTCACCCAGAAGCTTAGTAACTATTCCCACCAGACACATGCTTCTGATGTCATCTGTTCCATCTTGTGTCCCTAATCCACACGGTACCTTCCTGAACCTTTTACACCTCCCTATAATGGTTGGGACCAGGCCAATCCCTTTACCACTTAACAATGGTTAGAATGAAATACGTCACCTAGTTCACCAAGATGGCTTCCTGGCTGGGGGGTGGATGGAAAGAGGGGAACTGACCGCCCCTTCAGGCCCTAGCAAGGGCAAAAGAGTGAAGTCACCTTTCCCTTCTCAGTGTACACCAAGGCTAAGATCCTCTTGCTCTAGGAGGCCGGGGATGTTGCCCTCCCCCACAGCGCCGCCCTCGTATTGTGTTTGTGAACCATCTTACATGTAAGGGAAATAAACACCTGGCCCTGAGCTTGTAGTCGGTCATCATTGCACGTTTCCATGTAGTTTCCCAGTGACAGGACTCTGGGGGCAGGCGGAACAAAAACCAAAGAGGCGCTGTGACAATACATCTCGTTTTTTTACTTGACAAACATCTTGGCACCAGGCTTCCACAGCCTTTGCAGTCTCTTCCTTGTCTTGCCCCTCTCTAAGGGTTAGTGAAGGGGCCCAGCCTCTCCTCCCCTCAGCTTCACTGGCGTTTCTGTTGTTTGTCTAGGCCGATGGTGCCTCTCCACCTGTGCCCACCGTACTGCTGATGGCCAGGTGCCAGCCCAATCTGGTGCTGCCGGGTCATTGGTAGAGCAGGTAGCGCTTCATGGCAGGGGGCAAAGGCAGAGTGGGTATCTGGCCAAGCCGGCTCTCCCCCAGCGCGTGGCGCACACACAGGCGGCTCAGGTGCAGGAGGGATTGTGGTTCCTCTGCTGAGAGAGAAGAAAGTCAAGGTCAGGAGAGGTGCAGCTCCAGCCAGACGTCCTCAAACTCCTGAGTCTGCTCAACCTCCCCCGTTTCTGCAATTCTGCCCCCGCCTGACAGAGGAGATCATTCTGGATTTCTGCATCACATCCAGTAAGGCCTGAGAGTGAAGCTAGAGCCAAGGCCATCTAAGGGACAAGCCAAAGTGATACGAAGCCCCCTTTTCTGTGGTCCAAGCATGGGTTTCCACCCCAAACCATTGCCAAGAGTGGCAATTCTCTCCCGACTCCTAGTCCGGGTCTCACCTCTTCTTTCGCCCATGTAGCGGATGCGGACCTGGCACTGGCCCCAGACAGCGCTTACAGAGGGATAGAGGGTCCTGCCCTTCAGTCCACGGAAGGCTGGCCCCAGGTAGGTGCCCCCAATAGAGTAGCCCAGAGTCCCCTCCTCCATGTCGAGAACCACCAGCAGTCTCTCTGGCACCACTAGCTGCTCACCCTGGGGTCCAGCAGGGTACTGGCGGGCCTCCAGGCCCTTACTCTGGTGATACAGTTTTCCCCGCCCAATATCCCAGCCCCAAGACTCGCTGTTGCTGCCCAAAAGCGCCGCATAGTGGTCAACCTGCAGCGGGGCGAGGGCAGTGGCCACGCCCACCACGGCGTGTGTGCCCCTCTGCTCCAGGGGCCAGCTGATCTCCCAGGCATGCAGGCCCCTCGAGTAACCCCTCTTCCCCCGGACCCCATCAGTGCTTTGGGCCACAGGGCGCCGCTCAAAGCACAGGCCCCCTTCCTTGACATCGATGTTCTCGGAGCAGTCCTTGGGATTCCAGCCGTGGCGTCGTTGGGCTCCTAGGTCAGGAGGGGGAGCAGACAGGAGCTCCTCCAAGCCCTCCGGAGGAGAAAAGTCAGAGTACAGAGCCTGCGAGGTGGGGGTGCTGCTGCTGCCCCTTGCAAGGGCCGTCTGGCCCATGAGGTGAGCAGCTGATGGGATCCTCCAAACAGGCTTGCTGGGGCGTCTCTCTTCTGAAAGTTGAGCTCCGGATCGTCCCCTGGAGCGGCGTGGGAAGAAAAGTGTGAGGCGCAGCATCTTTCGCTAGCGTTCCCGTCATCTGTTCACCCGTGGGTGCCAACCAGCCTGCTCTTGGTCCCCTAGCCCTCCTGGGCCCATCACTCTGCTTTCACCCCATCTGTGCCGCGCCCCCCAAGTCTCTCACGAGTTCGCCCCTCCGACCACACCATGGACCATCCCCCTTGCCCTCCCTAACACCCGCCCTCTCTCCCGCACCTCGCTGGGCTCCCCAGCCCGCAGGGACCTCGGCCGAAGCACCCAGAAGGGTAGGCTAGGCGCGCCCCTGACCCGCGACTGCTTCCGGCTCCAGCGGGGACGCAGGACGCCCGGCGGCCCGCTCCGCCCCCGGGCTCTGTCGGTGGTTAACCCTCTCGTCACCACCCAGACCGCGCCCGCCACGCCACGCCCCCCCGTGGGAACCTCACCCGCTGCAAGTAATCGAGGCGAAGAATCTGTGGTGAGGCCAGTCGTAGACAGGCGCGCATGCTTTGTGGAGCCAACTCGGGGTGGGTAACCTCTTGTCCCTTCCCAGGACTCGATTTTCCCCGACGTGAAGCTCTTCACCGCAGTTAATCTTTCCGACGCCACCTGACAGCTGCGTGTCCCGCCCCCCGCCCCACCCCCCGCGTCCCTGTCTAGAATTAACCCTTTGATGACATCATCGCCTTGGATTCTCTATGAAGAGTGTTCTCTCCACTGGAGACCTTTGTGCTGCCTGGTCGAGTCATTCCTGAGGCCCTAAGAGGAAGAGGCATTGGCATCCCTCCGGAACTACTGCTCCCATTTCGTAGAACGTAGGGGCTATGTTTGTTCTCTGAGTCTCCTATGTGGCTGAAGTGACAGCCATTCATTCTTCTGCCTCAGCCTCCTGAGTAATGTAGACAACTAGTGGGCACATCTATAGTGGATATGCTTCAAGGGTTAGTTTTGAGTGAAGCTAGATCACTAGCTGCATTATCATGGGGGAGGTTGCCATTGACCTCCTCCAACGTCTATTGATAACAGTTCAAATATTCCATAATGCTACAGGTAATTTTAACTCTGTGTGTGTGTGTGTGTGTGTGTGTGTGTGTGTGTGTGTGAGAGAGAGAGAGAGAGAGAGAGAGAGAGAGAGAGAGAGAGAGAGAGAGTCACTCTGTAACCTTGGCTGGCCTAGAACTCTCTAGGCATTGATCAGCTTGTCTCTGCCTCCTAAATGTTGGAATTAAAGGTGTGTACCACCATGCCCGTCCTAATTCGTTCTTTTTTTTTCGTTATTGTTTGGTTGGTTTTGAAATGGTGTCTTGTAGCCCATCCTAGGACAAAACTAGCTGTGCAGCCAAGAGCTGGCCTTGAATTCCTGCTCCTCTTGCTACACTTTCAAACACTTGGATTATAAGGGTATGAGTCACATATGGCTAATTTTAACTTTTTAAAATTCAGACGTGGAGCTGCTGAAATGGCTCAGTAGTTAACAGCACTGGCTGCTCTTTCAGAGTACCTAGTTCGGGTTCCCGCACCCACATGGCAGCTCACAACCATCCATAAATTTCAGTTCCAGGGGATCTGATGCTTTCTTTTTAACTTCCACACAAATGTGGCACTGACATACATTCACAGAAAATAACTACACATGTAAAATAAAATATTTTTTTTTCAAGACAGGGTTTCTAAAAAAAAAAAAAAAAAAAGACAGGGTTTCTCTGTGTAGTCCTGGCCATCCTGGAACTCTCTCTGTAGACCAGGCTGGCCTCCAACTCAGAGATCTGCCTGCCTTTGCTTCCTGAGTGCTGGGATTAAAAGGCGTGCACCACTACCATATGGCAAAACAAAATAATCTTAAATAAAATCTAGATGTAATAATATGCTATCCTAAATGGCCCAATTATATGTGATCGTTTCCTTTTGGATGCCTTTAAAAAAATTTTTTTGAAGGGGTTCAGGGTTTGTAGCTCTGTAGAACACACTGCCAAGTAGGCCTGGGAGAAGGTGTAGAGTTGTTTGTTGTTGTTTTGTTTTTTATTCTTTGCTCTTTTGGGGGGCCTGACACCTAGCTCCAAATAAATCACACAGAGAGACTTTTTCTTTGTTGTAAATGCTTGATCTTAGTGTGGCTTGTTTCTGGCCAGTTTTTCTTAAATTATCCTGTCTATCTTTTACCTCTAAGCTTTTCCCTGTCTCTATTTCTGCAAATCTTTCTTTCTTTCTTATCCTTGGCTGGCTGTGTGGCTAGGTGGCTCGCCCCTTCTTTTCTTGCTCCTGCCTCTCTTGCTCCTTCCAGAAAGCTCCTATTTATTCCCCCTGCCTGCCAGCTCCGTCTATCCTTTCTCCTGCCTTGCTATTGGCAGTTCAGCTCTTTATTAGACCAATCAGGTGTTTTTAGGCAGACAAAGTAACACAGCTTCACAGAGTTAAACAAATGCAGCATAAAAGAATGCAACACATCTTTGCATCATTAAACAAATGTTCCCCAGCAGAAACAAATGTAACACATCTAAAATAATATTCCACAACAAGGATGGAAGGTCATTAGTTGCTTTTCAACCAAGGCTTTAGTTTCAAGTTGAGAAATAGAAACACAGCTGGACAATTTCCCCAGGAAGATACCTCATTCGTTCTGGAAGAGAGCCCTTTCGCCGATGACTCTAATAGCACGAGATGCATCTTGTTGCCTGTTCCCCCAGACGTAGCCTCATTAACAGTCTGCATGTTTTGCAGGTTGAAGTAGTTTCTAAAACTGTGAATTCATCCTTGGCTGGTCTTGAACTTCCATCCAAAGGCTATCTTTGAACTGTGACTTAAGACAGAACCTTTAACAAAAGATTTCATTTTCTGTGTATGAGTTTTTTATTGAGTGCATGCATGCATGTATGAATGTGTACCATATACTTTCTTGGTGTCCAAGGAAGCCAGAGGAGGACACAAGGTCCTCTGGAACTGGAGTTAGAGGTACTTGTGAACCACTGTGTGGGTGCTGGGAACCAAACTCTTGTCCTCTGCAAGAGTGTGCCAATGGCTATTAGCCTGCGAGCCATCTCTCCAGCCTGAAGGCAAAAGCTTGATTTTCTGTTAGTATTGGGGAATGTATCCAGAGCCTCGTGTATCCAGACCATACTCTACTACTGAGCTACAGGCCCACCCTGAATCACAGTGTGTTCTTGACTTTTGATGTAGCCTTGTATTGCGACTGCTGAGCACTTTCTGGTTCACGTCTTCCAGCAATAAATGCAATAAATCTATACGGCTTTGGATTTTGGTTAGTTTGGGTTTCGTTGTTGTTTGCTTTTTAATTTTTTTAATTACATTTATTTTTGTGTGGATGTGGTTGTGTGTAATGTGTGTGGAGGTCACCGGATAACTTTCTGGTATTAGCTCTTTGCTTCCACCATGTGAATCCGGGAGGTGAATCCAGGCAGCAAGTGTCTTTTTTTTTTTTTTTTTGGTATGAGTGCTCTATTTGCATGTATGACTGCACACCCGAAGAGGGCATTCAGATCCCATTATAGATGGCTGTGAGCCACCATGTGGTTGCTGGGAATTGAACTCAGGACCTCTGGAAGAGCTATCAGTGCTCTTAACCTCTGAGCCATCTCTCCAGCCCATTGTCTTTTTTTTTTTTAACATAAAAAAACTGGAAAATATTTTCTCTGTAGAAAATAGCAAAATGATAACATTTCCCAATAAGCCCCTTTAAGCCAAATAATAGCTGAATTATACATATAAATATAGATTAGATTCTGGGACACAGAAGAAACCTATCTTCATCTGTTCAAAGAGCTCTGTTTTACTTAAATTGTATAAGTGAGATTCCTATTCATCTTCCCCTTCACTGTTTGATTTACGGCAGACATTTTTCTATAGGCTAATCCATAATCTATAAAGATTTTAGCCTCCATTCCTGAAAGTACAGCCAGCATTTTCTTTCATCAGCTTGATGCGGTACAAATTCTTATCCTAAGAGTGAAATGTTTCACTAAGTCTTGCCCAGTGACTGGGCAAAACCAAAACTTATTATAAGCCACAGTCATCCTAGGGTCCCCCCTGCTATATAGCCTCCCTGGTTCTGTGGGTTGCAGTCTGATTGTTCTTTGCTTTATATCTAGTATCCACTTATGAGTAAGTACCATGACTGTCTTTCTGGATTTGGGTTACCTCATTCAGGATGATTTTTTCTAGTTCCATCCATTTGCCTGCAAATTTCCTGCTGTCATTGTTTTTCTCTGCTGAGTAGTACTCCATTGTGTATATGTACCACATTTTCTTAATCCATTCTTCAGTTGAGGGGCATCTAGGTTGTTTCCAGGTTCTGGCTATTACGAATAATGGGCAGCAAGTGTCTTTACCAAGAGAACCATCTTGCAGCCTGTGTGTGTGTGTGTGTGTGTGTGTGTGTGTGTGTGTGTGTGTTGTTTTAATGTATATGGGTGTTTTGCTTGCATGTATGTCTGTGCACCATATATGTGCAGTGCCTATGGAGACCAGAAGAAGGTGTTGGGTCCCCTGGGACTAGGGATACAGATGGTTGTGAGCCACCATGTAGGTACTGAGAACGGAAAATGGTTCTGCTGGAAGAGCAGCTAGTATTCTTAATCACTGAACTGTCTTTCTAGACCTTTTTTTTTTTCCTTGGTTTTTCGAGACAGGGTTTCTCTGTGTAGCTTTGCACATTTCCTGGAGCTCACTCTGTAGCACAGGCTGGCCTCGAACTCACAGAGATCCACCTGCCTCTGCCTCCCAAGTGCTGGGATTAAAGGCGTGTGTCACCACCGCCAGGCTAGACATTTTTTTGTTTGCTTGTTTGATTTTTTTTTTTGAGTCAGCATCACATGTAGCCCAGGCTGGCCTTCAGCTAGTATATAGCCAAGGATAACCTTAAACTCCTGATCTTCCTCCAAGTGCTGGGATTGCAAGCATGTACCACCATGCTGAGATGCCAATTTTCTCTAAAGATAAATCACTTGATTTTTGGTGGAACTGTAGTAACTTTAGAATTGGATGGCCCAGTTTTACAAATTTCTTTAATTGCATTTATTTTTGTTTGGGGGAACACTTACGAAGGTCAAAGGGCAACCATGTGGGTGCCAAGAATCACACTCAAGTCATTTAGACTCGGCCACAGGTGTCCTTTATCTGTTGAGTCACCTGGCTGGTCCACTTTTACAAATTTCTTTTTCTTTTCTTTTTTTTTTTTTGGTTTTTCGAGACAGGGTTTCTCTGTGTAGCATTGCACCTTTCCTGGAACTCGCTTTGTAGACCAGGCTAGCCTCGAACTCACAGAGATCTGCCTACCTCTGCCTTCTGAGTGCTGGGATTAAAGGCGTGTGCCGCCGCCGCCGCCGCCGCCGCCGCCGCCGCCGCCGCCGCCGCCGCCGCCGCCGCCGCCGCCGCCGCCGCCGCCGCCGCCGCCACCCAGCTCCTTTTACAAATTTCTTGAATACACATGTGCTGATGTCTTGAAGTCATATTTAGATACCACATATATGATATATATTTAAATCCCATACATATATACATGCATGTATACATATGAAAATGTATATATATGCATGCGTATATGTATATGCATACATACATGTATTAAAACATATATACATACATATACATATGAAGTGGGAGCTATTGGCCCTTGTTTAGTAAGTGAGCTTTTCTTCCAGATTGGAAAGAGTGTTTCTTTGCTTGGGTGATAAGTGGGTGGACTGCATTCAGATGGGTCCTATCGTATGGAAACAAGGTACCTTAAAACACTACAACCTAAATGAAAAAAAAAAACACACAAACAAACAAAAAACCAAAACCACATCTAGCCTTGGGGCCCACCGGGCTCAGCAGAACACAGATCAGTTTCCGTCTTACAAGCTGGCCAAGTTCTGCCCTATTTAACCAGACCGTTTTTGAGTTCACGTTCAATATATCTGTGATAAAACTGGACCTGCTTTATTCTCACGACCAATGACTCCAATTCTCACAGACTCATGCCGAAGGTTGAGACACGTTTAACTTGGAAACCGGAACATCTGCTGAGAGGCTGTGTCTTCTCTACAGGACAGGGAAGCTGCATCAACGAAATGTCAACAGCATGGTTGCCTAAACCAGGTCTGGACTATGACAACACTACCCGACATGCCAAGGAGGCACGGGAAAACCTTACAGGGCCCCACCCCTAGAGGAAGAGCTCAAGGCACTCGATGGCTGCTGAAAGAGAGTCAGTCTTCCCCAGAGACGAGCCCTCTCCTTGGGTTATCCAACACCAAGTGGTCAGTTCTAGAAACATAAACATACGAGCAACACTACATGAACTCAGCAGGCTGTATTTATACGTTTATCTGTACCAGCAATTAAAAAGAAATAGTATTATATAACATGTAAAACAAAACAGAAAGGCTCAAACCTGAAAGGGAAGCCTATTTTCCAAACTCACCAATGAGGATGAAATGGTAACTGGGCTGAGGTTGAGAAACCTGGATTAATGGCCGCCCGCAGGCCCCGCCTCCGGCTCCGGCCCCGCCCCCCGCCCCTGTGCTAGTCCCGTAACCATGGCAACGCACTGGCAGGCTGGGGGTGGGAAAGCTGACTCACTCCGGCTGACGGTCACGTGCGTGGGTGCACAGCGTGCGCTCCGGCGGCCTGGGGGGCTCGCGAGTCCTCAGCTAGCTCCAGAAGTCAGCCACCTCCAGCCCTCCCCAGAACTGCTGCTCCGGCTTAGGGCGTTAACACTCAGGTCTGGAATGTTCCACCAGAGGAAACCTGGGTGGGGAGGGGTCGAAAGCTAGGGAAGGCCTTTTGGAGGAGAGCTGACCAAGGAAAGCCAGAGAGGTGAGCAGGGGTAAGAATAAGCCTGGTGTGGTGACGCACGCCTGTAATTTAGCTATTCGGATGACCAGAAGGATGATGGAGAGCTTGAAGCCAGCCAGGGATCTATACCAAGACCTTAGCTAAAAACAGAACTGAGCCACGCGAGGTGGCGCACGCCTTTTGTCCCAGCACTTGAGAGGCAGGTGGATTTCTGTGAGTTCGAGGCCAGACTGGTCTACAGAGCCAGTTCCAGGACAGCCAAGGCTACGCAGAGAAACCTTATCTCGAAAAAACAAAAATAAATAAAAAACAAAACAGACCCAGACAGAAGAGTTTTAACTGCAAACCAGAGAAAGCTTGGATATAGGGAGAACTGAACCTGGACCCAGGGTGGAACAAAGGGAGGGAGATTTAGGAGAATGCCTTAAGTGAAGCTTCCCTGCCCCAGGGTGTTTTGAAGACTCCATTGTGGCAGCCCTGATAAAATGTTTCCTTGCTCTTCATCTGCTGACCTTCCTGCTATAAGGATTCTCCACAGGCAATTTTTTTTCCTCCACAGGTCTGAAGTAGGAGACAGCTCAGTTTGTGTTAGAAATCTCAGTATTTGCAGGAATGGCAGATCAGTGGAGGGGCTTGCCTAGCATATACTAGACCTTGGATTTGAAAAACCTGGAAAAAACTCCTCAGGGGAAGGTCTCATGAGATGCCCACCTTCCTTGAGAATTTATAGGCAGTTAATAATAATTAACTGGGAAAGGTTTCTTCTGTGGTGTAGACTTTGGTAAATGCCAATGCCCCTTTAACAATCCCTCACGAATATTCCTGTAACCCTAAGGAAACTCACTGGATCAACAACTGCTCAACTATAAAGGAACACACCCATTACAATAGCCACACCCTCTTAAAATCTGCCAACTCTACCAAGATTAGTCACCAAAAACCTTAATTTACCCAATAAAACGCTTTGTAATCTTAGCACTGAAGAGTCATAGGCAAGGGAACCAAGATACATACAGCGGGGGACCCTGTCTCAACAGTGATGACTGAAATGCTCAGGTGTTCTACTACCCTTGACGTTCTTCAGGGTCTCGATTTCCTTCTGATGAATCCTGACTGGGATGCCTTGCAGGCTTGCCATTTCATCAAGAGGACGGAGGAGTGTTTTGTTAGAGCACATCCAAATGGAAGGGAGGGTTTTCAACGATTACTTTTTCACGGCAAAGTGGCTGAAAAGATGGCTCAGCCTCTAAGAGCGCTGGCTACTCTTCCAGAGGACCAGGGTTTGATTCCCAGCACCACATGGCAGCTCACAACCTCTGTAACCCCAGTTCCAGGGGATCTGATGCCCTCTTCTGGCTTCTGTGGGCAATAGGGACATACTGAAGGGGCTCATGGGGCAAATCTCCTTTGGGCTGAGAACTTGGTCTTGGGTGTCTTGTGCTAACTTTGAGGTCCCTTTTATATATAGGGTACAGATACATGTAGGTAAAACATCCAAACACATTTTTAAAAACAATTAAACTCATTAACCACGTTAAAAAGCCAACCCTGGTGCAGATAGGCAATCCTAGGAGAATAGAGTCTGGGCTACAGTCTGGCAATTCAGTGAGACTTTGTCTCAAAACAAGAAAGAGAGGAGAGCCAGGTGTTGTGGTACACACATTCAATCCCAACACTCCAGAGGCAAGTAGATCCGCAGTGCATTTGAAGCCAGCCTGATCTATATAGCAAGTTCCCGGACAGCCGGGACTGTGAAGTGAGACCCTGGAGAGAAAGAAAGAGACAGAGAGAGCACACATAGCTCACTGGTAGAACGCACTTACCTAGCATATGCAAGGCTCTAGTTCACACTCTAATATCTCCCTCCCCTTGTGTGACAAAGTTTTCCTGGAGAGATGCAACATCTACTCACTCCAGATAGGGAACCTATGACAGTCCAAAGTATGAATACCATCAAAGTCCAATAGTAAACCGACGTGTTTTATTGGGGGTTACAAGAACAGACATGACCCAAAGACAGCTGTATCACTAATGCCCACCCCAGCATGGGTGACTACTGCTCTCAATGCTGGGAACCTGGGGTACACTGCACAGCCTACAGGCAGCTCAACAGGATCAAGAGTGTCCTTCCCAGGTCCTCAGTTGGTCTAAACCCGGCAGCTGGCTGATCTCAAAAGTCGTCTTTGCAGCTCATCTTTTTTCTTCATCTGAGGAGGACTCTCAGCTTTTATATAGTTTACTCTGGCAGAGCCTGGGCGCAATGAATCTGGTCAGTTTCAGGGACTTCCTGGAGCTATTTTGAATTGTATACATTCTTGCCCAAGGAGCTTCCTTGCTGGATAAAATGTTTCAATTTCAGAGGAAACTGTTACAAAACACCCCTTGGGGAGCGGGGAGGAAGGCGGTGTGGTAGCACAGCTGTAATCTCAGCAATTAGAGGTCCAAGCAGGAGCATGGCTACCGGCTGGAAAGGGTTGTCTGGGCTACACAGCAAGACCTTGTCACAAAAGAACAACGGATGATAGCATGTTAAGAGCCACTGAAGCCTCTTTAAAAAATTTTTTTAATAAAAATAAATTAAAAAAAAAAAAAAGAAGTTTTAGGGCTGGAGAGATGGCTCAGCGGTTAAGAGTACTGGCTGCTCTTCAGAGGTCCTGAGTTCAATTCCCAGCAACCACAGGGTGGCTCACAACCGTCTGTAATGAGATCTGGTGCCCTCTTCTGGCCTGCAGGGATACATGCAGGCAGAACCCTGTATACATAATGATAAATCTTAAAAAAAAAAAAAAAAAAGAGCCACCGAGGCTGTTCAGTGGTTAGCAGCTTGCCAGTGAGCCTGCCACCGAAGCTGGATTCTTGGAACCTACATGGTGGAAAGAGAGACACCCCCCACCCCCAGCCTGTGCACTGTGGCAAGTGTTCTCCAACACACACACACACACACACACACACACACACACACACGTTAAAAATCAACAGAAAAATCAATGAACCATGGCTACCATCTGGCCTCCTAGGCACCTGTGTATAGAAGTGTAAGGATCTCTTTGCTCAGAGTCTTGTCTCCATTAGCACAACCTTCTCTGGTCTCTTCAGTGGCAGGATCCTGTGGATAAACAAAGCCCGTGCCTTTAATCCCAGCACTCAGGAGGTAGAGCCAGGCGGATCTCTGAATTCAAGGTCAGCCTGGTCTACAGAGCAAGTTCCAGGACACCCAAGGCTACAAAGAGAAACACTGTCACATAAAAACAAAAGAAAAAGAAAAAGAAGAAAAGAAAAGAATACCTGCTCAGAGCTGGAGAGATGGCTCAGAGGTTAAGAGCACTGGCTGCTCTTCCAGAGGGCCTGAGTTCAATTCCCAGCAACCACATGGTGGCTCACAACCATCTGTAATCTGGTGCCTTCTTCTGGCATGCAGGCAGAACACTGTATATATAATAAATAAATAAATCTTAAAAAAAAAAAAAAAAGAATGCCAGCACATACTTTTTGGCTGCAGTTAAGAGTGCTTCATAATCATGAGGACTGGAGTTCAAATCCTGCGTGCTTTGCTTTTCTGGTCTCCGAAGGCAGAGACACGTACACCTGCTCACATACTCAAATCCTTTTATGAAAATGCACACAAGATGTTGACATGCTTCTTCTAAGGCCTTCTCCTTCTGGGCTTGCGAAGAGCCACCACCTCACTACGTCCTCACACAAGGCCTCAGAGCCCCTGACATTGTTCACTCATGTTCCTGGTATCTGTGTGTATGTCCTTATTTCTTTCAATAAAAAAGGAGAAAAGGAGCCGGGCGGTGGTGGCGGCGCACGCCTGTAATCCCAGCACTCGGGAGGCAGAGCCAGGTGGATCTCTGTGAGTTCAAGGCCAGCCTGGGCTACAGAGTGAGTTCCAGGAAAGGCCCAAAGCTACACAGAGAAACCCTGTCTTGAAAAACCAAAAAGAAAAAGAGAAAAGAAAAAAGGAGAATAGGGTGAAGCCTGGTGCCAACAGGGAGACGTTTCCCAGGAGGACTTCAGCACTTCTGCCAAGCTGTCTGGCTGCCTTGCAGAAGCGTCTGAGCAGAGACATTGATGGCCAGTTTGGCTATGCATACTATGCATACTATAACATATTAGTGTTCGTTCTAGCTATAATCCTCTCGGCAGGACCTCAAAGACTAACTTGAGACTGGGAACCTGCACCTCTGCATTTACTCTTCCCAACATGGCAACATTGAAACAAAGCTTTCTCTGTGTTCCATTATTACTGTCTGTGGTAGAGCCTAGCCTGCTGGAGCAGCCAGGGTCCCAACTAACAATAATACATTTACTGTAACCTCCATTTTTTGTTTTTTGAGACAGGGTTTCTCTGTGTAGCCCTGGCTGTCCTGGAACTTGCTCTGTAGACCAGGCTGGCCTTGAACTCACAGAGACCCGTGTGCCTCTGCCTCTTGAGTGCTGGGATTAAAGGTGTGTGCCGCCGCTGCCTCCTGGCTTGTAGTCTGTATTCTTGAGGTGGTTTGCCTTCATTGTCTCTGTATAGTGGAAATGCTGTCATAATATGTTATCGCACATTCTCCCCGCTCTATGTTCAGTTACAGTTTTAAATTAGCCGTTTTTACACCACACACTCACAAACCGGAAAGCGCCTAAAAACAGGTTTCTGTTCTTTTTGTGGTGTGATGTTAGACTTCGTCTCAGTTACTGTTCTATTGCTGTGCAGACGCCATGACCAAGGCAATTTACAGAAGAAAGAGTCTAACTGGAGACTCAGGGTTCCAGAGGGTTGGAGTCTCTGACTACGTGGCTGGGCCCATGGCGGTAGGCAGGCACTGGAACAGAAACTGGAGAGCTTACATCCTGATCCACATGCACAAGATGACAGTAGGCAGGGGCAGAAAGAGCTAACTGGAAATGATGGGTTTTGAAAGCTCAAAGTCCACCCCAGTGACGGATCTCCTCCAACAGGCCCACACCTCCTAATTTTCAAACAATTCCATCAACCAGGGACCAGGCATTCAATATGTGAGCCTATGGGGCCATTCTCATTCAGATCACCACAGACTTTGTCTATTTATCTATTTCTGAATAGGCTCTGACTGTATAGAGAAGACTAGCCTAAAACTAATTGATTAACTAATTAATTAATTTTCGGATTTTTGACCAATGTAAACTAGCCTCAAACTATTTAAGTAATTAATTAGTTAATTAAGTTTTGGGATTTTGAGACAGTTTTTCTACATAGTCCTGGATGTCCTAGAACTCACTACATAGACCAGGCCATCCTTGAACTCATAGAGATCTGCATGCCTCTGCCTCTCGAGTGCTGGGATTAAAGGTGTGCGCCACCATGCCCACCTCCCTCAAATTATTTTTGTAAGGGTGTTGAAGAGAATGATTTGGCAGTTAAGAGTACTTGTTGCTCTTGTCAAATTAAAATTGAATGAACTTGCATTTGGGAGGCAGAGGCAGGTGGATTTCTGTGAGTTCAAGGCCAGACTGGTCTACAAAGCGGGTTCCAGGATAGTCAGAGCTACACAGAGAAACCTTGTCTCAGAAAACAAAAAACAAACAGTCAAAAACAACGGAGTGAACTGTGGCTGGTAGAAATACAAAGAAGGTCTTCTGAGAATCAATGGTTTGCAGACAGGCACATTAAGATACTTTCCAATGAGACTTTGATCTCATGCTGTTCCCAGTCCAGAGAACATAGGCAGCTGGGTGTGGCACTGCACATCTGTAATCCAGGAGATATGAGGTGAAGGCCAGAGGACCAGCTGTATGAGGTCAGCCTTGGCTTGTGAGCCCTAGCACCACCACCCAAAAGTAGCCAGATATACAGAGTACTTTTGGGAAGTCCCAGGGCACAGCAACCAGATCAAGTTCACATGATTGAAGAGTGTGATGAAAGCCCTAGACGGGCAACTGTGCATAATGCCAGGTGGAAGCAGGAAGATCAAAAATCAAGGTTAGCCGGGTGGTGGTAGTGCACACCTTTGGTCCCAGCACTTGGGAGGGAGAGACAAGTAGATCTCTGTGAGTTCCAGGCCAGCCTGGTCTACAGAGCAAGTTCCAGGACAGCCAAGGCTACATAGAGAAACCCTGTTAAAAAAAAAAAAAGAAGTTCAAGGTTAGGGCTAGAGAGATGAGTCAGTGGTTAAGAGCATTTCTTGCAGAGGACCAGGGTTTGGTTTCCAACACCCATATGATGGCTCATAACTACCTGTGACTTCAGTGCCAGGGAAGCCAGTGCCCTCTTATGACCTCCTCGGGCACCAGGCACACATGTGGTGCATGTACAGATATGCAAGCGAACATTCATACACAGAAAAATAAGTAATCTAAAAAAATAAAGTTCAAAGTTATTCTCAGCTACATAGCAAATGTGTATAGTGAATTTGAGACCGACTTCAGGTACATGAGACCCTTAACAAAAAAAAGCCCTACACATGGCCAAGTCCACTAGTCTCCAGAAAATAGATCAAATATACTCCCCTGACAAGTGATGCGACCTTCCTGCAACTCTGAGGGTTTCCACCATGTTGCTGCCTCCTTAGCCACATTCAGTGTTGAATCCTACCTCTAAAAGAAAGGAAAAGTAAGCCTAACTCCCTTCCTCTTGAAGAGAGGCAAGACTCAGAGAGACACTTCCAAAAATACACTAACTCTCACTAGAAGTGCAGAAGTGTGATTTAAAATATAATGGAACGTGTATGGGCTGGTAAGACTTTAAAAACAGTATGGTGGTATTTTATTTGTACTGAAATGTGATTTTAATTGTATGTTAATAAATAAAGTTGCCCGGGGGTCAGAGCTATTAGCAAGCCATAGGAAAGCAGGGCAGTGGTGGTGTATGCTTATAATCCCAGCACTTGGCAGAGCTAGGTAAGTCTCTGTGTGTTCAGGGATACAGCCAGCATTGGAGACACATACCTTTAAGACCTGGAGGGCTGTACATACAGGCAGTGACGAGGCGATCATGTGGTTGGGTTTACAACCAATGAGAAGGCAGAACAGAAAGACTATGAAAAGACATACACACAGGAAGTAGCTCTCTTTCGGAGAGGTAGGACCACCACAGGAGGAAGGGTAAAGTTTGAGCTCTAAGCTCTGAGCTCTTGGCTTTCTTCTTTACATTGGTTCTGTGTTTCTTATTTAATAAGACGGTTGGTTACATCTACAGAACAGAGTCCTTTTAGCGGTTGATTTATCTGGCCTTATCCATCTTTTCCATATTTTTTAAAGATTCATTTTATGTTTTGCTCATATGTGTGTCTATACAGCACTGCACGTCTGGTGCCTGAAGAGGTCAGAAGGGCATGAGAGCCGGGGAACTGGAGTTACACATGGTTGTGAGACACCATGTGGGTGCTGGGAATCGAACCTGGGTCCTCTGCCAGAGCAATGAGTGCTTTTAAGTGCTAAACCATTGCTCCAGTCCCCACGTTTTTCATATTTTACATTTTGTTTTCCTCTTTTAGATATTTACAGCAGTTTGCTTATTAATACCCATGTTATGAGTTGAGGATTTAGCTCGGTGGTAGAGCACTTGCCTAGCAAGCATAAGGCCCTGGGTTCGGTCCTCAGCTCCGGAAAAAAAAAATACCTATGTTATATTATACTAAGGACACAGAAAAGGAAGATAGATGTATTCATTCTCAAAATATATGAGCTAGTAAATATGATTGAAAAATAAAATATACTACTTATTGTTGTTTGGTCTTGGGTTTTTTTGTTTTTTTTAATCAATTTTCTTTTTCTTTTATTTTATGCACATTGGTGTTTTGCCTGCATGTAATGTCTGTGTAAGGGTGTCAGATCTTGGAGTTACAGACAGTTGTGAGCTGCCATGTGGGTGTTGTGAATTGAACCAGGATCATCTGGAAGAGCAGCTAGTGCTCTTAACCACTGAGCCATTTGATCTGTTTGTTTGTTTGTTTTTTGTTTTGTTTTGTTTTTGAGACAGGGTTTCTCTGTGTTGTTTTGGTGCCTGTGCTGGATCTCGCTCTGTAGATCAGGCTGGCCTCGAACTCACAGAGATCCTCCTGCCTCTGCCTCCCGAGTGCTGGTATCGAAGGTGTGTACCACCACCGTCCGGCTGGTCTGGTTTTTGAGACGTAATCTCAATATATAGCCCAAACCAAATGACCTGGAACTTGAAGCAATCCTCCTGCCTCCGTCTTCCAAGTGCTAGGATTATAAACGAGAGCCATTGTAATTGAAGTATATCCTGACTCCATCAGCCACTGGGGGAAAGCTATCAATCATGCTGGAGAATCTAGCTCTGACTGCACAGTGTAGAGGTAACCCTTGCCAGCTAAACACAAAACAAAACCTTCGGTGGCTCCCCACAGCTTCCAGGATAGAGTCCAAGCTGCTCACGGGGATCTAGCTCTGGTTTCCCTCCCATCGCACACACCCCCGCACTGCACCTCCTGTTCCAGCCAGGAGGACCACCTGTTTTCCTCGAGAAGGCACTGAGTGAGCTCTTTCTTCAGGCCTGTGAAACAGGTACCTCCTCAGTCTGGAATCTGCCCCAAATATATGCTATTGTATGTACACGACTGCTGTAAAATTATCTCCTTGGGCTTAGGGTGTGGCTCAGTGGCTGAATGTTTAGCGAGTGCTTAGGGTCCTGGGTTCCATCTCCAGCCTGGAAAACAGAAACAACAACAATAGCAAAACTCCCCTGCCACTCAGAAAAAGCCCATTCTGCTGGCCAGTGTTATGGCAGCACCTGTCTCACTGTACTGGATTATGTGTGTATTTAATCAAAACACTGTAAACCCCTTGAAAAGGCAGAGACTGTATCAGGCTTGTCCCTGGAGACTTAGCTCTCGAAACCTGGCCCAGAGTAAGAGTCTAACAAAAATGCACTGAAAGATGCATCTAATACGTCTACCTATTTCTTCTCAAATAAAACCCATACTCTTTCCCATTAATTGCACCCTAACACTTGGGTCTTTCCCTTCTCCAGTGAATTAATCTCTTTGTTATTGTTCTGAGACAGGCTCTTGCTATGCAGCCCAGTCTGAGCAGGGTAGAGAGATGGGGAAATTAGGGAGACATGATGCTTAAATTAGGGTTTCTATTACAGTGAAGAGACACCATGGCCACAGCAACTCTTACAAAGTAAAACATTCAATCGGATGGCGTACAGTTCAGAGGTCCAGTCCATTATCATCATGGTGGGACATGGCAGCAGGCAGGCAGACATGGTGCTGGAGAAGGAGCTGAGAATTCTACATCTTTGATCCACAGGCAACAGGAAGTGAACTGAGACACTGGGCGTGGCTTGAACCCATGTGAGACCTCAAAGCCTGCCTCCACAGTGACACACCTCCTCCAACAAAGCCATACCTCTTCATAGTGCAAACTCATCCCATGAGTTTATGGAGGCCAATTACATTCAAACTACCACACATGGGGAGCAAAAGTTCCTTTTCCTGGAGTCTGAATTCCCTCTCACCAGTAGAGAAGCAGCCTGTCCAACACAACTGACAGCCTTCTCTGTGGAGGCTGCTGACAGAGGGGTAGCAACTGGGAATCTCAGACAAGGATATTAGCAGAGGAATTCTACCTTCCTGCGTCCCTGTGAGAGCTCATCTACTGGAACGCCCTCAGGCGCCCCCAGGAACCATCTGATGAGCTTCCTTGTTGACCCTTTGAAGGAAACAGCTTCACATCACCAACACCTTACATATGACTATGATAAGACAGTGAAGAGGAGGGGCTCTTAGGTGAGCTTAACTTTCTTTTCCAACACCTCTTTCCCTCTCTTTTTTTTTTCTCACGTGTACGAAATCATTTTATAAAAATAAAAACAGTGGTTAGATGCCACGAAGTAGGTGCCTTAATCATATGCGAGTTGTTAGGCCCAAGGGCCTCCTCCATCCTGAGTGCTAACCTTCTCTCACACAACTCCTCTTTCCCTCTCTTAACTGGCAGGCTTAGAATCCGTATGAAAAAGGTCAGCCAGCTGGTGTTGGCGCACGCCTTTAACCCCAGCACTCAGGAGGCAGAGGCAGGCAGATCTCTGTGAGTTCGAGGCCAGCCTGGTCTACAGAGTGAGTTCCAGGACAGCCAGAGCTACACATCGAAACTCTGTCTCAGGAAAAAAAACAAAACAAAAACACATGAGTGTAATAAATCAAAACAATTAATGTAATTAATGAATATCATAAAAATAATTATTGAATGAATACTGTGAATGTAATCAATGAATACCACAAATGTAATTAATATCATGAGTGTAGTTAATGAATATAATGAGTGTAATTAATATCTCGAATGTAGCTGGGCGGTGGTGGCACACACCTTTAATCTCAGCACTTGGGAGGCAGAGAAAGCCGCATCTCTGTGAGCTCAAGGCCAGCCTGGGCTACAGAGTGAGTTCCAGGAAAGGCACAAAGCTACACAGAGAAACCCTATCTCGAAACAAACAAACAAACAAATAAACAAAATGTAATTCATGCCACTGAATTGTGAACTTAAAAATAGTTACAATTGTAAATATTATGTTCATTTAAAAAAATAAGGTGAGGGCTTGGGGATTTAGCTCAGTGGTAGAGCACTTGCCTAGCAAGCACAAGGCCCTAGGTTCGGTCCTCAGCTCCAGAAAAAAAAAAAAAAGGTGGAATGTAATCACCATACATTATATGTGTGTATGAAATTGAAGACAGCGATGTTCTAAAATAGAAAGAGGTGATGGTGTCATGGGGCTATGAGGATGCTGGACTAAAGTCTATCGAACTGTGCAAACAGGCAAATTGTATACTATATGAATTATTTGTCAATAAAGATTTTATAAAATGTAAATAAATGAAATAAAACATAATTATGGAATTTATACCTCCTTCCCCTTCTTCCATCTCCCCTATGGCCTCTTTCTAATTATAACTGTTATATATACATATGTATGTAACTAAGTTTATAAATGCAACCTGACGGGTCTGTTTAATGTTCCTGGTGCTTGTATGTTTCTGGGGCTGACCACTTGGTGACTTTTAGGAGCCTCATGGCTGGGGAAGATCATCTTTCAGTTCTTCACCTGGGGTGCGGCTGTGTGAGATGCTCCTCATCCACCGTGGCACATCCACTGGTGCTGTCACTGTCTGATTCTTGTTTAATTTAACCAGCCACACTATTGAGATTTTATGGGCTAGCCTGGGGTTACTTTCCCTGTTGAAGCCGTGAATCCAGGGTTGACCTGCAGTCCCTGAGTCCCTAAGGGATTAAGGGAATTCCTCAGACTGCAGAGGGTGACAGAGTGGAGCTGTGCCTCCTTTCTTGTTCCCTTGACAAGGTTAACCTTGACTTCACTGCGTAGTCTAGGCTGGCTTTGAATTTATAGCAATCCTCCTGCCTCAGTGTTGTGGAATACTATTTTAACTAGGCAAAGATGTGTTACATTTGTTTATGCTGCAGAATATTACTTTAACTATGTGGAGGTTGTTAACACTTGTTTCTGTTGCCTTTGTTAATGATGTAAAGACGTGTTGTGTTTGTTTCACCTTGCCTGCCTAAGGCACCTGATAGGTCTAATAAAATGCTAACCGGCCAATAGTTAGACAGGGAAAGGATAGGCAGGTCTAGCAGACAGAGAGGATAAAAAGGAGGAGGAGAGCCAGGCGGTGGTGGCGCACGCCTTTAATCCCAGCACTCGGGAGGCAGAGGCAGGCGGATCTCTGTGAGTTCGAGGCCAGCCTGGGCTACCAAGTGAGTTCCAGGAAAGGCGCAAAGCTACACAAGAGAAACCCTGTCTCGAAAAACCAAAAAAAAAAAAAAAAAAAAAAGAGTTAAAAAAAAAAAAAAGGAGGAGGAGAAGGAAGAGGAGGAGGAGGAGGAGGAGGAGGAGGAATCTAGGCTCTGGGGGGAGGAATGAGAAGAACGGAAGAAGGAGGAGAGAATGATGGACATGCCTGGGTCAAGAAGCTGCCAGGCAGCTGCCAGACAGACAGACAGACGTAGAGAAGCAGTGAAAGTCAGATACACAAGAAGGAAAGAAAGGTAAAAAGCCCTGAGGTAAAAGGAAGATAAAGAGAAACAGGTTAATTTAAGTTAAAAGATCTAGTCAGAAAGGAGCCTAACTAAGCCAAGCATTTATAACTAATAAGGAGTCTCCATGTCATGATTTGGGAGCTGGTTGGTGGTGGCCCCCCCAAAAAAGCCTGGTACATCTCAGCAACAAATGACTGAGATTACAGGACTGTGTCACCATGACGGGCTTAATGCAATCGTTTACATTTGCAAAGCTCCTCCAGCTTTCAGAGTACTTTAACTGTTACTCTCTTACCCCTATGCCCAGCACTTTGGAGGCTGAGGCAGGGTTACTGTGAGTTTGAAGCCAGCCTGGGCTACACAGTGAATTCCAGGCCATCCTGGGCTACAGAGTGACATCCTATCTCAAAACATCATTTTTCATTCTTTTCTTCACAACAACCTCAGTACTGAGAATACTGAAGAGAGAGTCGGGGCCAGGAGTTTCTTTACTAAGGGTCAACCAAATGAAAAACCATGTATGGGGCTGGAGAGATGGCCTAGTGGTTAAGAGCACTGACTGTTCTTCCAGGAGACCTGGGTTCAATTCCCAGCACCCACATGGCAGCTCACAACTGTCTGTAACTCCAGTTCCAGGGAACCAACACCCTTACACAGGCAAAACACCAATGCACAATAAATCAATAAATTAATTTAAAAATGCTAGGGGCTGGAGAGATGGCTCAGAGGTTAAGAGCATGACTGCTCTTCCAGAGGTCCTGAGTTCAATTCCCAGCAACCACATGGTGGCTCACAACCATCTGTAATGAGATCTGGTGCCCTCTTCTGTGTACATAGTAAATAAACAAATATTTTTAAAAAATGCTTTCTTTTTTTTTAAGATTTATTTATTTATTACATATAAAAATGCTTTCTTAAAGAAAAAAAAAAGAAAACCATTTATTTTGTTTTTTGAAAATTCTCTAATCCTGAGGTGTATGCTGTTTCATTTTGAGGTAGTCCAAGCTAGCCTGTAACAACCTCCTGCTTCAGCTTCCAGAGAGCTCCTGTTTACAGCTGTGTGTCACCATGCATAATTCAGCAGTATAGTTTTAGATAATACAGGCTTGTGTGACATAACCCGAAGAACACACAGCTATTGAGTGACAGAGCTGTTTGGAACCTAGTGTTTATACTTTCAAGTTCCTGCTGTCGCTAAAGCCCGGGTTAGTTCATTGACACCAAATGGACAGATTTGTCTATTTTGTTCCTTGGTCTAGACCCATCCAAAGAAACACTTCCTGACTTTCAGCCCATACAGCATCAGACCACTTTGAAACCTTTAAAAAGATTTAACTATGTGTATGGGGGGGGGGTATGTACATGGAGGCCAGAGACATTAGATCCCCTGGAGATGGCGTGATAGAGGATAAGGAGCCACCATTTGTGGGTGCTGAAAATCACACCTGAGCTCCCCCCCCCCCCCCCCGCAAGCTCAGGGGTGCTCTTAACCACTGAGCCGTCCCTCTAGCCTCCAATTTGCATTTTATCTAAAGTGTGTAACAAGATAAGTCCTATATCTTCCTGTACGACCTAATTGCTGTTTTCCTTAGATTCCGCAAGATAGCTTTAGCTGGGCATGGCAGGTGTATGGTAGCACACACCTGTCATCCCAGCCCTTGGGAGGCCGAGAAAAGAGGCGCTTCAAAATAGCCTGGCCTGCGCAGACAGGCTCTCTCAAAACAAAACAAAGCCCAGCAACCGCAAAAACCCAGAGTAACTCAGCGGACTCCTGCCAATTGTCAAGGCCAAGTTTATGCTACAGAATCTCAGATAAACTGCCGATCTGTCCAGACTCCCAGCCGGGCCTTTAATTTCATTTTATTTTTTCGGATTTATTAATTTTATTATTTTATGTGTATGAGCGTTTGCCTGCATATATGTACGTGTACCACATGCATGCCTGGTGCACTTGGAGATCAGAGGGGGCATCAGATCTCCCCGCAGCTGGAGTTACAGATGGCTATGGCGTGTGAGTCATGGGAATCCCGAGAGACCAGCCACTCTGAGCCAGCTCTCTTGCAAGCCAGTCTTAAGGTAGCTTGGCCTGGGCTTCTGCTCCGTCAGGCCACCTTCCAAGGCCTCCTAAGACAATAATGAGTGAGCCGAACCTGAGCAGCCACAGATCCCACACCTTAGCATTTCTTGCTTCTCCTAGTTTAACCACTCATCCAACCCCGCTTTGCTTCTTGGGGAGAGTCTTAAAGCACAATACCTTCGCACCTGACATCTGGCCCCTTTAAGGACATAATGGCCAGCCCCGCTTCCCGCCCACCTCTCTCTGCAAGACTGTTAGAAGTGGACCATTGTTTTATGTCCTCGGACAATTACCCGCGTGACACCCTTCTTGCCTCCTCCAGGTACGTGGGATTGGGAATTTGGCCTGGTAACTTGGCAACCACTGAACTAACTACCCGCTGAAGGTGGCTGTAGGGGCGCCGGGGTTTGTGCTTTACAGTTGGGTTACTCTGGATTCTTAACGGAAGCTAGCTGCAAAGCCAAGCGTCCCCGCCCCCGTTGCCATAACAACGATATACAACCATAACTACCCGCTCGCCCCCCGCCCCAGTTGCGTCTTCCAAAAAACAGTCCTGGCCTCTCAGCACCAAGATCCTCTCCATAACTACTTCTAGAGCAAGAGAACCAGGGTCTGCGCCCCGCTCCGAAGACAAATTGGGTTGGAGGGTTGGAGACTGTGCGTCAGGGCGATGGCGTTAAGCAGAGAGATGGCATTAGAAGAAATGAACGGAGCAGGGGTTGGGGGTGGAAGGGAACCCGGAGGTGGGGTGTAGGTAAGAGAGAGGAGGAGGTGGGGGAAGATTTTAGGAGAACGTGTAGAACTCTGTCAAAGGGAATTCAGGAAGCAGGGACACTGGGTTGCTGGGGCAGAGTTGGAGCCACTGTGAAGGCAGGGAAGGTCCAGGAGTATGGGAAGGTGTCCCGAAGGGAGCGAGAACCTCCAAGCACAGGTTGGGAGTCCAAAAATGTTCTCCAGGATGAGGAAGGACGCACAGGTGGGAGGGAGGTCCGCTGTACAGGGTACCTGTAAGTGGAGGTGAGGGACGGGAGGGTTAGGTGGAGTGGGAACTGAGACCTCCTTTCTCAGCACCAGAACTGAGTTTCACCTGACTCCAGAGGGCAGAGGGGAGAAAGATGTCGGATGAAGATGATCTGGACGACATTGAGCCAGACCAGGATGATCTGGAAAAAGAAGAAGATGAGAAGGAGACGGACGAGTGGGATGACTACAGGAAGGAGGGAGAAGAAGTCTCTGAGGAAGTGAGAGCCTGGAGGAGGGGTCCTGGGGTCCTGGGGCCCGGGGCTAGACGGGAGCTGCAAAGGGATGATGCCCTTACTGCCCTCCTCTTGCAGTGGATGCCCACCCCGCTCACGGAGGCCATGATGAAGGAAGGACTTTCTTTACTCTGCAAGACGGGCAGCGGACTGGCTCACGCTTATATTAAGCTGGAGGCTAAAGACAGGTGAGACCTGAGAAACCGGAGCACCATAAGCCTCCCCCTCTCTCATTCCTGAGGGCTTTGGCTGGAGCTCGTGTCTCTCTCATCTGATCTAATGGGAAGGGAAGGATGAAAGGTGCCTTCAGTGTCCGTGGTCTGGATGTGCCTTGTACATGCTAGACAAGCCTTTTCACCACTAAGCTGTCTCCAAGCCCAGGCAGAGACTCCACAGTGAAGGTCTGTCGAGCATGTACAAAGCACTGGTTTTGATCTCTGCACGGAAAAACAAGAACAAAGCTCCACCTCCCTCCTCTTCCCCTCCCCACTCTGTCGCCCACTGTGAGCTGTCCCTGCTGTCCTCTGTCTAGCGCCCTCTTCCAGTTCTCGCTGGGTTCTGATCCCTGATGGTGGATCTCCCCCCATGCTGTCTCCTAGGGACCTCACAGACATCAACCTTTTGCGCTCCTACATCCATCTTCGTTACGTGGATATTTCTGAGAACCACCTCACAGACCTGTCACCCCTCAACTCTCTCACCCACCTACTGTGGCTCAAGGCTGATGGCAATCAGCTTCGGAGTGCCCGACTGAATGAGCTGCCCTACCTCCAGATCGCCAGTTTTTCCTACAACCAGATCATGGACACTGAAGGCATCTCTCATCCCCGTCTAGGAAGCCTGGATCTCAAAGGTGGGTCAATAGGAAGAGATACACAGAACTTCCCTCCCTGCCGACGGGAGTAGGCAGTATATGACTCTTGGCTTAGCCACACAACTATTTGTATGGATTCAGGCATTTATTCGTTAGGACACCCACAGGACTGGAGATATAATTCAGTATTAAAGCCTTGCCTATACTTATATGAGCCTGCCCCCCCAAAAAAGGACACTTATTATAGTTCATTATAATATTCTTTTTAAATTTTATTTTTAATTACATGTGTGTGAATATGTGCAGGTGTCTGTGGGAACCAGAAGAAAGTGCCAGATCTCCTGTGATCTGCCTGATGTGGGTGCTGGGAACTGAACTCAGGTCCTCTGGAAGAGCAGCCAATGCTTCTTAACCACTGAGCCATCTTTCCAGCCCCTCCTTATAGTATTCTTTATGATAGTTCTTCATGCGGGAGATACAGCAATGAGCAAAACCAAAAATCTCTATTCTTAGGTAGAGTCAATTCTAGTTCAGGGTGATGGTCAGTTAGCAATCCACATAATAAGTAAGTATGAGCCAGTTGTTGGCTTGCAACTCCGGTCCCTCTATGCTGGAGGTGAAAGCAAGATTGCTGGAGTTCAAGGCCAGTCTGGCCTTCATAGGTAGTTAGAGGTCAGCTTGGCCTACAGAGTGAGACCCTGTCTAAAAACTATAACAGAAAACATAACTCACAAAGGAAATAAATTCTACAGAAGGGTAGATTGGGGAAATACCACTGTGAAAGGCACAGGCGACTCTTCCATTGAGCCATATCCCCAGTTCTATTATAACTTTTTTTAAATCTTCTATATGATTTTTTAAAGGTTTATTGATACATTTTATGTATGAGTGCTTTGTTGGCATGTACGCCTGCACACTAGAAGATGGCATTGGATCCCTTTACAGATGGTTGTGAGGCGACATTCAGTTGCTGGGAATTGAACTCAGAACCTCTGGAAGAGCAGTCAGTGCTCTTAACCGCTGAGCCATCTCTCCAGCTCTGACTTACTATACTATACTACTATAAGTCTGGACCACTAGGCCCAGCACAGATGACAATTTCAAACTGTTTGTTCAGGGAAAACATCATTTGACCAAAAATGTGCAGGAGGGAAGGAAGTCAGCTGCGTGCGTGGCTTAGGTATCACTAATTCGTTCCCCAAGCACAGACAGATAAACCCTTCAGGCCCACTTGCCACAGGGCCCCAAAGATGTTAATCTGGGGTTATTCCTCCTCCCTTCTACCCTGCATTAGAGGGAGAGAGGATACAGAGGGCCAAGATTTCCAGTGCTAAACGCTCAGAACGGACCTTTGAGCTCTTAATTCCCTTTTCTGCAGGGAACCGCATCCACCATGTGACGGGTCTGGACCCTGAAAAACTGACTAGCCTGCACACCCTGGAGCTTCGGGGGAACCAGATAGAAAGCACATTGGGGATCGGCCTTCCTAAGCTGAAGAATCTCTTCCTGGTAGCTCCCTGGGCCCTAGGGAGGTGCAGGGAAGGGAGCACAGCCTTGGCTTCCAGCAGCCCCGGCTGCTGGCTTCGTCCCCACGAGGATGGCCAGCCCTTGCGTGGTGCCTGACGCTGTGGAGACGTCAAGTCAAGACAGTCCATACGGGCTTACGCTTAGTGTCCTAGTATTTGGGAGGCCAAGCAAGGAGGACAGCTGAGAGTTAGAGGCCAGCCTAGGCTACAGAACAAGATTGTCTCTTAGAGGAAAAGGGAGAGGAGTGGGAAAGGGAGGCGTCCAACCTAGCAGGGCATGATGTGTGGGAAATGCAGAGAAAATGCCTTAGTACAGGTTGTTGCAAAACTGCTATTCGGGTACAGAAAGCAGGCTAAGGGGGCCATTTATTGTTTATTGAGACAGAGTCTTTTTGGGGAGGGGTTAAGACAGGGTTTAAACTGTGGTCTTGACTGTCCTGGAACTCGATCTATAGACCAGGCTGGCCTTGAACTCAGAGATCCACCTGCCCCTGCCTCTCAAGTGCTGGAGGACATTCACCACCACCGCCCAGCCTGAGACAGGGTCTTTTTTTGTTTTGTTTTGTTTTGTTTTGTTTTGTTTTTTGTTTTTTCGAGACAGGGTTTCTCTGTGTAGCTTTGCGCTTTTCCTGGGACTCACTTGGTAGTCCAGGCTGGCCTCGAACTCACAGAGATCCACCTGCCCCTGCCTCTCAAGTGCTGGAGGGCATTCACCACCACCGCCCAGCCTGAGACAGGGTCTTATGTAGCCCAGGTTGACCTGAAATCACTACATAGTTGAGGATGACCTTGAATTCCTCCTGATCTTCCTGCTCCTATGTCCCAAGTGCCAGGATTCCAGTATGGACCATTATAATCAACTATATTTTTGGTTTTGGTTTTTTGAGACAGGGTTTCTCTGTATAACAGCTCTGGCTGTCCTGGAACTCTCGTTGTAGACCAGGCTGGCCTCGAACTCAGAGATCTGACTGTCTCTGCCTCCCGAGTACTTGGATGAAAGGTGTGGGCCACCGTTGCGTGTGTGTGTGTGTGTGTGTGTGTGTGTGTGTGTGTGTGTGTGTGTGTATGTGTGTGTGTGTGCAAGTGTGCAGCTGTGCTGTGTGTGGAAGCCTGAGGTGGACTGCGAGCATCTTCCTCAGTGGCTTTCTACCTTATGTTCTGAGGCAGGATCTCTCATAGAACCTGAAGCCCCTTATTAATTAGTCTGCCTGGCCCGTAGGCTCCAGGGGTCTGCCTGTCTCTACCCCAGCAGCTGGCATTACAGACTGTACAGCCCCAAGTGTGGCTTTTGACGTGAGTGCTGGGGACACGAACACGAATTTTACCGACTGAGCCATCCCCATGGCCTGGGTTTTGTCTGTTTGTTTTTTACTTGGTTTTTAAAGGTCATACCACGTTGTCCTGGCTGGCCTATGTAATCCAGGCAGGCCTAGAATTCACAGTAATCCTCCTGCCTCAGTCTCCCAGGTGCTAGGATTTGCAGATGTATGCCACAATATCTTGTTTTGTTTTTATTACTTTTAAAGGGTATTTATTTTTATGTCTATGAGTGTTTCATCTACATGTATGTATGTATGTATGGGTAGTGCCATGTGTGTGCCTGGTGCCCCTGGAGATCCAGAAGGAGGTCAGATCCCCTGGAACTGGAGTTACAGATGGTTGTGAGCTGCTGTGCGGGTGCTAGGAACTGAACCTGGGTCTTCTGAAACTGCAGCGGGTGCTCTTAACTGCTGGGCCATTGCTCTGGCCCCAGGTTTACCTTATTTTTGAGACAGGATCTCCCTGTATAGTCTACACGGGTCTGAACTCCTTATGTAGCTTAGACTTGTCCTCTTGTCTGTCCCCTACGTGAGTGCTGGGGTCACAGCTGTGCACCACCTTACCAGGCTCTAAGTGTCTGTCGCCTTAGGCTGGACGTGCTGCTTCTGGAATGGTACTACAGCAGCTCCTCAGTGCTTCAAGCAGCTCTTGATGGGATGGCTAGCAGGAGGACACAGCTGAGCTTTTGTTAGGGGAAGCTTCTTTGTTCTTTTCCTTTGGTCTATCTTTTCTTCCTCTCTTTCTTTCTTTTTCTTTTCTTTCTTTCTTTTTTGTAATGAGGATTGAAACTAGCTCCTTGTACACACTATAGGAATGCTCTGCCACCAAACTGCCTCCCTAGCCCAGAAACTAGTCTGTGTTTCTAGTTTCCAGTAACATTTTTATTATTATTCTATCATCATCATTTTTTTTGTAGTTCTGGGAAATCTAGTCTTTAGACTTCTTTCCCTTTTCAAATCAAAGTGACTTTACAATTACTTCTTTATTTGGGGATGCACGCACAACACAGTACACAGATGAAGTCAAAGATGACTTGGAGGAGTTCTCTTTCCACCTTGTGGGTACCGGGGAATGACCTGGGGTGGCCAGGCTTGGCTCATGGAGCAGGCTTGCTGGCCCTTCTTTGTCCTTTTTAAGGGGCGGCATTTGAAATAGGGTCTCACACTATAGTCCAGGCATGCCCGGAGAGTCACTAGGTAGCCCAGGCTGGCTTCTCAATCTTCCTGCCTCTGCCTCCTGAATACTAGGATTGGAGGGGTGGGCTGCCCCGCCTAGATTTGGACTTCTTCGTTCTCTATACCACACTCTCTCATCTGTCCCTACTCTCCTCCACTCCTCCCTCTCTCCTTGGCTTTCTTCTTTGCTTCGTCATCCTTTCCCAGCTCCCCGCTCTCAGCTCCCCCTCTGAGTCAGTGTGTTGGGTGCTGGGTGCAGGCTCAAAACTTGCTGAAGAAGGTGGAGGGCCTGGAGAACCTCAGCAACCTGACCACCCTGCACCTTCGAGACAACCAGATTGAAACTTTGGATGGCTTCTCCAAGGAAATGAAATCACTGCAGTACCTGAACTTGAGGTACGGGTGTGCGTCCTCTCTAAGACCCACTTTGTATCCATCCATCACCAAGAGCAACTTCTGAGCCAGGGGCCTCTCCCAGTAACCCACAGCTGGGTCCGTACCTTGTTCTCCTTCTGGGTCTGGTCTTCTGCTTTCCTTTTCTTTCTTCTGTAGTTGGTTCAAAGAGCAACACAAAGATCTTCTTGGGAGCCTTGAACCCTTATGTTAATTTAATCCATAATGAAAAAGAATATACTGTGTTTAGCTGGGCCTATGCTATGTTTCAGGAACATCTAAAAGAATCAGAAGTTTTCCCCTGTTTTTTCTCCTTTTTCTTTCTTTTCTTTTTGTTTTGTTTTTTGTTTTTCCAGACAGGGTTTCTCTGTCCTTGAACTCAGAGATCCTCCTCCGCCACCTCCCGAGGGTTGGGATTAAAAGTGTTCACCACTGTGCTTAGCTTCTTATTCATTTTTAAACGTGGGGGTCTTGCTACATTACGCAGGCTGGCCTGGTCTCTTGAACTCAATGTCCTGGGTGGCTGAGGTGATAGGCTCTCGTCACGATGTTGCTAACTCTTGTTTTGAAGCAGTTTACAGCCTGACTCCGCAGCCATTTTCCTGTCTGTAACCTACAGAAATGCCCTTCTCACTCTCCTAGGCCCCAATTACTCTTCCCATTTCTTGTCTCTTTCTTCCTGAACTGAACATTACCTGTAGAGGACAGCTCTTAACTGATATTAAACATAAAATGTAGCTGGCGGTGGTGGCACACGCCTTTAATCCCAGCAACCGGGAGGCAGAGGCAGGTGGATCTCTGTGAGTTCGAGGCCAGCCTGGTCTACAAAGTGAGTTTCAGGACAGCCAGGGTTACATAGCAAAAGTCTGTCTTGAAAAACTAAAAAAAGAAAAAGAAAAGAAAAGAAAAAATACAAGGCCAGATGTGGTAGCACATGCCAATAATCTTAGCACTTGGAGATCAAAGGCAGGAGGATTGCTACAAATCTGAGGTGGTAGCCAGGTCTAAATAGTGAGTGGTTCTGTGCGAGCTGGGTACACAGTGAGACTTTGCCAACAACAACAGCAAAACCAAACCAGTAACAGCAACAAAAAGAAGGGGATGTGGTGGCTCATGCCTATAGCTCCAGCACCTAGGCGGCTCAGGCAAGAGGATGTCTGTGAGTTCGAGGCCAGCCTGGGCTGCATAGCCAGGTTCTGTGTCACACCCCCCCCCCCAACACACACACAAGGAAGGGAGGAGGAGGAAGAAGGAGATGAATGGTCAGAGGGGTTTTTCTCTCAGCAGCTCTTTTCTGATAGACAATATTTGATTATTATTTTTTTGTGGTTCTATCAATCAAACCCAGGGCCTCCTGCATATAAAATATGTATGGAGCCTAATAAAATGCCGAGAGCTCAAAGTAAGCAACGTTCCTCAAGGCCCACAACATCTATTGAGAATAGTCTGGAATACTTAAAAATGATTTCATTATTGTTTGAAAGCCAGGAACATGCCTTTCCATACAGAGTCTCAGAAAGAAGTACGTTAGAGGACTGGCCTTTTTATTCAAGCTGAGAGACCCAATCCATCCCTGGCTCTGGGTTCCTTACTGAAGGAGGCACCCACACAACACCCAACTCCACAGCACCCCACACTTAGGCATAGGCTCCTTCCCTGCTGACCTGCACCTTCTAACTTCTGTTGTGGTGTGGCTGATAGAAAATGTCTGCTTCTATAAGGGACATTTGTCCTTCCTCTCCAAATACAAGACAGGCTGAGGCCTAACTTTGCCGCTCCAAAGTTTTAAGATGACACATCACAGAGTAGACGTTGGCATTTAGGGACTCCTTGAAGGGTAGAGGTGGGATTGGGGAATTGCATCAGGCAAAATCTGGCCACACCTGGCCGACCAGTCCTCCACAGTCATTGCTTTTAGGGCCCGGCCGGAGGTGTTCTTACAGAGGAAGCCCAGTTCCTAGGTGCCACTCAAAGCCCATTTTCTGAGCTGAGCCCTCTCGACCTCACCCACAGGAGCAACATGATTTCCGACATAGGGGAGATGGCCAAGCTGCGGGATCTGCCGAAGCTTCGAGCCTTGGTGATGTTGGACAACCCGTGTGCAGATGAGACCGACTACCGCCAGGAGGCCCTGGTGCAGATGGCGCACCTAGAGCGCCTAGACAAAGAGTTCTTTGAGGACGAGGACCGGGCTGAGGCAGAGGAGATCCGTCAGAGGATGAAGGAGGAACAGGAACAAGAACAGGATGTAGATCATGACATGGAACCATACCAGCCACCAGCTTAGCTGCCCTTCCAGATGGTAAGGGAAAAATGCCAGGGAGACAGCGGCGGCGGGAGGTCAAAGGCTGGCCACACCGAAGAGGCCAGGAGAACCCTTAGCAGAGACCAGAGTTAGGGGTTGGAGGTGTCTTAGGTATGAAGAAAAGATGAGAGGCCCAGGAAGAGCTGATAAAAGATACAGGAGACCAGAAAAGTGAGAACTGGAACGGCAGGCAGCGGAGGAGCTGATGTGCAGCCATACCCGGCGGAGACGGTTCCTAAGGGATAGATAGGTCTGGGGGCACGGAGGAGCTGATGTGCAGCCTTACCCGGCGGAGACGGTTCCTAAGGGATAGATAGGTCTGGGGGCACGGAGGAGCTGATGTGCAGCCTTACCCGGCGGAGACGGTTCCTAAGGGATAGATAGGTCTGGGGGCACCGAGGAGCTGATGTGCAGCCTTAGACGGTTACTAAGGGATAGATAGGTCTGGGGGCACGGAGGAGCTGATGTGCAGCCTTACCCGGCCGCGACGGTTACTAAGGGATGGATAGGTCTGGGGGCACCGAGGAGCTCATGAGGGAAGGAGGTGCGGCTGGGCCAGGGAAAAGATCCTGCACTGAAAATCTGAGTCTAAAAATAACAGGACACAGGTGGGGAGGCGAAAGGAGGGCAGAGCGAAGCGGAGAGACCGAGAAGCCCAGGGATGTGGGCACAAGCTTCACTCTGTTCCTTTCTTCCAGGAGACCAAGACCCTGGCCTCAGGAATTGATGAGACTCCGGTGGGGACCACCACACTCATAGACCTGTGATAGGAAGGGGGAGACGCTGGCTGCCTTTTGTCTCCGAATTGAAAATCCATCATATCCCAAGGCCCAGGCTTTTTGGTGGTCATCTTTGTGTGGCTTGTTCTATGGGCCTAAGCCCCTAAGGTCTGTCTGGAGCCTAGATCGGGGACAGCCCTCAAGCAGGTCTGGAGCAGCCAGGATGCTTGTAGCGGTTATCTGGAGAAAGGAGCCAAGGAGGTGGGCTGTGATGGGACAGTTCAGGTTTCAAATAAAAAGGTATTTTGATATTCCTGTGTCTGAGCGAGTTCACGAACCCCCGTGGCGTGCTTCTCCATCAGCATGGGTCAATACCTGCCGCAGTACTGAGTGAGGCGGTGCCCGCTTCCCTCGAGGTGGCTGGACATAGGTTAGGAGCGCAAGAGCGCTTAGCGGGCGCCTATCCCGGTCCAGGATCGCCCCGGCCCTTCCCCCACCCGTTTGGTTCCCCACCACCACCCGCGCTCGTACGTGCGTCGGCGCCTGCAGCTCTTGACTCATCGGGGGCTCCGGGTCACATGCGCCCGCCCGGCTCTCTAGGCGCCGCCCCCTGCCCGCCCCCCGCCCGCGCTGGGAGCCGCAGCCGCCGCCACTCCGGCTCTCTCTGCGCCGCCGCCGTCATCACCGCCACCGCCACCGCCACCGGCTGAGTCTGCAGTCCTCGAGGTGAGGCCCGCATCGGGCCGCATCCCCCTTACTCGCCGCGTCCACTCCCCGCTGTCCTGGGCTTGGCCCGCCGGGCGGGTGACGCTGCATACCTGCCTGTCACCTGCCTTCCCCAGCACCCTCCATCCCGGGCCTTCCCGGACAGCTCCCGGCTTTCTGGCTCTTACCTCCTCCAGGGTGAGGTACCAGCTCTCTGCACCCGCTTCTCTAACTGCACGGTTCCACCCTCGCCTGCCCCTCTCCCCTCGCCGGTCTTCGCCTAGGGTCCTGCCGATTTGTTCCTTAAGTTCGATGTCTCGGCGGGCGGCGCGTGTTTTCCTGGCACGTCCTTTTTGGCTTTGCGTTTGGGGATATACCTTCTCTCGCCCTTCCTTGGCTGCCTCAGACCTGTTCTAGACTCGTTCTTCTGTCCCTCCTTCTCTTTTGACATTTCCTTTTCTCCGATGCATGGGGGAGGGATGAGAGGAGTGGGGAATTTGTCTGCGGGTAGGGAAGACGATGGGTCCAGCCTGGACTACCTCGCCATTCCCCGCTGCAGCACCTAGGGGCTGGAGGCCCCAGGATGCTGTCTCCAGACTCCTCTTGAAAAGAGGAGGAATTCATATTTGGGAGAGAGGTGACGACCCCGGAGTGTTTTATAGGCCCTGTGTGTGGGGGCTGTCAAGTTGGGGCTCCACTTGCCCAGACAACCCCTCTTCTTCCTGTTCCAAGATCCAAAGGGAAAAAAATGCCAGCCTGGCAGCCATCCCGCCTGGGGAAGTCTAGGGGAACCCCACTGGTCGGTGAAGCTGCTGAGGGGCGAAGAATTCTCTGTCCAGCCTTCCTTCCCCTCTTCACTGCGGCGTTCTCCCACCTTGTCATGAGATGTACCCCGCCCCGACTGCAGTGACCTCCCCTTCCTCACTGCGTTGACCTTTCCCTCTCTCCGTGGGGGGAGGGAGAACCCCTTCTCCGAGGCTGACTGCAGCCTGCTCCTCCCCACCCCCTACCCACTGCGGTAACCTCTTTCCCAGCCCTCCCAGCCTCTGGCCCCGCCCACTGGCCCCAGGCTCCGCCCTTCTAAGCCTCTTCTCTTTCTCCTTCCTTCACTTCCACCCAAGGAGATTCCAACCATCATCATGTCTATAGAGAAGATCTGGGCCCGAGAGATCTTGGACTCCCGTGGGAATCCCACCGTGGAAGTGGATCTCTATACTGCCAAAGGTGATGGGCGGGGCATGGGCTTTCCACAGCCCTCACTTTCCCTATGCTGGGTCTGGCAGGTTTCAGAGATTTTTTTTCTTCACACTCAGGGCCCAGGGGGTGCTAGACCAGGTTCCCAGGGCTGGATTGTGGAGTCTGGTCTTCCTTGACCTGTGAAGCCAGGCTAGATGGGTCTGTGTTCTAGTCCAGAGTGAGAAGGGCCCTGCCTCTAGGTCTGTCTGCGTGCCTGTGCGAGAGAGCGAGCACTGGAGCACGCATGCTCTGCCTAGCATAGCTTTGTTTCTGTGGCCTCCCACACGTGCCCGTGAGGCCTCAGATGGGCGGGTGAGGAGGCCTCGCTTGTGCAGCTGACACGGTGTATGTGAGCGTGTGTGAGTCTGTCTCAGGGAACAGTGTGGGGACAAGTCTGGCTGTGGCAGGTGGGAGTTTCGCCGGAAAGGCTCCAAGAATCCTTGGCCCAGAGTTTCTTCTCTCCTTCCTCCTTGAATGTCTTCTTCCAGGTCTCTTCCGGGCTGCAGTCCCCAGTGGAGCCTCCACTGGCATCTATGAGGCCCTGGAGCTAAGAGATGGGGACAAACAGCGCTACTTAGGCAAAGGTGACGGCATCCCTCTCCTAGCACGCCCCAGCCCCTAGATGCCTCCCCGTCCTCTTCTCTCTACCCGCTCCTGGACTGACCAGCCAGCCCTTCTTCCCCTCTCCAGGTGTCCTGAAGGCAGTGGACCACATCAACACCACCATTGCACCAGCCCTCATCAGCTCAGTGAGGCCCGCTCTTTCCTGGGGGTGGCTGCTAGACCAGAGTCCTAGAAGAAATCTTGGATCCAGGGAGGGACAGGGGGAGGCAGAGAAGCCCGCTCTTTAGGAATTGTGGTTACAAAGGGAAGGGTGGACAAATACTGCTAACAGCCCCTGCAGGCGCTCACGGTCCCTAAAGCTGGCAGAGCAGGCCGCTGTCACAGGGGTCTGGTGGGACCTCGCTCACACGGAGGAAGACTGTGTGTGAATGAGGGGACCCTCCGTCTTAGGGCCCAGCCCCCGTCTTGGCTCTGGGTAATGGGGCTCTGCCCACAGGGTCTCTCCGTGGTGGAGCAAGAGAAACTGGACAACCTGATGCTGGAGTTGGATGGGACCGAGAACAAATGTAAGCAGGGTCTGGGCTAGGAGGAATAGAAAAGCACAAAGACCTGGAGGGGGCGTGCTGGGGATGCAGTGAGTGTCAGAGGACCATCCCTTCCTCGCCCAAAGCCACTGCAGAGGGAGGGAGTGACATGAGACAGACAGACAGGAGTTGGCATGACGTAGTCCGGGGAATGTTTGGGAAGATGTGAGGCCTTCCCTTCCTTGTTACTTCCTCCCCGAACCCCACTATTTGTAGTAGAAAATGAATGAGTCGCTGCTGGGGGTGGGGCATGGGGGGGAGCTCTCGTTTATTGGCTTTTCTAGGGGGTATAGGTGGGGGCGGGGGCTACAGGAAAGAGGGACACTTTCGCTCAGTGCCTTCCTCTGTAATCTCCTAGCCAAGTTTGGGGCCAACGCCATCCTGGGTGTGTCTCTGGCCGTGTGTAAGGCGGGGGCAGCCGAGAGGGATCTGCCCCTCTACCGCCACATTGCTCAGCTGGCTGGGAACTCAGACCTCATCTTGCCTGTGCCGGTGAGCCTAGAGGAGGGAGCATGCAACCCGGTGAGGGATGAGGGCAAGAAAGAAAAAAGCCTGGGGGGGGGGGAGACCTGAGCCTGGCATTTGGGGGACCCCATTGCAGGGGCGGGAGGGAAAGACTCTTTGACTCATCTGTGATTCTCTGACCATCTGTGGCTCCCCAGGCCTTTAATGTGATCAATGGTGGCTCCCATGCTGGGAACAAGTTGGCCATGCAGGAGTTCATGATCCTCCCAGTGGGTGCTGAGAGCTTTCGGGATGCCATGAGACTTGGGGCAGAGGTGTACCACACGCTCAAGGGGGTCATCAAGGACAAGTACGGCAAGGACGCCACTAATGTGGGAGACGAAGGTGGCTTTGCCCCCAACATCCTGGAGAACAGTGAAGGTGAGGCCGGAGCCCTTACTCCAGCTCCGAGTCGCACAGTGGGAAAGGTGGCTGGTACACTTGGGTCCTGAGGGGACGGGTGGAAGGTCCTGGAACTGCTGAAAATCTCAGGGGTACCAGCCTTTAGGGCGGGCTCCAGGGGGCCTTCTGATTTCACACACAGACCTTGGAGATCAGTCTTTTATCTGCCTAGCATAATCTGTTAGCATAGGTCCTCGCTGGAACTGGTCTGGGTAAGGTCTATTTTATCCTATAATGCCACATGCACCATGCTCTAGGAAGGCAGGTACACATCGGTCTCATCCCCTTCCCAGGCTCGCAGAAGGTGTCTAGGATCCCCACAGTCTCTGTGCTGCGGGGGGTGGGAGGGTGGGGACTAACTGTAAAGGGAAGGGTTAAAAGTGAAGATACCAGCTGAAGTACAGCTCGGGGGTAGAGTGTCTGTTCAGCCCGTCTGGGGCCACCACACCACATACAAATGTATGCACATGCATGCACACACATGTAAATGCATGCATACTGACATACAAGTGTACAGAGACTCTGCTCTGGAATCAGATTACTTGCACTTATTTGAACATTGAAGCATTATTGGCTGGAATCCCCAACACTGGGGAGGTTTAGGCATAAGGGTTGCTATGAGCTTGAAACCAGCCTGTGCTACATAAAACCATGCCTAAAAAGAAAGAAAAGAGTCGGGCGGTGATGGCGCACGCCTTTAATCCCAGCACTCGGGAGGCAGAGCCAGGCGGATCTCTGTGAGTTCGAGGCCAGCCTGGGCTACCAAGTGAGTTCCAGGAAAGGTGCAAAGCTACACAGAGAAACCCTGTCTCGAAAAACCAAAAATAAGAATAATAATAAAGGTGCAGAAGTGGTCTTTTTTTTTTTTTTTTTTTTGGTTTTTCGAGACAGGGTTTCTCTGCGTAGCTTTGCGCCTTTCCTGGAGCTCACTTGGTAGCCCAGACTGGCCTCGAACTCACAGCGATCTGCCTGGCTCTGCCTCCCGAGTGCTGCAGAAGTGGTCTTTTTAAGAACCAAGCATTTGCCAGGTGGTGGTGGCGCATGTCTTTAATCCCAGCACTTGGGAGGCAGAGGCAGGTGGATCTCTGTGAGTTCGAGGCCAGCCTGGTGTACAGAGCGAGTTCCAGGTCAGCCAAAGCTACGCAGAGAAACCCTGTCTCAAAAAAAAAAAAAAAAAAAAAAAAACAAAAAAAAAAAAACATAAAAGGGGGAGGGGAGAACCAAGCATTTGAGCAGGGTATGGGTGTGCACACCCTTAATTCCAGGTAGAGGCAGTTACATCTCTGAGTTTAAAGCCAGCCTGGTCTGCCCAGAGAGTTTCAGGTTAGCTAGGGCTACATGGTGAGAACCAATCTAAAAACAAAACAAAAAGGAATAATCCAAGTTCTACAAATATCATTGAGGACTAAATAAGATAATATATGTAAAATGCTAATATGATGTGATACCAAAGAAAACCGCTATTGGGAGTTGGAGAGATGGCTCAGTGGTTAAGGACGCTTGCTGCTCTTGTAGAGGACTCAGGTTTGGTTCTCAGCACCCATGTGATTCCAGGGACCTAACACTCTCATCTGGCACCTGTGGGCACCAGCATGCCCATGAAGCACATACATACATGCGGGCAAAATACCCATAAAACAAAAATAAGTAACTCTTAAAGCACACACACAGACACACACACACACACACACACACACACACACACACACACACACTCACGCACACACACTCACGCACACACACTCACGCACACGCACACACTGTTAACCAGACCTGGTGGTGCAGACCTATCATCCCAACTGCTTAGAGGCTGGGGAAGGAGAATTGAAAGTTCAAGGTCTGCTTAAGGCCAGCCTGGGCAACTTAGTGAGACCCTTTCTCAAAATGAAAGAGAAAAAGGGGTGGGAATGTGGCTCAGAGGCAGAGAACTTGCCTCAAATGAATGAGGCCTTAGGTTCAAGACCCAGCACCAGGACGAGGTGTGGTGGAGTGGGAGTGGAGGGGAGGGGCTGAGGGCAGGGGGACCAACAGGAAGGGAATTCCACTCCTCTGTCTCCTATCCACACCTCCCCTACCACAGTCCTCTCCTTCCACTCTTAGTTTCCTTTTCCTCCCTCTTTCCTTCCTGCCTGTCTCTCCGACTTAGAATTTCACTGTGCTTGTCTCTAGCCCTGGAGCTGGTGAAGGAAGCCATCGACAAGGCTGGCTACACGGAAAAGATCGTGATCGGCATGGATGTTGCCGCCTCCGAGTTTTACCGAGATGGCAAATATGACTTGGACTTCAAGTCTCCCGCTGATCCTTCCCGATACATCAGTGGGGACCAGCTGGGGGCACTCTACCAGGACTTTGTTCGCAACTATCCTGGTGAGAGCAAGGGATGTGGGAGATAGGAAACGGGGAGAGCAGAATAGGCAGGGGCCCCGCAGGACACCTGTGAACTTGATGGGGTGCGGTCTGGTGCTGGGTAATATCCTCTGGAGCCTGAGAAGCAGGGAGAAGGGAGAGGAGGTTCCTGCAGAGCCACGCTTTGAGCGGCATGTAGTTGTGCCTGGAACTGGGATGGGTCTCCTCCATCTGATTCAGAACCTGGGCTCTAAGGGCTACTGGGCCCTAGGAAGGGCTCTGGAAGGAGCAGGGATGGGGAGCCCCGGATGGATGTAAGGAAAGCGGCAGGCTTCAGTGTCTTTGGTGAAGGTAGGTACTGACTAAAGCTGGCACTGCTTTGAAAGGATCACTGAGTTACAGAGTCTCCACATCTACCAAAGGCTTCTGCCCCACTCCGTGGAGGCAGCTGGTCTCCATCTTCCTGAGACAGAGCAAGGTAAAATGATAGATACCAGTGGAGAAGGAAAGAGCCAGACTAGTAACGAGGAAGGACTTCCTGGTAGTGGGAATAGAACTAGGTGAGGATACGGAGAAGGCCAGCTCCCGGGTTCCTAAAAACTGTAGGAAGGGATAGGAACCCCAGCAGGCTTCTCTGGGAAGAGAGGGACAAGGATGAGGAGGCTTTGTGAGCTGGGATGTCAAAGGAGGGTGTCCCTCCAGAGATCAAGAAGGACAGTCAAGGAGGGTGTCCCTCCAGAGCTCAAGAAGCATCAACAGTCCCTCTCCACTCCCTCTCCAGTGGTCTCCATTGAAGACCCATTTGACCAGGATGATTGGGCAGCTTGGTCCAAGTTCACAGCCAATGTCGGCATCCAGATAGTGGGTGACGACTTGACAGTGACCAACCCCAAGCGGATCGAGCGGGCAGTGGAAGAAAAGGCCTGCAACTGTCTCCTGCTCAAGGTCAATCAGATTGGCTCAGTCACAGAAGCCATCCAAGCGTGAGTGGCTTCTGCCTTCTCCCACCTGGCCCTTGTTCCTTCGAGATCCCTCGTTCAAGTCCCCCTAGGCCGATTCTGCCCTGGAATGTTGATGGAAGTTGGGTACCCTTCACAATTCTCTCACTTCTGTCCTCTCTATACCTTGCGTTCTGGCCCCGCTTCCTCTTAGTCACTTTCCTCCAGGCGTTCCTTGATGTAGAGCAAGCCTGGGGCTGGGAGGGAATACCTGTGCCTGGGGCAGAAGGTCAGTGCTGGTGTGTACTACAGGTGCAAGCTGGCCCAGGAGAATGGCTGGGGGGTTATGGTGAGTCATCGCTCTGGAGAAACGGAGGACACGTTCATTGCTGACCTGGTAGTGGGACTGTGCACAGGCCAGGTGAGTGGAGCACCTGTGAACTTGATGGGGTGCGGTCTGGTGCTAGGTAATATCCTCTGGAGCCTGAGAGGCAGGGAGAAGGGGAAGAAGGTTCCTGCAGAGCCACGCTTTGAGTGGTGTCTGTGGTATTAGGAGAGGTCTTTGTAGTGTTGATGGGTTCTAGACCCAGGTGGTTACTCTCCTGCCAGAAGATCGAGAATCAGAGAAGGTTCAAGTGCAGAGGTTATGCCAGGCATTGGCATCACACACCTTTAATCCCAGCACTTGGGAGGCAGGTGGATCTCTGTGAGTTCAAGGCCAGCCTGGTCTACATAGTGAGTTCCAGGACAGCCAGGGCTACACAGAGAGACCCTGTCTTAACAAGTAAGAGTGAAAAGGGTAGAAATTTTGAGCTGCTGAGATGGCTCAGCTGGTGAAGATGCCTGGTGCCAAGCCTGACTGACAGCTTGAGTTTGATTCCCGGGACCCACATGGTGGAAGGAGAGAACCGGCTCCCACCAGTTGTCCTGACCTCCACGTGCAGACCATGGCATGAGCAGACTCACAGACATACAAGCAGACACTAAATAAAGTGTTGATTTTTACAATTAATTATTAATTAATACAAATGCAGAGTAGAAGTTGCAGGGCTTGCCGGGCGGTGGTGGCTCATGCCTTTAATCCCAGCACTCGGGAGGCAGAGGCAGGCAGATCTCTGTGAGTTCGAGGCCAGCCTGGGCTACAGAGCGAGATCCAGGACAGGCACCAAAACTACACAGAGAAACCCTGTCTTGAAAAAAAACAAAAAACAAAAAGAAGAAAAAAAGTTTCAGGGCTCAGTTACAGAGTGTTTGCCTAGCTTGTGCAAGGTCCTGGGTTCCATTAAATAAATAAATAAAGGTAGTAGGGCACGACGTCAAACGCCATTAGTCCCAGCACTCAGAAAGCAGAGGCAGGAGGATCTCTATAAGTTCAAAATCAGCCTGGTCTATAGAGTGAGTTCCAGGACAGCCAGGGCTACATAGAGAAACCCTGTTTCTTGAAAACCAAACCAAAGCAACAAACAAACATCCTGGACCTGGTGGCACATACCTATAGTCTCAACACTTGGGAAGCCGAGACGGGAGGATCAAGAATTCAACGCTAGCCTGTCACTTTTGAGCCTTCATGAAACTGTCTCAAAATAAATGGGATGGGGGAGAAGGGGGATAGGGCTGTCCAATCAGGTGAAGGAAATCTGTAAGCTGCATGTCCCCTGGAATGTTTCAGATCAAGACTGGCGCCCCATGCAGATCGGAACGTCTGGCGAAGTACAACCAGCTCATGAGGTGAGGAGGGTCCCCGAAGAACAAGAACCTGAGGCCCAGGACTAGACACCCCGTTAGGCCACCATTCCATCTCTAGCATCCGGGACCTGGAGAGTAGTTGATGCCAAGAAAATACTTTCTAGTGGGTTTAGGATTTAGGGATGGTCTGATTGACAGATCACCAAGGTCCCACTAAAGCCAGGGAATGTTCACCTTGGGGCAGTCCACAAAGAAGGGGTCTGAAGGGACCCAGAGAGAGAACCGGACCCTTCCTGCTCCCCTGACTGCTCCCCTTCTGGATCCATCTCTCAGAATTGAAGAAGAGCTTGGGGACGAAGCTCGCTTCGCGGGACACAACTTCCGGAACCCCAGTGTGCTGTGACCCCTCTGCTTGCCTGAAGACCGGAACCTCCATCTCATCCTCCCGGAGCCCCCTTCTCGCTGTCCTGACCTGCCATAGTTCACCCAGAGTCACCCAGAACACCTCAGCTCGCCTGCTCTGGCTGTCCTTGGCTTCTTCCACACGCCCTGCGGTCTCTGCTCTTCCTCCTCTCTGGGCCCCATTTCTGGGGATTCCATTCTTCCCGCTTTCCCGTCTATTCTCTCTCCTCTTAAAAAACTGGAAATGAGAATGAGGATTAGAAGGGGATCCACAGAAGAGCCCTCCGTGTCTGACAGGAACTTCAGGATTGGTGTGTTGAGGTGTTTAGAACAGGGCAAAGGGGCCATGTGGCACGCGGGCGTTACTGTTTTTAATGTTGTGTATAAGCTATGAACTATGCATAGAACTGGTGGTTGGCGAGTGCTGGATGTGGGATCATGTTTGGTAAGGCGTGTGTGTGTGTGTGTGTGTGTGTGTGTGTGTGTGTGTGTGTGTGCGCGCGTGTTATTTATTTATTTATTTATTCGTTTATTCATTTATTTATTGTTCAGCTTGTCAATCGGTCAGCTCCCCATAACTATAGTCTGAAATTGACCCATGAGACTTGACAAAATTGGGCATCCATATTTTCCTGTGGCTGCATCCCAAGGTGACCCAGGATGGGAGGTTTTGCTAGCATGGGAAGGGTAACAGAAAAGGGCCTTAGCAGCTGTTTCGTTTAGTGCACTGACTGAAGCCTGGTACTTCACAGAACGGCGCTGTGTGCCTGTGGGCTTCTCTCCCACGGCGCTCTCCCCAGCCCTAGGTTCCCCAGTCTTCTCCAGCTTCACCAGAACACTGCCTCACTCCCCCATGCCGTGTTCCACAGTTGCCACCATCTCTGGGGCTTTGAAATGAGCCCCACTATTAAAGTCTGAATCACAGTGCACCACCCCGTGTCTGAGGAGTTTTACTCTGCTCCATACCAGAGGAGGGGAGACGAAGGACTGGATGCTGGTGACACTCGACCACAGAGCTGGGGAGGGCACAGAAAGGGAGCCACTGAACATATGACCAAGTCTGTGGCATTGTGAGTAGGTGGGGGTCCATCTTGTTTTTACCTTCTTGTTTGTTTGTTTGTCTTTTTATGTTGTTTTGAGACAGGGTTTCTCTGTGTAGCCCTGACTGTCCTGGAACTCACTCTATAGGTCAGGCTAGCCTCAAACTCAGAGATCTGATTTTACCTTCTTTTCTTCCCCCCTTACTTTCTTTCTTTCATGAACTAAGGATTCTTAACCTTCGGTCCAGGAATCCCTCAAGTGTCAGGGTTAGTGTGTATCTGGGGTGAGGAGTAAGGTTTCTGGTTCCCAAAGTCTTTGACCAGAGAAGGACTAAAGTGGTAGACTAAAACTAAAGCATTCCTGAAGAGCGCCTCCTGGACAGAGTTTTGGGTTGCTTTGAAATGAGACGGGACTTCATGCATCCGACTTCTTTGGACTATGAACGGAGGGTGAAGGGGATGGAAGAATGGTACCATGGGTATGGAGGTGGGCCTGGGGAATCTGAGTTCTTCAGTACACTGATTGCAACACCTCCCCGGACTGTTACAGTCACGGACGGCCAGACTGTGAGGAGGACAGCAGTGGGTGGCTAGAGGCCCTCTAACTTTTCCGCCCCAGTGGGGCTGTGGCGTTGAACCACTCAGCCTACGACCATCCTGGGAGTCAAACCCTCTTACATGATGACTATGGTTTGGATACAAGGGCTCGTGCTTGCAGGTGGCATCTGCCCATGGGTAGCTGTGGCCACTAGAGGGAGCCCAAGTTCTGCAGGACACCATACTAGATGCCAAGGTGAGGTTGGGGTGGGAAGAATTTCAAGGTTGCACCCTCTGCCAGCCTCTCCTCCATTCTGAGTTCTGGTCCCAGGCTTCTCATTCTAGGGCTAACAGAAGCTGTCATTGGAGAATGGGCGGGGGCCACATCTCTTTCTGCCCCCCATCCTGTATCCCTCAGTTATTTTCAGTTCAAAGAACTTCTTGCCCCCCTCTCCTTCCCTGTACCTCTTAATTTCCAGGTAACCATCTCAGCGTTCCCTTCTCTCCTGGAACCCCCATATGTCTCCCACGGGGCTCACTTTTCTCTGTGATTGCTTTCTCAGAAACTCCCAGGCTGGCCAGGGCTCTTGGAGCTGCGGCCACCTTGCCTAGCCCCGTCCTTTCTTCCCCCCATCCTTCTCTGACAGCACTCCCACCCCCTCCAGGTACTAGGTTGGATAGGGTTACAGCTAGCTCTGCTCGGGCCTCCAAGGCCCTCTCTACTTTCCTTTTGTGCCGTTGCCTGGAGACCAGCGGGTTGTGGGGGGCTGGGGCCAGAGAAGGAGCTGGGGTGAAGGATGGGGGTGGAGTGTATGTGTGATGCTCCCAGCAGCTAAGCTGTGAGCCTGGCCTCGGGTACCGGAGGAGGAACTAGAACGGGTAGTGCTGGCTTCTTTTTCTAGTCTCACTCCTTGTCCTTACCTAGGCCTGAATTTTTTTCTTTTAGAAAGTCACCACGTTGGCGTTTGCCTTAGTGGTTCAACCAGGAGGAAAGCTCAGTCTAGAAGGGATTTGGAGAGGGCCTGGGCCAGGCCCAGTGGGAGCTAAAGGAAAGAGAGGAAACGCAGGGGGGAGAGGGAGGAGGAGTCTCAGCAAAACCAGTTGGTGGAGGAAGGAGCAGAGGGCATCCTGGAGCACAGAGAAGAAGCAACAGGGCACAAGAGGACAGGGAGCCGACCCGGTCTCTGGGAGGCCCTGCAAGGGGACCAGAAGATGGGCATGGGGGGAAAGTGAGTCCCTGCAGAGAGGCAGGGGGTTTCAGGGTGGGGTGATGGTGGGGAGGATTCTTGCTCTGTCTGTTTCCCTAGTGCTCTGGAATCTGTTTAGAGCTTTGAGCAAGTTCAAGAACTTGGCTGACTCTGGCCTAAGGAATGGTAACACAAGATCCACTGAGCTGATACAAGGCCAGCCTTTGCCCTTCCCTCCCTAAAGGCAGTCTGTCCACCCAGTGCCCCTACCCCACGCACCTGGCTTGCAGCTGGACTGCCCCCCAGATGCCCTGCCACCACTCCAAACTGGTGAGCTACCAGGGGCTCCCAATCCAGACTCCAGCTCCAGCTCTTCCCACTTCCCAGCCCGCCTCCCTCCCTTTCTCTAGCCTTCCCAATTTCAGCTGCCAAAAATCACCCTGTCTCTGGTGTCCTTTGTCCTGAGAGATGTTGCTGCTTGGTGTGGGGCCAGGCAGGGAGCCCAGGAGAAGGCACTGGTGGGCCGATGGGGGTGCTGACTTCATGGCTGTAGCCTGGACATGACTGCCACACTGACAGGAGGAGAGTTAGGAAGATCATGCTGTGGTCTGTGCTGGGGACTGCCTCCATATTCCAGCAATTGTTGTAGGGAACCAGGGCACCTAAGGATGTGGCTAGGTCCTTCCACTTCATCCCCCGTGACTATGGCCAGAGATGCTAGTAGTCATGACTTAAACAGACTTGAGAAGGAAACCGAGTTCACTAGTGAATGGAAGGGCCCAACTGTGAGGTGCCGTTCCTCAGGCACCTCAACGCCAGGGCCTGCCACCCCATTCTGTCACTTCTCCGCAGTGTTTTCCAACTTCAGCTCCCTCCTTTCCCATCACTGACCCTCCCGCCATGATGCCACGAAGACCCTATTTATCTTGTACTTCCTCCCAGCCCTCTCTAATTCATTCTCCTCCAGTTTATTTGCCAAAGGAAACAGTCCTTAGTTCGACCGAGAGTCCCCACGCTCTGGTTTTACCAAGCCACTCCAAACCCCGGTCTCCCTCTAGAATGGGCATCTGGTCCCACCTTTCAAAATCTCTTCTGAGACCTCTCCTGCCTTCGCTCCCACAGAGGTATCTCTGGACTTCCCTCCATCACTCCCAAATTCTTGTGGTTTGCATTCTTTTCGACACCAACCACCCTCAAACTCTTCCAGAAACACCATTCTCTTAGCGTGTCTTCATCTTTTCATCCTTTTCCGCCCAGGTCTCCAAACTTCCATCGTATTCTCTCCGAAACAGCTCCTAAACAACCTCCAGTCTGAGGCTCTGGTCCCTTCCTCTCCATCTTTCCAGTACAGCCCCATTATCCCAGTCTCTACTTCAGGATCCCCCGAACTCCTCCCACTTCACCCCTGCCCCAGCCCCTTGTCCCCAAACTTCTCCAGCCTCCCCAGGTCTGCCTGCACAGCTCACAGCCCCTCCCACCCGGCCCTCTCGCGCGGGGCCCGCGAGCTCCCCACGCTCGGCGCCGCGAGGCCCTCTCCCTCCGCGCCCCGGCCGGCTTCGGCCAAACTCGCCCGGCGCCTCCCCTTCCCCGATCCTCCGCCCCCCGACTGCCGCGCGCTCCCTCCCTCGCGTCTCCTCCGGGCCCCTCTCTCCTCCGTTCCTCCGCGCTCCCTCCTTCTCCCTCTTCCTCCCTGCTCCCATCCCCCTCTCCCGAGCGCCCTCCCTCCGCCGTCCGCTTTCCTGTGCGAGTCGCCGGACGCGCCGCCCAGCCCGTCCGCCTGCCCGCCCGCAGCCCGGCGCCGGGCCGGGGCCTCGGGCCAGGACGCGTTTCGGGGCGGCTGGCCTCGGGGCGGGCTAGGGGCGCGCGGCACGAGCGGCGGGAGGGCCGGGGGTCGCGGGCCTCGCCGGGGCCGCGAGTGCGGGCGGAGGCGGGCGGCGCGGCGCGGCGCGGCGCGGCGGGGGCGGGCGGCGCGTTCCGGGCGGGCGGACGGGCGGGCGGGGAGTGCGAGAAGCCGATCGGGGCTGCGCGGGGAGCGAGGCATGGGGGCCGCCCTCCGGGGGGGCCGGGGCCGCCGCCGCCGCCGCCGAGGCGGCGACTGAAGCCGCGCAGCGAGGAGGGGCGGGGAGTGGCCGCCGCCGCCGCCGTCCCCGGGAGGCGCCGGAGCCCGACTGCACTCGCAGCCAGCCAGCCGTCCCGAGCCGCTCGCAGGTAAGGTCCGCTGCCGCCCGCCCGGGCCGCCCCGTTTCGGCCCTCGGCTCCCCGCCCCCACCCCTCCCGGTCCCCCCCTCCCGCCGCCGCCTCCATTTGTTATTTTCCCGGTCGCGTTCCCTCACTGCGGGCACGGCCGGGCCCGAGGCTGGGGGGTTCAGGGGGTGGGGCCGCCCGGAGGAGGGACGCGGGCCCGGGAGTCGCGAGCTCGGGAGGTGGGGGAGGAGGGTGCAGGGAGGAGGGCTGACGGGGCCGAGCTTCGCCAGGACCAGAGCCTAAAGGGGAGGAACGCCGAGGTGGAGACTTGGCGGAGGTAAAACGGGGGATGCTGTGCGGGTGGTTCGCGGAGAAGGCAGGACGGATCGGAGAGATGGCAGCGAGGTGGGGCGTGAAGGCTCGGGAAGCCCCGCAGGCCCAGAACCCGGGTTCCAGAACCCAGGGTTGCGGGTATTAGGAACAGAAGGGAAGTGGAACCGGGAAAGGGGTGTGGTAGATGGTAAGAACAGGATTGTAGCTGCAGAGAGGGGGGATTGAACCTGGGGGAATGGGGAAGGACCAGGAGAGGCCCATCTCTGAGAAGCCTGGGTGGAAATGGGAAGGCCGTATCTTTTGTGACTCAGTTTTCTTTTCCCCACTCCAGGTCACCTCTGACCCTGTTTTCCTAATCCCAGACCTAGTTACTTCGTTGAAGGGGGCACTGAGGCTCGGCAGTGTGAGTCCTAACACTAATAAGAAAGGCAGGAATACTGATGGGAGGATTAGAAAGGTTGGGAGGTTGGGAAAGAAGAGAGAATTGGGCAATCCTGTAGGCATTCCAAGGAATTGTGACCTCCACCCTCATCCCCGGAGCTGTGGCTGCCCCACAGCTGGGCTCTATCCGGGAAGCCCCGTGATGCTCTGATCTCCGGGGTCTCCCTTTGTGCCCGGGGCGGGTTACCCTAAAGCTCCTTTCCAGAGGGTACTACTGTAAGAAGGTCGGAGTTGCTTTGGCAACTGAGGTGGTAACAGTGGCTGCCAGATGGACCCCTGGGATGGTCTCTTGAGGGGCACTTTTTTTCACCCATTTTGTTGCCATGGCTGTGATCCGGTGGGAAGTCCTGTAGGTGGGGGTTCAGGATGTAGATGGGGCCTCAGCCTGCAGCTGTGTCCTAGGGACTCTTGGGAGGGCTTCTGGGAGATGTTTCTGGTGTTGCCCCAAGTAGGGGTTTCCTAAGGAGGTGCACCCCTTCTCCCCCAGCAGCCTGTTGGAACAGGTCACCCTGTTGCTTGCAGGTCATTCTTGCAAGCCTCCTCCTGGGTATGGTGGGAAGATGGAAATACTGTTGATCAAACTATCTGGTCTTGGGCTGGAGGTAGCTCAGTGGTAATGGTATTTCCTAGTATGCATACCTAGGCTCTGGGTTTGAGCTCCAGAAACAAACAAAATAAAAAACCCAAGTTATCTCATCCTGGTCATTTCCGGCCTCTGCCACCCTTATGTCTTGTAAACGGTTGGTTCTTTGCACTACTTCATCTTCTTGAAGGCCTCTTTGGATTTCTCTTCTCTCTGTCAGTCCTCAGGGTGACCCCTTCATTCAGCTGCTCTTGGGCCTTTTACTTCCCTGAACTTACCAGAAATGGCATGGCTCTTCATGCCTGTCTCAGGTGTGGGTGGCCCAGGGGAGAGGGCTCTGAAGCAGCCTTGGGCAGAACAGGATGCTCTGGACCGGGAGCCGGGAGACCAGGGTGTACTCTGGCTGTACCTCTATGACCTTGGGCAAGTCTCTTCTCGTCTTTGAGCCTCACCTTCGCTGTGTGATGAAAAGGCCTCTGTGGCTCCTTCAGCAGTCCTGGCTTCTAACAAGGCTTAGGCCACTGCATTGTTCCCTGCTGGCCTGGGCTGCATGGATAGCTCGGTCATTTTCAGCTGATGGTTAGGCAGGCAGGCAGGTCTGGAATGGTGGAGACTAGTCAGTGATCCTGAAATAAATATACTCTGTAAGCTCGTCCCAGGGAGCCTGTGACGTGGTCATTTTCTGACATTGTCATGTTTGTTCCTTAATTTCTTTCTTTGGAAAAAAGGATGACATTTATTTTTGTGTGTGCCCTGGTGCACATGTGGAGGGCAGAGGGTAACTGGGTGTTGAATTTGTTCTCTTCTTCCACCATGTGGGTCCCATGGTTTGACTCGGGTCGTTGGTTTGGTAGTAATCTTTGTTTTTATTTTTTGGTTTTTGAGATGGTCTTCTATAGCCCAAGCTGGCTTGGCTTGAACTCACTACACAAGATGACCTTGAACTTGTGTTCTCCTTGCCTCTACCTCTGAAGTCCTGAGATTGCAGGCATGGGCCACACCCTGTTTTATGTGGTGTTGGAATCTAACCCAGGGCTTCATGCCTGCTGGACCAGCACTCTAACCACTGATCTGCATCTCTAATCCCTCTTAATTCCCTTTCCTCTGCTTACTTAGGGACTCTTCTCTGAGTTCCTGTTTCCCTGCCTTCTGAGTTTGTTCTTCCTTGCTTTCCTTTTACAATGAGGTAATGGGGGCAATGGGGGCCCTTGTGCATGGTAGATGCTCAGTGTTAGTTCGCACAGCCTTCTAGGCAAGATGGAGTACCACTTGGTCGGTTGGTATTAGAGTACCACTCAAGTTCAGACTTAACGTATGACCCAACCTCAGTCTCCAGCTCTACCCCTTCCTCTGCCACGCCTCATCCCAGGAATTACTCCCCTGTTGATGCTGATTTTCTCTTCCAAAGCTACTCATGGCAAATTTTATCAGATTTGAGCCGATTAAAAAAGGTAAGAAAGGCACACAGTAATTGCTCTGTTCTCCAAGGAATGTCAGTATATTTTTTGACCTTTTGGATCCTTTAAGAATCAAACTGACTTGGTAACAAGTTCTCTGATGGGAGGAGATGGGCGCCCTGTCTAGGGTAGTGTTCTTTGTTGTCCTTGTTGTTAACATTGTTTTCTCCTTTTCTTCTGTTTGGTGCTGTTCTGTGGACATTGGTTTATTGCCTTTCCTCTTTTTCACTTGTAGTTTTATTTTTTTGAGACATGATTTCATGGAACTGGCTGGCTTTGAACTTGCTATTTGCCGAGGGTGGTTGGTCCTCCTTCCTTCACCTCCCAAGTGATAGAATTACAGATGTGTGTCACCATGCCTGGTAATGCATAGTATTTTAAAACCAATCCACAAAACAACTAAAAAAAAATATGGTTATAGCTGTAGTTGAAGTAAACTGGCTTACTGGGCAAAGCGTCAGTCGAAAGTTCAGACTTGGGGCTCTGTCCCATCTGTTTTGTGCCCCTTAAGTATAAGTTACTAAGTTTCCTGGAAATGTTAGATTCACTCATTCCTCATTGCCTGCTTCAGTATGGTTCAGTGGGGTTGGGCAAAAAGAGATTACTCTGTGTTACTTGGAGAAAATACATATAGAAGTGTCATTTACCTGCACCTCCCAACTCAGAATGGGTGGGTGAATTTAGTCTATTCTCATCGGGCTAATATTAGTTAATTCAAAGGACCTACCGAACCTGGGGTGTGCCTGTGATTCCAGCTCTTGAGACCTGACCTCAAAACAACCAAATGGACCTCCTGACAGTCACTTGGTTTAAAGGTCATTGACAGCGGTGCACTTGGCTGGGTGAGGTGCTCGCTTACAGACCCAGCACCGGGAAACTGAAATGGAAGGCTCCTGGGCTTAGTTTAAGGCTGGTGCAAGGTGCATCGTGTGACTCTGTCTCAAATGAGCACACAACAAACCCCATATGTGTGTGTACATGACATCAGGAGAAAATATAAAAAGGAAAACTGTGACACTAGCATTTTTTGCACTTAAAATATGTTACAGGCTGGGCATAATGGCACACACTTTCAGTCCCAGCACTCAGGTGGCAGAGGCAAGCAGATCTCTGTGAGTTCAAGGCCAGCCTGGTCTACAGAGTGAGACCCTGTCTCAGAGAAAGACAGATACAGAGAGATAGAGAGACAGAAACAGACAAGCAGACAAAAGAAACTGTCTGAAGAGATGGCTCAGTGGTTTAGCGCACTTTTGGCTCATGCTGAGGACTGAGGTTTTATTCTCAGCACCCACATGATAGGTCACATCCACACTAACTCCAGTTCCAGGGTATCTCTTATCCTTCTCTGACCTCCCCAGGGACCAGACACACATGTGATCCGAATACATACATTCAGGCAAAATGTCCATACATAGAAAATTAAATTTAAAAAAATTTTGGGTAGTATTAAGGAGTGGTTTGACTCTTAGCAAGAAACATAAACAAGTACAGGGACTAGAAATACACACAGTCCAGTGTACTCTCCTGGCATGTGTGAGGCCCTGGGGTCAGTGCACAGCTCCAAGGGAGCCTGTAATCGCAGCACTGGGGAGTGAAGGCTGGAGGATCAGGAGTTGAAGTCCTGATGAAGATGTATGGCTGTGGATGCACGGGTAGATGATGATGTCCATGTTTGTACTGCTAGATACAGGTAGACAGGCTGTCAAGCCAAGTAAAAGGACAGGCTTAAGATTTGTAAGTCTGTGTTGTGTGTTCACTCACATTTTGTCTTTTGTAGTTTTAAAATACTTTGAGGGGGCTGGAGAGATGGCTCAGCTGTTAAGAGCACTGGCTGCTCTTCCAGAGGACCTGGGTTCAATTCCCAGCAACCACATGGAAGTTCACAGCTGTCTGGAATTACAGTTCCAGGGGATCCAACACCCTCACACAGACATGAATGCAGACAAAACACCAGTGTACCATAAAATAAAATTTAAAAAGTTTTGAGTGGGGCTGGTGAGATGCTCACTGAGCAGTGAGCCACAAAGGCTGACAACTGGATTTGATCCCCAGGTCCCACATGATGAGAGGGGAGGACTGACTCAGGCCCTCCTCTGACCCGCGCACACATCATAGCACGTGCACACCCTTCCTCAGTCAACCCATCAGTGTATTCTGAGTCTGGTTACTGGGAAAGCTTTGACTTTTAAGCACAGGAAACACCAATACAGCCTTCCCTTGATATCTGGGAGATTTGTTCCAGTACACTCCGCAGACACCAAATTAACACATACTCAAGTCCCTTGTAGGGAATGATGCTGTGTCTGTACCTACACACACTCTTCCATGTTTTTAAAATCACCTGTGGATCATGTACAGTAACCAAGTCCATGTAAGTGTTTGATAAAGCCCACCTGTTCAAAGCCGAGGCTACGTGCCATGCGAAGGTGAGCAATGGTGGAACCGAAGCTGGAGAGGGACCTAGGGCTTGTGAAAGGTGCGACATCACAGCAGCTTGTGTCCACATAGCATGCTTGTAGATTGAGCCTGGGGCGGCAGTGTAACAGATTCAAACTTTGTTTGGAACGTTCTGGAATTCTTCCTCCCAAACATTGTCAGTTCAGGTTGGCTGACTCTCTAGACAAAAACCCTGTAAGTGGAAAAGGCCAACTACTAGAGGATGGATCCTTATGAGGCTGTCTAGAATGTTCTGCAGTTTCGAAGATGCCTCGATTTGGGGTTGAAGCTGGTGAGGCTGTGCTGCTCAGTATTGTAGAATGGGACCTTCTTCTACATTGTGTGAAACAAGATTGCTATCTGTGTGACTGATCTAGGCTTCTTAGAATTCTCTCCAACTTCTGAGGAGAGTTTAGAAGAGAGAGCGTGAGTGTGGCCTTTGAAGTCAGATGGGGGGGGGGTGTGTTGGTTCTGGCCTCGTCGTTGGTCCTTCCCTGTGGAAGGTGGGGCAGGTCACAGTCACAGTGAGCCTCAGTCTCCTTACTTCCCAATCCCACTGTAGACTGTGTTGGAGATGATCCAGGAAAGTGCATTTTTAGAGGGCTTGACACGAAGAAGATGCCCAGTAAACTAACACATCAGCCTCGTTTCTTTGTGCTTCTTTTGAATTTGTAAGGCTCTGGAATTAATGAGTGTACAATTTTTTTTTTGCTGTTGTTTTTGAGACAGGATTTTGCTGTCTAGTTCAGGCTGTCCTTGAACATGTGATGCCCAAACCATAGCTTTCTGAATGCTGGCACTACAGGCATCCACTACCATACCAGGCCACAGATACTCGTTAGGGCTTGTGAAGGGTAAAATCCTGCCAAGTGTTAGGTTGGGGTTCATAAGTACATCTGAATTTTCTGCCTTTCCTAGAGATGAGAGAGAATATACTGTGAGGGTCTCCATCACTTAGCTGATGCAGCCTGCAGAGCGCGCTGCAGTCTCTTGTGGTGTCTGTACCTCTGGACCCTTAGGACTGGGCTTCTTACTCAGACCCCTGCTGCTTCTGCTACAGTATGGAAACGCTGATGGTTTTTCCTAACAGATTTCACTGAAAACACCGTGCGAGTACCTCGTGCCTACAACTGCTTCCAGCTCCCCAGACCATAGCTGTGGGGAGATTGGGGTACAGCAAACAAGATTCTGTATTCAGCTGCCCAGGCAGAGGAGAATGGGGTCTCCACAGCCTGAAGAATGAAGACACGACAGAATAAAGATTCAGTGAGTAGAAGCTATAGTAAGCAGTACGCCAGGTCAAGGGCCGGGGCAGGGAAGCTAGGAGGAAGGGCCTACAGCGAGAACAGAAACAATGTACAAGCTAAAGTTAGGTGCAGTGTGAAACAGTACCGCCTCCATCCTGCTCCCAGATGTCAATGAGGAGTGGACGGAAGAAAGAGGCCCCCGGGCCCCGGGAAGAGCTGAGATCAAGGGGCCGGGCCTCCCCTGGAGGGGTCAGCACATCCAGCAGTGATGGCAAAGCTGAGAAGTCCAGGCAGACGGCCAAGGTAATCCTCCTCTGGTCCCCAGGATGCGCTGCAGCTGGAGGGGTGTTTGGGGTGGGGGGCTGCAATTTTGGCAGGGAGTAACTCTGGCAGGGGCTCAGGAGACAGAAGACAAGCATGTTCTCTTTCTCCCTAACAGAAGGCCCGAGTAGAGGAAACCTCTACCCCAAAGGCCAACAAGCAGGGCCGCAGCGAGGAGATCTCAGAGAGTGAAAGTGAGGAGACCAGTGCACCCAAAAAGACCAAAACTGAGGTGAGAGATTGTGACGACCGTGACCTTTCTGACTGTGCTCTCTAAACTTCTTCTGGGCATCATTCCTTCTCTGATCTCTGCTGGGATCTGAAAGTCCTGTTTGGTGCTTGTTTGGAGTGGTCTCCTCTATAATTCGGTAGACAGCTCCTGAGGCTTTAGTTAGAACAGTAAGTGACAAAGCAGGCCACAAGGGACTGGACGGGTAGGGGGGGTGTACAGCCTCCGCTGTGGAAGGGACAAGTAAGTCTTAAGGATGCAGAAATGGGACTGGTAATGCAGCTCCTCGGTAGAGTGCTTGCCTAGGTACAGAGTGCTAAGTCCAAGCTCTTAATAGAATCTAAAAACTGGGCATGGTGGTGCACATCTCTTAGCCTAGCATTCAGACAAGACAGGAAGATTAAAAAAATTCAAGGTCAGCCAGGTGGTGGTGGTGCTCACTTTTAATCCCAGCACTTGGTATGCAGAAGCAGGCAGATCTCTGGAGTTCCAGGCCAGCCTGGTCTACAGAGTGAGCTCCATGATAGCCAGGGCTACACAGAGAAACCCTGTCTCAAAAAACAAAGAAATTCAAGGTCATCCTGTGCTATGTGTGTGTTGGAGGTCAGCCTGCACTATATGAAACTGTTGTTAGAATGTAAAGGGTCAGTGTTTGAGATGGACACTTGAGAAGGACCAGGGTTTGACAAGGAAGGAAATAAGCTAGTAGAAAGCAGCTGAGAGTGGGAGAGAGATGCTAGATGACAGAAGGTGGCCCTGAGCAAGCATCCCCAACGCATTGTAGCACAACAGTGCTGTGAGGAGCAAAGGATTGTGGGAGATAAGTTGGCATCCTGGGAAAGGAGGAAAGGAAAAGAGGAAAATTGAGCCCTCTTCCCCGACAGCAGGAGCTCCCTCGACCACAGTCTCCCTCGGATCTGGACAGCTTGGATGGGCGCAGCCTCAATGATGATGGCAGCAGTGACCCTAGGGACATAGATCAGGATAACCGAAGCACATCCCCCAGCATCTACAGCCCCGGAAGTGTGGAGAATGACTCTGATTCGTCTTCCGGCCTGTCCCAGGGCCCAGCCCGCCCCTACCACCCTCCTCCACTCTTTCCTCCTTCCCCCCCACCACCAGACAGCGCTCCCCGACAGCCAGAGCCTGGCTTTGAACCCCACCCTTCAGTGACACCTACTGGATATCATGCTCCAATGGAGCCACCCACATCTCGGTTATTCCAGGGCCCGCCTCCCGGAGCCCCTCCCCCACACCCACAGCTCTACCCTGGGAATGCTGGTGGGGGTGTTTTATCTGGACCCCCCATGGGTCCCAAGGGGGGAGCAGCTGCCTCTTCAGTGAGTGCCCCTAGCGGAGGCAAGCAGCACCCCCCACCCACTACCCCAATTCCAATATCAAGCGCTGGGGCCACTGGGGCCCCTCCAGCAAAGCCGCCCAATGCTCCAGTGGGTGGTGGGAACTTACCTTCTGCGCCACCACCAGCCACTTTCCCCCACGTGACACCAAACCTGCCGCCTCCACCTGCCCTGAGGCCCCTCAACAATGCCTCAGCCTCTCCTCCCGGAATGGGGGCTCAGCCAATCCCCGGGCATCTGCCCTCTCCTCATGCCATGGGTCAGGGCATGAGTGGACTTCCTCCTGGCCCAGAGAAGGGTCCGACTCTGGCTCCCTCACCCCACCCTTTGCCCCCAGCTTCTTCCTCCTCTGCCCCCGGGCCCCCAATGCGGTACCCATATTCATCCTCTAGTAGCTCTGGAGCGGCTGCTTCTAGCTCCTCCTCCTCTGCCTCCCAGTACCCAGCTTCCCAGGCTCTGCCCAGTTACCCTCATTCTTTCCCTCCACCAACAAGTATGTCTGTTGCTAATCAGCCCCCCAAGTATACCCAGCCTTCTCTCCCATCCCAGGCTGTGTGGAGCCAGGGTCCTCCACCTCCTCCTCCCTATGGCCGCCTCTTGGCCAACAACGCCCATCCAGGCCCTTACCCTCCTACTGGGGGCCAATCCACAGCCCACCCACCAGCCCCTACACATCACCATCACCAGCAGCAACAGCAGCAGCAGCAGCAACAGCAACAGCATCATCACGGAAACTCTGGGCCCCCTCCACCTGGAGCATATCCTCACCCCCTAGAGAGCAGTGGCTCCCATCATGCACACCCCTACAACATGTCACCCTCCCTGGGGTCTTTGAGGCCCTACCCATCAGGGCCGGCACACCTGCCTCCACCTCATGGCCAGGTGTCTTATAGCCAAGCAGGTCCCAATGGCCCCCCAGTTTCCTCTTCTTCCAACTCTTCCGGCTCGTCCTCTCAAGCCTCCTACTCCTGTTCACACTCCTCCTCATCCCAGGGTCCCCAGGGGGCATCCTACCCCTTCCCCCCAGTTCCTCCAGTCACCACCTCCTCGGCCACTCTTTCTACCGTCATCGCCACCGTGGCTTCCTCGCCAGCAGGCTACAAGACGGCCTCGCCACCTGGGCCCCCTCAGTACAGCAAGAGAGCCCCATCCCCAGGGTCCTACAAGACCGCCACCCCGCCTGGATACAAACCGGGGTCACCACCCTCCTTCAGAACAGGGACCCCACCCGGCTTTCGAGGCACCTCTCCGCCAGCAGGTCCAGGGACCTTCAAGCCAGGTTCGCCCACCGTGGGGCCGGGGCCCCTGCCCGCTGCGGGGCCCTCCAGTCTGTCGTCTCTGCCTCCGCCCCCCGCGGCCCCAGCCCCGGGGCCGCCCCTGGCGGCCACGCAGATCAAACAGGAGCCGGCCGAAGAGTATGAGACCCCCGAGAGTCCGGTGCCCCCGGCCCGAAGCCCTTCGCCCCCTCCCAAGGTGGTGGACGTGCCCAGCCACGCCAGCCAGTCGGCCCGGTGAGCAGCCGTGGGGCTGGGGGCGGGTGGGGCTGGGAGCGGACGCCGAAGGGGCGACGGGGGCCTTGCGATCACGTTCACCGTGCCCCGTTCGAATCGGGGGGCACGAACTGGGGGAGAGGGGGCGGGGAGGCGCCCGCTCTGGAGCCAAGAGCTCAACCGCTCTGCGCCCGGCCCGGCAGGTTCAACAAGCACCTGGACCGCGGCTTCAACTCGTGCGCGCGCAGCGACCTGTACTTCGTGCCGCTGGAGGGCTCCAAACTGGCCAAGAAGCGCGCCGACCTGGTGGAGAAAGTGCGGCGCGAGGCCGAGCAGCGCGCGCGCGAGGAGAAGGAGCGCGAGCGCGAGCGGGAGCGCGAGAAGGAGCGCGAGCGCGAGAAAGAGCGCGAGCTGGAGCGCAGTGTGGTGAGTGCGTCACAAGGTGCGCCGCGCGCCTCTCCCGCTGCCGGGCTTCGCCACTCCGGTCGCTTCGCCCCCTGGCGGAGGGGAGGAGCCGCTGCAGCCCCGAAAGCTCAGGCTTCCAGGCAGGAGGAAAAGAAAGCTGGGAGTGGGGTGAGGCATTTTGGCTTTCCACCGCTGAGACAGTCGGGCAGCCCCGGGGCCAGTAGCTTCCCGTGGCTGCAGTGCTGACCCCACCTCTTTGTGTGTTCTGCAGAAGTTGGCCCAGGAGGGCCGTGCTCCGGTGGAGTGCCCGTCTCTGGGTCCAGTGCCCCATCGGCCTCCCTTTGAGCCTGGCAGCGCCGTGGCTACGGTGCCCCCTTACCTAGGTCCCGATACTCCAGCCCTGCGCACTCTCAGTGAATACGCCCGACCTCACGTCATGTCTCCTGGCAATCGCAACCACCCATTCTATGTGCCCTTGGGGGCCGTGGACCCGGGGCTTCTGGGTTACAATGTCCCAGCACTGTACAGCAGCGACCCAGCTGCCCGAGAAAGGGAGCGGGAAGCTCGTGAACGTGACCTCCGTGACCGCCTCAAGCCTGGCTTTGAGGTGAAGCCGAGTGAGCTGGAGCCCCTACATGGGGTCCCCGGGCCAGGCCTGGATCCCTTTCCCCGACACGGGGGCCTGGCTCTACAGCCTGGGCCGCCTGGCCTGCATCCTTTCCCTTTTCATCCGAGCCTGGGGCCCCTGGAGCGAGAACGGCTAGCGCTGGCAGCTGGGCCAGCCCTGCGTCCTGACATGTCTTATGCGGAGCGGCTGGCAGCTGAAAGGCAGCATGCGGAAAGGGTGGCGGCCCTGGGCAATGACCCACTGGCCCGGCTGCAGATGCTCAACGTGACCCCCCATCACCACCAGCACTCCCATATCCACTCTCACCTCCACCTGCACCAGCAGGATGCCATCCATGCAGGTAAGACGCCCTGTTTCCTTGCTGTGGACGGTGGCTCTGCCGTATCCCATAGCGTTCTCCCGTTCCTCTGGCCAGAACCTCCCTTTTGGTCCGGCATCAGTCGCCCTCTCTCGAGATTACTGTTCTGATCTCGGCTTCCTTGACTCTCTGTCCACACTGTCTCACGCCCTCTTCATAGTCCAGCCTTCTACCCTCGATAACAGAGCAAGCTGGAGCCTTGTGAAGGGTCACCTCTCTGTCTTCATCTCCCTAAGCCCCTCACATGGCAGTGTTCTTGTTCCAAACCTCGTCTGCTGCCAGCATCTCCTTCCCTTACATCTAGGGGTCTTCTGTGTTTCTGCCCATCAGTAGATCTAGAACCTTTTGGAAAAATCCATGTAAGTTTGGTTTTGGTGCCATAGGCAATAAGGAGCTTTCCTCACTATTTTAATGTCGCGCTTATAGCCCAGAACACGACGTCGTTGGCCGTAGACTTGGTCATTTGGAATTGCTCGTTTCTTGTCGCCCTCCCCTATTCCCCCTAGTTAGAGTATGTATTTACTTATTAAGTATACAGAACAACAGGCTTTTGGCATTTTCATTCTGTTCATATTCATCCTACCTCTTACATTTTTTCCCTGTCTCATTTCTTAAACTTAAAAAATCAATAGTTTTCTAAACTTACCCTTCTTCTCTTCAGAGTAATCCATTCTTTCCTCTCCTCCTCTCTGCCAACTGTAATCTGTCTTCAGTCAAGGGCGTCTCTTCTGCAGCGGTTTCTTCCCATCTCAGGGCTCTAGCTCTTTCCTGCTGCCTTCCTTAAGCTTTGGATCCCTTGGGTCTGTCTTCACAGGCTAAATCCCCCCACCCCAGTGCATGGTTGTCCCTGACCCTGCCTCCTGGTGACACCTTCCTTTCTCTGCCCTCCAGCCTCCGCCTCGGTGCACCCTCTCATTGACCCCCTGGCCTCAGGGTCTCACCTTACCCGGATCCCCTACCCAGCTGGGACCCTCCCTAACCCCCTTCTTCCTCACCCTCTGCACGAGAACGAAGTTCTTCGTCACCAGCTCTTTGGTAAGGATGGAGGATGGGGTGGAGAAGCCTAAGTGAGGGAAGAAGGCCAGAGCAGAGGAAGTAGGGTGGTCGAGTGGGCCCAGAGGAGTTTGGAGAGAGAGGTGAGGAGCTGAGATGGAAACAGACAGGCTGAGGTCCTTCTAAAAGAGGCTCGAGCTCTAGGGCCAGGCCAAGAAGTTGGACTCCTGGCTCCATTCCCCCCCTGGCAGATGGTAGGGTAGGTGGTGTGACTCTACATCCTAGCCTTAGTTCCCACCGTCTGTAAATGGCCGAGCACCCCAGCCGCCAGTCACCTGCTCCTGGCCTTTCTTCTCTGTCCTAGCTGCCCCTTACCGGGACCTGCCGGCCTCCCTCTCTGCTCCGATGTCAGCAGCTCATCAGCTGCAGGCCATGCACGCACAGTCGGCCGAGCTGCAGCGCTTGGCTCTGGAACAGCAGCAGTGGCTGCATGCTCATCACCCGTTGCACAGCGTGCCGCTGCCTGCCCAGGAAGACTACTACAGGTAGTGCAGGCTGCCCCAGGGCACGTGGGAGGGGGGAGGGGGGAGGGGGGCCGTGGGCCCGATACGCGGGGCACTGGCCCTCTGGAGGGGACGCTCCTCTCTCCGTCTCATCTCCGACGCCTTGCCTCTTGTCTAGTCACCTGAAGAAGGAGAGCGACAAGCCGCTGTAGAACCTGCGATCCAGAGAGCATCCACTGCTCCTTCATCCAGACCTTGGAGGACTCCCCCAACCTTTTGACGACCCCCCACCCCCACCCCCGAGCCGAGGAAAGGGTGCTGCCCACGTGCAGAGCTTCTGCAACTGGGCGGGAGGGAGGGAGGGAAGAAGGGACAGAGGTGTGGGGGGGCGGGGGCGGGGACAGAACGTGCACAGGATCTTGGACCAGGTCCCTCTTCCTCATCCCCTGCTTTTCTTCTCCTCTAGACCCGATCCTTGGTGGCCACCGCCCCTCCCCTAACCCGTTGGTGTGATTATCTCATCTGTTAGATGTGGCTGTTTTGCGTAGCATTGTGTGCTGCCCCTGCCCCATCCCATGTGTGCACCCCCTCGGCCATGTGTGCCCCTTGCCCGTCCCACATTAATAATTTATATATATAAATATCTATATGATGCTCTTTAAAAATCATCCTGACCAAAACCAACCAAACAAAAACATCCTCACAGTTCCCCAGGAAGATGTCTGTGACTTGTTTTTGGGGGGGCAGTGGGTCTGGTGGGGTGGGTAGGGTGGGAGGTCTGACTGTCTTAGGGGGAGTGGGAAGGGGTGGGGCGGGGCATTTCTTGATCGTGGATCCTCAGCTGTGCTTTTGGGGGTGCCACGTACTAGTCCTGATTTCTCCCAAGGTTGGGAAGGTAAGGCCTTTGAGAGCAAGAACAGACGCACAGTGGGCATGACCCAATCTAGAAAACTCCTCAGACCCTGGAAGCACTTCTGGCACTCATCCATGTAACCAGAGTGCTCCAGAAACAGTGTCGGAGATCTAACTCTTTCCATAGCATAGTTTGATTAAATGGTTTTGAAACAGTTGAATTTGCATAACTTCGGTAGCCCAATAAGATTAATATTGCTGATTTTTATTACGATTTATTTTGGGGTTGGGGATCTAGCTCAGTGGTAGAGGCCCTGGGTTCGGTCCTCAGCTCTGAAAAAAAAATATTATTTTTACTATGTGTATAGGTTCCTGTCCGTGCCCATGAATGCAAGGGCCTGGCAGGCCAGAAGAGGGTGTAGCTAGAGGGTGTAGAGGAGCCCCTGTAGTCGAGACTTGCCAGGCAGGGTGAACCATCTTTGCACCCCCTCTATTTTTTAATGAGGCAAGGCCAAGGTTGGCCTTGAACTTGGGGCCCTCCTACCGCTCATCTGTTATGCTAGTATCACAGAAGTGCAGTACTATGCCCGGTGACGTTCTGGATTACCCTTGCAGATTGAGGCGGGGATGGGTGACAAGAGCCTGTAATAAGAATACAAGGCATCGGGCCACATCGCCTACCACTATACAAGGCCAATTACATCGGCTTTCGCTCCAAGCTTTTATTATTGTGAAGCCCTGGGTTTTTTTTTTTTCTCCTAACAACGGAGCTGTGATTGGCTGTTTCCAGCCAATCAGCATTGAGTCATTTGCATAGCCCTCTCTCAAACGACCACAAACTCAAGAAACGACCGGTTTTAGTAGTCCTCTATAATATTATTTACCGAATTGAGTAATAAAAGTATGCTTTGTTGGTGGTGTATTACTAGGGGGTAGGATAAAGGGCACGCTGATCTCACCCTCACCGAAAGTGGAGTTCGCGTCCTTCCCGGGCTCGCTGCACAGGCGGCTCGGCAGTGTTACAGCTCTTTTAGAATTTGTCTAGCAGGTTTTCTGACTTCCGTCGGAAAACCCCTCCCACTCCCCTGGTTCATAAGAACAGTGTGTGTCCCGGCCGGTGGGCGATGGGGCTCGCTCGCGCGGGGGTCCTGTAGGAAGTGCGTGTGCTGGGTCCACGCTCAGACACTTCCGCCTCGTGCGGGCTGGCTTCCTTTCCTCCTCCGCTGGCCCGGCAGCCGCGGCAGCAGGCGGCTGGCTTCTCCGGATCTTCCCCAGGCTTTGCAGTAGTCACGGAGCGACTGGCGCTCTATGGCGTCCGCCTCGGCCCAGCCCGCGGCCCTGAGCGCAGAGCAGGCCAAGGGTGAGGAGCCCCGGCTGGGCGTGGGCCGCCTTCGGGGGAGGGCGCTGCGCTACCCGGTCGTTCCTCCTCCAAGTGGGGCCCTGGCCCAGTAGGGCGAAGGGTTGGGAGGACGAGCTGATCGGGTTACTGGCCGCCTCGGTCCGCTAATTCCCTGCCTCTTCCCTCCTCTGGGCTTGCCCGCCGGGCTCCCGCGGACCGCCCTGGGATGCTTGCTTCGGGTTTGCAGTGGTCTTGGCGGAAGTGATCCAAGCGTTCTCGGCCCCAGAGAACGCCGTGCGCATGGACGAGGCTAGAGACAATGCCTGCAACGATATGGGCAAGATGCTGCAGTTCGTGCTGCCGGTGGCCACGCAGATCCAGCAGGAGGTTATTAAGGCCTATGGCTTCAGCTGCGACGGGGAAGGTGGGTGCCACCTGGAATGGCGATGCCATGGGGTGGGGGTGGGGCTCGTGATCAGCGGCCCCCGAGTCCGTCTGTTTCTCGCCACAGGGCGGCAGTCACATCAAACATTGGCGCTCAGAGCTCAGGGCCTAGCCTGAGCTCGCTCCCCGCCCCCCAGCACCCCCCCCCCCCCCCCGAACCCAAGGCCTTATGTTAGGGAAGCTCTCCACCACTGAGCTCTCTTCGAGTCAGGGTCTCACTAAGGTGCCCAGGCTGGCCTTGAACCAAAGATCCTCCTTTCCCAGCCTTCTGATTGGGTGGTATGGAGTAGGCGTGAGTCACCAGGCCCAGCTCTGATCTGAACAGCGGCCTTCGGCACTTCCTGCAAGGCGTTTTGGTTAATAGGTCTGGTGTTGGGGGATTGAGCTCGCTCTTCCCAAGGACATGTGTTCATTGATTTGGCCTAGCCAGCGGGGACTACCTGCAGACCCGGGTTCTCATTCCTATTTAGGCTGCTTGAGGTAAAACAGCGGACATGGTTCACCCGAGAGTGAAAAACCTTCTGCCTTAGGGCTTTTTCTTTTTTTTCTTTTGAGACAGTTTCTCTGTGTAGCCCCGGCTGCCCTGGACCTTGCTTTGTAGACCAAGTTGGCCTCGAACTCAGAGATCCACCTGCCTCGGCCTTTCAAGTGCTGGGCTTTTATAGGTGTGCGCCACCGTGCCTGGGTCCTTGAAGGACTCTTTCGTATGGTACCCAGTGGTGCCTAGTGAGGGGTGGGGGGTGGGGTTGAAGCGGTGCAGGACAGCAGCGTGGCCTGTCCTCTTATGAAGTGGCTGCCCGGGTCAGAGGAGATCAGCCTGTGTCCGGTGCCTCCTACCGCAAGGACCCCTCCCCGCCTGGGCGCACCGGCCTCCAGCAGGGGTCCTTGCTGCCTCTTTCAGGTGTCCTCAAGTTTGCCCGCCTGGTCAAGTCTTACGAAGCCCAGGATCCTGAGATTGCCAGCCTGTCCGGCAAGCTCAAGGCGCTGTTCCTGCCGTCTATGACACTACCGCCCCACGGGCCTGCTTCCGGGAGCAGCGTGGCCGCCTCCTGAGATGTGTTCTTGTCTGTGCGCCACGGCTAGGGAAGAAGACCTTGCGTTCCAGAGAATAATAAATGCGCTTGTGACTAAACCTTGGTGTCATCCATTTGTAGTCCTGGCTAACCCCACTTGTGGCTACCCGACCGCCTCTGGCCTTCCCCTTCCTAGGTCCTTCCTGTCCTCCTTGCGGGGGACCCACCCCGTTCTCAAGAGCCCCTCGCTTCCCAGGGAGTGGGAGGCTAAATGGGCTCTTGGCATCCTGGGAGGGCTGTTCACAAAGGCCGTGCTTTGAGCCGAGGGCTTCAATGGTCTCTCTGCTTTCCCGGGTCGCAGAGGTGCTGTGCTGGGGGCGGTCCCCTGGCCGGGGTTACTTCCTGGTCCTTGCCCCTGCCCGCCCTCCTGCGGCTCGGTAGTGGGAGCTTCAGGTGGAGCAGCAGGTGGCTCCTCCCCTTCCCAGAGAAGCAGGCCCTGGCCGGCCTGGAGCCTGCTGCACTGGAGCCTGCTGCACGGCCTCGGGCCTCGGGGGCGATCGGATCGAGGTGGGCGGTCTCGGCCAGCCCCGCCCCACCTGTCCTTCCCTCGGCGACCTGCAGGCCAGGGGCTTGTCCTCAAAGTGCCCTAGGTTTGACAGACTGGAGAGAGGAGGAAGCGGCTGAGAAGCAGAAGAACACTCTCTTCCTGAAGGTCTGGTCTGGATCCCTGAACAGCTGGGCCGCTCGCTCGGCCCCGCCCCCGGCGCCCTTGGCCGCTAACCCCCCCCCCCCTCCTCCTGGGGAGATGCTGTCCCGCGGGTAAGTACCCTGTGCCACCCGCGCCCTGGACTCCTGTTAGTCTGGGCGGCCAGGCATCATCGTTCACACTCTTCCACAAGCATGCTGCCATAAATGGTCTGTCACACCCACCACCACCCCCCTGCCCAGGGTCAGCTTCCTGTCCCTGTGAACCCTCTCCTTCCCACAAGATTCAGGACTCCCAGGCTCGTTCGTATCCCTCTGCCTCCTTTTTCTTCGCCCCAAGCCCAGATGTTTATCTTTTCTCATTTTTGACCTCTGGCCTGTAGTCCTCTGCTTCGGCCTCCTGTCTGGGACCTGTCCTCACTGGGTGGTTCTCATTACCTCAGACATGCCCGTCTGAAGGCACATCGGGGAAAGCTCTCCCACTCCTAGGCAGGCTCCCCCTTACTTCTGAACCTCGGTTCTGTCGTGTCTCTTCGCTGCCCCCCAAAAAGAGCAAACTAAGATGAATGGTGAGCATCCATGGTGGGCAGGTACCGCTTAAGATGTTGGTATATGAGCCCGTATGAGGCAGACGTGATCTCTGTTTAGAGAGCTGGCATTCCAGCCAGAGATGACCGAATGAATAAATAATAATAATAAAAATAGCCAGGATTGTTTCCGTTGAAATGTTAACACCCGGGAAAAGAAACAGTGTCAGGGGCTAGCAGGTAATGTATCCTGGAGACATAGCTAGCTGAAGGCATCAGGGAGGGCTTCCTGGTGAGGTGACATTTGATGAGAGAGAGGCAGCCAGAATAGGAAGTGTCCACTCCTGAGGGGACCCGTGGGCAGCCTAGGCTTGGGTAGCGCAAGTGAAAACCCATTCGGAGAGTGCTGGTGACCTTGTGGGTTGTTTGTGCCCGAGTCCTACTGACTTTTGCTTTTCACACTCCTGTGAGCTTTCTGCTTGCACTCTTCCTCCAGGGCAAGCCTTGTCACCGCCAGCCGAGGGTGGCACTGAGTCTTCCCACGTGGCTTGGCAAGGCATCTCCCAGGACAGAACTTTTTCTTGATTCTTCAGCCTGGACTTGTGAGAGCCCTGACGCTGGGGTCCAGCCCCCTGAACACTTCAGCTCAGCTGCATTGATTGGCTTCCACTGAGCAACCCAAGTGCATGTTATGCATGCCGCTTCTGTGTCCTGGTCCATCTGCCTGTGGGGATTACGTGCTCCTTCCACCTCCCAGCATGCTTTAAGGTTGCCGGAGCAGGGCTGTGGCAGACACATCTCTGGCCACAGACAGCTTTGGTTTTTTTCACCTTCCCACTCATCACTCACATAAAGCCTGTGACTCTGGGCAAGTTACCAAAATTGTCTGAGTTTTCGTTTTTTTTGTTTCTATAATTGGGATAGTAACAAGCAAACAGTGTTGTCGTGAAAATTAACAATAATACAATGTCTCAGCCGGGTACAGTGGTGTATGACCACACTAGGGAGCTGAGGTAGGAGGAGCTAAGTTTGAGGCTAGCCTGAACCACAGAGTAAGATCCTGTCTAGGAAAGAAATAATAAAAACAGAGAATAGGGTTTTGGTCAGTGGTAGAATACTTGCCAAGCATAAAAACCCGAGTTTGACCCTTTTCACAATAAGTAAATAAACGAATAAAACAGAGTAGACTAGAATAAAATAGTCACCTGCCAGTGTCCATAGGGGATTGATTCCAGGGCGACCGGAAGATACCAAACTGTACAGATGTATTTGCATGTAAACTACACATGTACAAATGCATATTTTAAATGCTCTCCGAGTATTTACCCAGTACAATGTAAATGCTATGCAAATCATTATACTGTGTTATTGAGGAAACTATGGCGAGGGAAGAAGGTCTGTGCCTGTCCAGGAGAAGCATACTTTTTTCTCTATAGTTGGCTGACTCCACAGATGCAAAATCAGAAGACAGAGTCCACTGTAAAATGTTAATGCTGATGATGAGGACATGAAACCATACCACTTAGCAGTGAGTTACATAGGTCAGGATGACCACCCAAGGGCCGGCATGTGCCTTCACCCTTGACCTTTTGTCCCAGGCTTTAGCCTCCTGAATGCTGGGGTTTTAGGCATAAGCCACCACACCTGGTTGCTTTATTCGCTTTTTAGGTCTCAATTTAGGAAATCTTGTTGAGTTCGTTTATTAGGTCGGAATACCAAGGCTCGGAGATGTCCAGTAGCTACGTAAGATCTCGCTGTGTCTTGTCTTCAGTTCCCAGGGCCTGTCTTCTTGCATCACCATTGATCGTGATGTCTTCTTTCATCCTTTGCTTCCCAGAGGAAGTTCTTTTTCTTCTAGATACCAGAGCCTCCTCCTTAAAACAAAGACAAAATCCCTACATCCTAGGTGGTCAAGGGCTCAAATGGGATGATTGTGTATGTTGTCCTAATGCTCTTCCAACTCCAGGGCCCTGGGCCTTGCTTCTTGGGGGATTGCGATGATTTTCCTGCCAGAGTATAACAGGGGTGATCCATATTATTGGAGTGTCTTGTTTTCTGGCTTGACATTCTTCAGATACACTTAAAGGATCAGGAGTATTAGGTGTCTAGTAAGCTCCTTCACACCAAGTGGGCTTAACTCTGGAATGAAGAGTCCTAGACTTGGTTGCAGTTGGTGTGGCGCTAAGCAGGTACCTGGGACTTCCTGTGTCCTTGTTGTGTTGGGGATCTGCCCCCAGCAAGGTCTGTATATGATGGACACAGATGATGGGGTGCATGTAAGTTGTGTTTCTGTACAAGGTCTGCTTGCATATGTCTGTGTAATGCTTACTCATCCGCATGCAGGGGCAGACCAGGAAGCATACATGTAACCATGTCTGTGCACACGTATCCATGAGTTTTCTCACTGGATACTTCTCTGGGTTGGACTCTGATGGTTAGGATGGGATGGTTGCCTGTGCTGGACCAACTTTGCATGTGGTCTCCCTGACCCCGGGGGTGAGCTGAGTCCATGGTGGGTCCAGATCTTTCATAGTGTAAATTCCCAGTGCTATCAGCAAGAAGAAAAGGGGAGGGGAGAGGTAGGGTAGGAGATACTTCATCTTCCCAAGAATGGTAAAAGACTTGCTGTAGAGGGTTAATTTTTTTTTTTTTTTCCCTAAATAGGGTCATGCTATGTAGCCCTGGCTGGCCTCAAGTCTTTATGAAGCCCAGGCTGGCTTCAAACTTGTCCTTACCTCTTGCCTCTGTCTCCCAAGTGCTGGAATTAATGGTGTGTGCCACGGCACCTAGCAAGACTGTGGAACCCAGGGCTTCCTACATGCAGAGCGAGCGCTTTACTCAGAGCTGCACTCCAGCCCTTGTTGGCTTTCATACTTTTATTTTTCCTATTTTTTGAAACGTAGCATATATACTATGAGTAAATGCTAAGCACACAACAAACTCTATACTTATTCATGACTTTACTGGGTCTGGTGCAGAAATGGAACCCAGGACCTTATGTGTGCTACCGCTGAGCTCCATCTCAAGCATCATACAGTTTTGGAAAAAGTGCAAGGGAGCCAGATGTGGTGGTGATGCCAATACTCCCCGCTACTCGAGAGGCTGAGGCAGGAGGATTGTAAGTTCAAGGCTACAGAGTGAGTTCCAGATTAGCCTGGGCAACTTAGTGATACCCTGTCTCAAAATAAAAGATAAAAAGAGAACTGGGGATGCAGCTCAGTGATGGAGCATTTGCCTAGCATGTTTGAGGTCCTAGGTTCCATTCCTAGGACTGCAGAAATGTAAAAATGAATCAATGAATAAGAAGAAATGGGCTGGAGGAGTTGCCTCAGGGATTGGTTCTTTTTTTTTGAAATAGGGTCTCACTATATAGCACTGGCTGCCCTGGAACTCACGCTGTAGACCAGGCTGGCCTCAAACTCACAGAGATCCGTCTGCCTTTGCCTCCCAAGTACTAAGATTAAAGGGGTGCACCACCATGCATGGCTAGGGCCTGGGTTCTAATTCCAGTGTGGCAAAAATACCAAAACTAACCAATCAAAACACCACAAATAACTCCCCCTAAAGGATATAAGGGCCTATGTCCCAGCTCTGTTCCCCAGCAGCCTGCGTTCCACCTGAAGGAAAACATCAGTAGGAGTTACTTGAATCTTTTGTTGGGTGGATTGTATTTCCTCTGGTCTTGGCTTGTTAGTGTTTGCACTTTTTTTTTTTTAAATTTATATTGAGAATTACACACACCATCATAAGCCTTTGAGCTGAGAGTTCCTAAAAACAACTATCCCTGTGAGAGCATCTGCCATTGTTGGAACCTTGGCCACCACCCTAGCCTCCGAGACACACACACACACACACACACACACACACACACACCTGATCAGAGTCCACAAGTAGAAAAGGCCCACAATTGACAATGCTGTGTGAGGTTGTCTTGTAGGGACTCTCTGGAGTGACAGTGGACTAGGAGTCTATTGGCCACTGTTCTTTGGGTCCCGAGGGCTGGCAGGCAGTATTTAAAAATCATTGGTTTTGAAACTAAACTATTTAGGTCTGAATCATGCAATTTTCTAAGTTCAAGGCCTGGGGCAGTTCCTCAAACTTCTTAGCCTCAGTTTCCTTGTCTGTAAAGTGGGTTTAAAGATAGAGCCTGTGCAATGAGGCTGTGGTGAGGTATAGCCCACAGGAGGCATGTAAATGACATTGTAGCAATGAGTCTGGCATGTGGCAACACTCCATTAAATGACAGTGTCCGGGTGCACCATCATTATTAGATTGTGCCAAAGAATGCTGAGTGGAGGCATCTGGGGGAGGAGGAAGAGCCGACCTGGTGACCATGAGCATTCACACGTGTGAATGTTGGCCTGGAGGGGCGGAGGGCCGCGCACACGTGTCCTTATCTCTTGAGTCATGAATGTTCAGGGCCACACTCCTGCCTTTGATGGCAGACTGTGGGAAGTGGGCCCTCCCCCACCCTGCCACCCTTCTGCTTCTCTTCCCTTGCTCTGAAAAGAGAAGTACAAGTGAGTTCCCCCAAGGGGTCGGCCGCGCCCCTTCCTGTCTCCGCCCTCCTGGCTGCCCCAGGCCAGTAGAGTGGTAGCCCGGGAGCGGGGCAGCAGGTTGGGGTTTTGTTGGAGGCTTGGGCTCTGAGAGCCTTGCTGGAGGCTCAGCCCGAGAGGTTTCCACCTGTCCAGACAGGCTGTGCCCTCCACATTCTCAGCAGCCAATTCAGCAAGAGCCCCAGGATGGTGAGGTAAGGGCCTGGGGGCCATGGGAGGTAGAAAGGAAGGGTGGCCTGGTGCCCCGGGGGACGTCACTTTACCACCCTGTGCCCCTCCAGGTGGTTTCACCGGGACCTCAGTGGGCCTGATGCGGAGACCCTGCTCAAGGGCCGGGGAGTCCCTGGGAGCTTCCTGGCTCGGCCCAGTCGCAAGAACCGGGGTGATTTCTCCCTCTCAGTCAGGTAGGTGGCTCTCCCGCGACTTGGCAGCTCCTTGTGTGGGTCCTGAGCATGCCTGGGTCCCCTGGGTTGTGTCGCCGCCTCATGTTGCATTGCTCCCCTTGTGTCCCATGCCTGTATCGTTACGGTCCCCATATCGATCTGTGTCCACCCCATTCCTGTGTGCTTCTGCATTCGGGCCCCTCAGCCTGTCCCCTCGCCCACCCTACTTCTGCTCCTGTACCCGGGGCCTCACTCCCTGGTGCCTTGCAGGGTGGATGACCAGGTGACCCACATTCGAATCCAGAACTCGGGGGACTTCTATGACCTGTACGGAGGGGAGAAGTTTGCGACCCTGACGGAGCTGGTGGAGTATTATACTCATCAGCAGGGCATCCTTCAGGACCGAGACGGCACCATCATCCACCTCAAGTACCCACTGAACTGCTCGGACCCCACGAGCGAGAGGTGAGGGGTGTTGCAGGCTGGCCTTCTCCCCTGAGATAAGTGTAAAGGAGGTGAGCACCCAGCCCAGGTGACCTGCTCACAGTCCGTCCCTCACCCTGCTCTTCTACCCCGGTTCCAGCGCAGTGCTCTGGGCCCCTTCCCTCTATTCCTGGTGACTCCCATAACCACCCCATCCCCTGTCCCCCGAGGAAGCAAGAGAACGGTTCTCCTTGCTTTCTACAGGGTTCCTGCTGCCTAGCAACCTAGTCCTAAGGGTGACAGTGAGGCCACTCCTTGCGGCTGGTGTTTCCCATCAGGTTGGCCCCATTGCTAGAAAGCTCTTCCTTCCATGGAACTCCGTTGCCTTCCCCCAGCTCGACACAGTCTGGGCCTCTTAGGTCCCCATGTTAGTGAGGTCCTGGGGATCCACTGTTATTGCCATGATCAGGGCCTCACATCTCGGCAACACAGCGAGGATGAGGCTGCAGGGCTTGGATGAAGCAAGGTCCCTGGTGTGGTCACAGGTATAGAGGGGGCAGAGGGCCCAGGCTTACCTGGCTCCAGGAAGCACCCAGGATAGCCCCCACTAGTGCTGCAAAGAGGTCGCCCCCATAACTGGGCTGGCTGTTCTCATGTGGTCTCCCCACAGCATTGCAAGGAGAAGGCACATGGATAGATGTCCCTCGTTACACTTACGTCTTAGTTGTACGGCAGTGACCGGCAGCTCCTATCAAAGGGCAGTGGGAGGACACTAGGGTGTTCTCATGGACTTTGGGGTCATCCCGACTTGTTCTGTTTGTGTATTTACTGCTGAAATGATTCTGAACCTTGCCCTCCCTGCGCCCCCCACTCCAGACTCTCTTTGGGGCTTGAACCCAGGACCTTGTGCATGCCGAGCAGGTGCTTTGTCACTGAGCTACTTCCCAGCAGGTTTTAGTCTTTTTTTTTTTTCCCCCAGGACAGTGTTTCTCTGCGTAGCTTTGCACCTTTCCTGGATCTTGCTCTGTAGCCCAGGCTGGCCTTGAACTCACAAAGATCCTCCTGCCTCTGCCTCCCGAGTGCTGGGATTAAAGGCGTGCGCCACCACTGCCTGGCTATTTTTAGTCTTTTTTGAGATTTGTGCCTACAAATTTAGCTCAATATTTTTGTTCAAGTCACTGATTAAAACTTAGAACTGGAGGCCTGAGGTCTGTGGGTCAGTTGGTAGAGTGCTTGCCTAGCATGCATTAAGCCCTGGGTTTGATTCCCTGCATTGCATAAACCTGGTGTGGTGGCGTCTGCCTGCAATCCCAGGCAGAGGCAGGAAGACCAGAAGTTGGAGTTCATCCTCAACTACATAGCAATTTTGAGGCCAGCCTGGGCTACATGAAACCCTGACTTAAAACACTAAAACAAAAAAAAAAAACCGTAGAACTTGAAAGACTGTTGTAAAAGCCCCTGTGGTCCACCTCAGAGATCCCTTTCCAGCCAACATGGAGAAGCTGGTCTACACGTCCTTGAAGGCTTTCCTCTTCCGATGGGGTGAACAGAAAGAGAGGGGCGCCTCATGCCATCTCTCCTTCCCGCTCCTACCTGCAACACTCAGGGTGCTTTGGCCTCTCACATTCTCTTTACCCTGTCTTCCCTTGTTGCTGCCCACGCCAGTACCTGCTTTCTAGAGGAGACGGACTAGGGAAGCGTGGCAGAGGTGTAGCTGGTGTGTTCACTGTGGTGGGGGAAGACGGGTGTCGGGAACAGGCCAGAGTGGGGAGAGCTGCTGTGCAGGGAAGCATGCAACACTCCATGGCTGATACACCTCTGAGAGGGGGCTGTGGATGACTCCAAGAGGCCCTGTGGATGGCCGAAAGCTCAGTTTCGTCCCCAACCCTAGGGTGTGTGGAAGCCATGGCCCAGGACTCCTTGTGTCTTCCTTTGCCCTGCCTCTTCTGGGAAATTTGCATTTGTCCCCTCAATGGTGAACTCTCTGCCTGTGGTCAGTCCACATTTGCATGGAGACTTCCTCATCCTGTCCCTGAGGGAAGGAGCTGAGCCCCTCTTTGCTTGGGGCCCTGGCTTGTCCCTGAGGTAGGATGGGGTGGCCCAGGAGGCCTGGGTGGGGGTAGGAGCCTCTGAAGGACCCTGAGCTGTGGTGTCCTCTGGGCAGAGTTGCGAAGGATCGGGGCTCAGCCCCGCTCTCCTTCCCGCCCCATCCTTGCGGTTGGAAAATGCTGCCCCCCCCTCTGTCCCTGAGCTGAGGAAACCTCACAACCTCACTTCTCACTCTCTCCCCAGAAGGAGTTTTGTGTTTTTTCCATCACGTGGTTTCCTGTGAGGCTAGGCATTGTGGGGCTAGAGTTTCCTCCTGGGAAGGGGTGCTTCACGGAAAGGTCCTTAGTTCTGCTTTCTGCCTCGGAGCCCCTCGGAGCCCCCTTGGACCCCTGCTGCCCATTCCGTCACTTCATCCCGGCTCCCTGGGGCCCTGAAACTGCTCTCCTCAGTGGAGTGTGTGCGCCCCACATCCCTGAGGAGTTTTCCACGGGTCCTGCCTGACTTCCGTCTCTTCTAGTACCCACTGCCTTCTGTGGTTGTGTCCATCTACATTTACTGTCCCTCCCTTAGCCCAGTCCAAGTCTGTACTTCATGGGGACACTTCTTTTTGTCCATCTAAATATTCTGGGTATTGCTTGCCTGTTTCTTGTAAACCGTCGGAAGAGGCTCTAGGTTTTTGTTAGAACCCTTTCTCTCTCTCTCCCTCTCATCCTTCCTTCCTTCCTTCCTTCCTTCTTTCCTCCCTCCCTCCCTCCCTCCCTCCCTCCCTCCCTCCCTCCCTCCCTCCCTCCCTCCCTTCTTTCTCTCTTTATTTGGTGCTGGGGATGGAACCTGGGGTCTTACCTGTCCCACTGAGCTGTAGCCTCGGTCTCCATGGTTTGAACTCTGTGGCGTTTTTTTCTCAGCAGTCTAGGGCTAGGACCAGTGTGCGTGCTTAGCCTCTGTTTCCTTACTGTAAAGTAGGGAAAATGGCAATCTCTCAGCTTTTGTTTTGTTTCTTTGTTTACATTTTTTTTTTTTTACGTTTTCTTGTGTGCCTCAGTGTATGTATAAAGATCAGAGGACAACCTGTCAGAGTTGATTATCTCCAAGTGATGCCTAGGGATCAAACTTAGGTTGTTTTTACCCTCAACCACCTCACACAAAACCTTGTCCTTTCTTTCTTCCTTCCTTACAACTCCCTCTGTAGACCAGACTGGCCTCGAACTCACAGAGATCCACCTGCCTCTGCCTCCCGAGTGTTGGGAGTGCGCCACCACCGCCCGGCTCTGCTCTTTCTTTTTTGAGACACAATCTTACTCTGTAGCTCAGGCTGGCTTGGAACTCACTATGTAGACCAGGCTAGTCTCAGACTTACAGTTATTCTCTTGCCCCTGTCAACCCAGGGCTGGAAGTACAGGCGGGTGTCACCATGCCTGGCTGTTTGTTTTGTTTTTGAGATAGGGTCTTACTCTGTAGCTCAAGCTAGCCTGAAACTTGCCATGTAGAGCAGGCTGGCCTAATTGAGACAGTTCAGCCTCCTGAAGGCTGGGATTATAAATGTGAGCTAGGGCTACACAGAGAAACCCTGTCTTGGAAAAAAAAAAAAAACAAACCAAAATAAAAGTGAGCCATCATAACCCAGCTATTTATTTATACAAGTGGGTGGGTCTTTTTGTTTGTTTGTTTGTTTGTTGAGACAGGGTTTCTCTATGTAGCCCTGGCTGTCCTGGAACTCACTCTGTAGACCAGGCTGGCCTCAGAGATCCGCCTGCTTCTGCCTCTCAGTGCTGGGACTAAAGGTGTGGGCCACTACGCAGATCACGCTAGCCTCAAATTCCCTACTGTTCTCACGTCTCCTGCGGAGCTGCGATTCCAGCTCCAAGCTTGGCTTTTTCCTCTCAGCATTTTTTTTTTTTTTTTTTTGGTTTTTTTGAGACAGGGTTTCTCTGTGTAGCTTTGCGCCTTTCCTGGAGCTCACTTGGTAGCCCAGGCTGGCCTCGAACTCACAGAGATCCGCCTGGCTCTGCCTCCCGAGTGCTGGGATTAAAGGCGTGCGCCACCACGCCCGGCGTCCTCTCAGCATTTTTGAGAGATAGTAATGAGTCTAAACGCAGTGGTGGATTGAAAGCTTGTAGCTCAGGCCTGGCCGGTGGGTGTCAGGGCTCACTCTGGGGCCTGGCCACCGTCTCTTCAATGTACCTAGGTGGTACCATGGTCACATGTCTGGTGGACAAGCAGAATCCCTGCTGCAGGCCAAGGGCGAGCCCTGGACGTTCCTTGTGCGAGAGAGTCTCAGCCAGCCTGGCGATTTCGTGTTGTCTGTGCTCAATGACCAGCCCAAAGCTGGCCCAGGCTCCCCTCTCAAGGTCACGCACATCAAGGTCATGTGTGAGGTAAGTCAGCTGGGCCCGGGGGGAAAGGCCTCATGTCAGAACTTCATCCCGAGTTGTTGGGAAGGTCTTCTTGGCTTGGATTTAAGACTGGGAGTGAGTGCCAGGAGGGGGACTCGGCCCTGAGGGGTGGCCCGACTTGGTGTCCTTCAGGGTGGACGCTATACCGTGGGTGGCTCGGAGACCTTTGACAGCCTCACAGACCTGGTGGAGCACTTCAAGAAGACAGGGATCGAGGAGGCCTCAGGTGCCTTTGTCTACCTGCGGCAGGTGAGGGGCCAACCTGCTTGTCTCTTCCCGTCTCCTGAGCCATTGCGGATGTGGGCTTCTGAGGTCTCTCAGCCACTGACTTCCTCTCCCCCCCCCCCCCCCCCAGCCTTACTATGCCACTCGGGTAAATGCTGCGGACATCGAGAACCGGGTCTTGGAACTGAACAAGAAGCAGGAGGCAGAAGACACAGCCAAGGCCGGCTTCTGGGAAGAGTTTGAGGTGCGTGCCGGGGACGGTGGGGCTGGGATAGGTGAGGCCACCTTGCCTTCTTTCTGTGCCTCTGACATGGCTCTGACCTGTGACCTCTCCACCTGTGGATGTGCCCTGGGGCGGGGGCTCAATTCTCTCACATTTCAGAGTCTGCAAAAGCAGGAGGTAAAAAACTTGCACCAGCGCCTGGAAGGCCAGCGACCGGAGAACAAGAGCAAGAACCGCTACAAGAACATTCTTCCCTGTGAGCACCGCGGCTCTGCGCCCCACTGCCCCCACAGACTCCTACCTCACCCCATTCTTTGCTCAGGGCCGCCTCCCCAGTGCCCAGCAGAGCTCTCCTCCCCCAGGAAGCCTCTTCACTTTCCAAGAGCCTCCCCACAGCTACCGGGCAATAGTCCCTCCCTGCCACCCTCCTGCTCAGGAAACCTCTGCCCCACCCAGACACATTTGTCCCTGCCTGTCGTCCTGTCCTCTATGAGTCTATGGCTTTGGAGACAAGAACAGCTGTTAGCTTGGGAAGGGTCTGCCCCAGGCTGTGGCTCTAGCTGTCTCTTCTCCACCCACGACAGTTGACCACAGCCGAGTCATCCTGCAGGGACGGGACAGTAACATCCCCGGGTCTGACTACATCAATGCTAACTACGTCAAGGTGAGTTGGGTGGGCCGTGTGGGAACGGACACTGTGTCCTGGGGTCCATTGGTACAGCGCCGCTGGGAAAAGCTGGAGCTGGTGTCTTGGGTAGAGGTGATGGTGGTATGGGCACATCCTGTGCCCAGGGATTCACAGGCCTGGGATGGCTCTCTCTGTGTTTGCATCTAGAACCAGCTGCTAGGTCCAGATGAGAACGCTAAGACCTACATCGCCAGCCAGGGCTGTCTGGAGGCCACAGTTAATGACTTCTGGCAGATGGTCTGGCAGGAGAACACCCGAATCATCGTCATGACCACCCGCGAGGTGGAGAAGGGCCGGGTAGGGAAAAGCTCCACCTTCTTGACCCTCCTTTTTCCTCCTCAGCCCTTGTTCACCACCATGCACAAGATCAAGGGCTTGGGAGGTGGCTCCGAGGGCTGAATGTGCTTGCTGCCAGGCCTGACATCAGGAGTTCAATCTCTGGGCCCCACATGGGAGAAGGAGAGAACCGACCTCTGCTGACCTCTGCAACTTTTCCTCTGCCTGCCACATGCTTGCTGTGGCACATAGGTACCCATGCATGTACCCTCACACAGACACAGACACACGTCAGTGACAGAGGCCTGAGATGAAGTCTCCCCTATACACCGTGACTCCTGGACACCCAACCCTCCTGAGCTCCAGATGCTCCGGGGTGATGATATAGCCCAGTGGCAGGGCATTTACCCAGTACGGGAACCCTGGGTTCTATCCTCAGCACCACAGAAGTCTTTACTGTGTCCCAGGACAAACATTCTTTCTACATCTTCCTCGTCCCCCATCTTCTCTGCCCCAGGCCTCTCGCAGTCAGCCCCTCCTCAGCAGGCTCCCCCTTGCTCAGCTCCTTTGTGCAGTGGGCAGCTTTCCTGTCAGAAGCACATGGCATCCAGCTGCTCTCTCTGAAAGCCCTTCTGTGGCTCCCAGTGGCTTCTAGGATGAAGGGCTGTCCCTGCAAGTCCTCCAGTCCTCATGGTTCTCTGTCAATTGCACCTTGCTTCTGCTAGTCTGGCTGTGTCAGGCTTCTGAAGGCACTGGCTCAGTGTTTGCTAGGAGATGACTCTCCTGGCCCTCCATGCCTCACAGACTCCGGTTTGGAGTGCTCGGCTCCTGCTTCCTCTGTGAGGCTACCCTGCACTGTCTCCATAGCCCTGTGGCAGATCGGCCCCTGCCCTAGCCCTGCTCCTGAGACACGCTCTGTCTGCCTGTGTCTCCTGTCTGTGCATCACCCTGTGTCCTAGGACGTGGAGAGTGTCTGGCTTGGTCTTCTGGGTCTTTAGTGCTAGGGATGGAACTGCTGGCTTTGTCCATGCTAGGCACATGCGCTCTCGCTGAACTGTGTCCACCGCCTCTGCCTCTTCCTCGAGTTTGAACCACAGCTCCACAGCTGGGTTGGTACAGCGTCAGTGGTCACTGACTGGATTATAAGGTTAGATGGTTGATCAGCCTGAGGCCAGATCCCAGGTCTGATTCTGAGTGGGCTCATCCATCTTTTAACCAACGTCCAGGTCAGGGATGGGGAGAAGGCTCGGTTGTTAAGCATTTACCATGAAAGCATTAGGACCGGAGTTGGGGTCCTCAGACACTCTTGTCCATTCTGTGTGAGCAGAGGGCTTTACCCACAATTCCAGCTTTGGAAGGAGGATACAGGGGATCCCCAGAGCAAGTTGGCTAGCAAGACTTGCCATATTGGTGAGCTCTGGGTTTGATTGAGACACCCTGCCTCAATGAATAAGGCGGAAGAGTGATGAGGGATGGCCCCAGCATCGTTCTTATGCCTCCACCCACCCACCCCCCGCCATGTTTGTGCCTATACACACGTACAAAATAAATAAGTAAGTAAATTCGCTGTGGGGCCCGGAAAGCGCCAGCACCGTCCTCTGTGCTTTACGCTTCCCCGCTCTCTTTTCAGAACAAGTGTGTCCCATACTGGCCGGAGGTGGGCACTCAGCGAGTCTACGGCCTCTACTCGGTGACCAACTGTGAAGAGCACGACACAGCAGAATATAAACTCCGCACTTTACAGATCTCCCCACTGGACAATGTGAGTGTCCCCGGCCCCTGCACGCCCCAGGAGCCTCTCCTCCGACTGGCTCCCTCGTCTGGGCAGGTGGGACAAGGATGTGGTGTGGAAGCAGCAGGCACACTGACTCTGTGTCCTTGGCCTAGGGGGACCTGGTTCGGGAGATATGGCACTACCAGTACCTGAGCTGGCCTGACCATGGGGTCCCCAGTGAGCCTGGGGGTGTCCTCAGCTTCCTGGACCAGATCAACCAGCGACAGGATCGTTTGCCTCATGCTGGGCCCATCATTGTGCATTGCAGGTGAGAGGTTTGGAGGGAGTGTAAACAACCAGCCCCTGGGGGCTACAGAGGTGGCTCAGAGGACCTGGTTTGAGTCCCAGCACCTACATAGTGATGTCTAGATAACCTTCTCTAACTCCAGCCCTAGGGCACTCAACACCCCCTTATAACCCACAAGGGCACTCACTGCATGCACACGGTGCAGACAAAATGCAGCTAGACACCCACGCACATACAGTTAAAATAACAGTCGCTGACAAGTGAGCATGCTGTCAGCAGCATGGATGGGGACTCGCTGAACGCCTTCCCTGACCGCCGGTTTCTTCTGGGCTCCCTCACTGCTCCAGGTCTGTGGGAGGACCCGGTTGTGGGTGGACCTGGCTTGGAGCAGTCTCACTGTTGGCCCTTGGCCTGGTGTGCCTTCAGAAGCCTCGCTAGCGAAGCCGCCACCGAGTCCCTGCTGCCAGATCCAGAGACTGGCTCTGCCACGGGCCTGGTTACCAGCCGTTAGCGGGGGAGATCTGGTCTCTGCTTTCTTTCTTAGCTCTACGCAGCCAGCTCCTTTTGCCATTTATGGCTCTGTGGCTAGGGGAGAGGAAGTTGGCAGAGGTCAGCGTGGGGATGGAGGTCTTACAAATGAGCCTCCTCAGGTGGCCTTGCCTTGGCTGGTGGGGGACAGAGGGTAAGGGATCTTGGACAGAGGTCACTTGCTGATCACCAGCTGTGTAATCCTGGGCAGGTTACTTAACTTCTCTGACTCTTGGGTTTCTCCTCCCACTGCTCGTTGCTGGGCCCGATGGCATAAACACCTATAGTCTAGCGTTTGGGAGACTGAGGCAGGAGGATCATGAGTTATAGGCCATATAAGTAAGACCTTCTCTCTTTCTTCCTTCATTCCTCCCCCTTCTTTCCTTCCTTCCTCCCTCCCTTCCTCCCTCCTCCCTCCCTCCCTCCCTCCCTCCCTCCCTCCCTCCCTCCCTTCCTTCCTTCCTTCCTTCCTTCCTTTTTTCTTTCTTGAAAGGGTTTCTCTGTGTAGCCTTGCCTGTCCTGGAACTCACTTTGTAGACCAGGCTAGCCCCAAACTCATAGGGATCTGCCTGGCCCTGCCTCCCAAATGTTTTGATTAAAGGCATGTGCCATTACCCTTTAAAAAAGTTTCTGTGTGTATGTCTCTGTGTGTATGTGTATATCTGTGTGTGTGTGTTTGTGTGTGTATGTATGTCTCTGTGTGTGTATATGTGTGTCTGTGTGTTTCTGTGTATATCTGTGTGTTTCTGTGTATGTGTATATCTATGTGTCTGTTTGTGTGTATGTGTGTATCAGTGTGTCTATGTGTGTGTATGTGTGTATTTGTGTGTGTATATCTCTGTGTGTGTATCTGTGTGTCTGTGTGTGTGTATATCTGTGTGTGTATATCTGTGTGTTTCTCTGTGTGTGTGTATATATCTGTGTGTCTGTTTCTGTGTGTGTATGTGTGTATGTGTGTGTCTGTGTGTGTATGTATATCTGTGTGTCTGTTTCTGTGTGTGTATGTGTGTATCTGTGTGTCTGTGTGTGTGTATAGCTGTGTGTCTGTGTGTGTATGTATATCTGTGTGTCTGTTTCTGTGTGTGTATGTGTGTATGTGTGTGTCTGTGTGTGTGTATAGCTGTGTGTCTGTCTGTGTGTGCACCATTGATGGCTCCTTATGTATGACCTGGGGAAACAGGAACCAGTTTTGTCCTCTTCCTCCTCTGTCCCCGTAACCCCAGGCCTGTGGAAGCTCTAGAATTCCTCTTTCCCCCACTAACAGCTGTGCTGCAGCTGGGCTGGGGGTACCCTCATACTGTCTTGGGGGCCAAGCTCTGCACTCTACCATCCCCAAGAACTACCTCTCTGCTACCCCTCCCCCATGCACACACTTCTTGAAATCCCCATGGCCTTTATTTAGAAATTACAGGAAGGAAGTGGTATGGGGGGGTTATTTTTGACAATCTGGGTTTGAAATTAGACAGCTCAACTTATGGTGCCAGCCGCATGGACTGGGCTGTAGGCAGGTCTGGGGTCTGAATCATCTGTTTGCTCAGGGGGTAGATGGGGGGCTGCGGGGTGGAGGGCATAGGAAAAGGGAGGCATGCTCTTGCTCCTGCACTTTCTCACTGCGTGTGTCCCGGGGCAGCTCTTACCTTTTGCCATGTTGAAAAAAAGAGAAATGAAGTTCCACAGAGAGAAAGGCCAAATTGTGTGTGTGTGTGTGTGTGTGTGTGTGTGTGTGTGTGTGTGTGTGTTTCACTTTATGTGGCTTGGTGGCCTGGAACTTGCCAGGTAGACCAGGCTGGCCTGGAATTCACAGAGGTCCATTTCTGTCTGTCTCCTGAGTACTGGGATTAACACACCAGGCTCTCCACCTTCCTTTTTGAGACAGGGTCTTGCACTGATCTGGAGCTCATCCCTTCAGTTAGGTTGACTGGCCAGTGAGCTGACCTAACCTCCTGGGAATGGTTATATGGCCGCTGTACCTGGTCTTTTGGTGTGCACTGGAGATCTGGTATCAGGTTCTCATACTTGCTTGCGTGATAGTTACTGAGCCGTCACATCCATTCCAAATGTAACGTGTGTGTGTGTGTGTGTGTGTGTGTGTGTGTGTGTGTGTGTCTTTCTATGTAGACCAGGCTGGTCTCCTGAGTGCAGGGATTAAAATCATGTGCCGCCATGTGCCTGGCTCCAAATATAACTTTTTTTCCCCCCCCTAGACAGGGTTTCACTGTGTTCTATAGCCCTGGCTGTCATGGATCTCACTCTGTAGACCAGGCTGACCTTAAACTCACAGAGATCCACCTGCCTCTGCTTCCCAAGTGCTGGGATTAAAGGCGTGCGCCACCACTGGCCAGCTCAAATGTAACTCTTGAAGGCTGGAATGGGGGAAAACTCAGGTGTCTGAGGAGCAGGCCGACAATGGCAGGGTGTGGAGTTGTTTCTCCAAGGGATGAGGGTAGCCATCACTTGGGAGGAGTGAGGAATGAGAGCAGGAAGTGGGGAACAAGTGCTGGGAAGGAGAGAAATGGTGTCTGTACCCCCAAACAGGCACCTGCTTGTGCCCAGCCTGTGACTGGGGCAGAAGATGGGTGCAGAGGGGGGCACACACCCGCTCTGCCGGCCTAATGACCCGTACACATTACTAACCCTTGTGGCTGGAGCCTTAGGTTCGTCACGCCTTGCCTAGTGCCGGGGCTAACCCCTGGACTCCCCATTTCCTGGGCTGGGCCTCTGACGGTGGTGCCTTCTCTCTGCAGTGCGGGCATTGGCCGAACCGGCACCATCATCGTCATTGACATGCTCATGGAGAGCATCTCCACCAAGGGTGAGGGGGGACTCCTGGGGACGGGAGGGGTGGGGCAGAAGGGGGACAAGCGGTCCCTTGGCCTTGGTCTTTGCCTACCCCTGAAGTCCCACTGCTACTCTTGTCCAGGGCTGGACTGTGACATTGATATCCAGAAGACCATCCAGATGGTACGGGCACAGCGCTCTGGCATGGTGCAGACGGAGGCACAGTACAAGTTCATTTACGTGGCCATTGCCCAGTACATTGAAACAACCAAGAAGAAACTGGAGATTATACAAGTGTGTCCAGAGTGGGGCTGATGGGTGGTAGGGGAGAGTGGGCATCACCCAGTCCTGCTGGTACCACCATCCTCCCACCACACCTTTGCCCACAGTCCCGGAAGGGCCAGGAGTCGGAGTATGGGAATATCACCTACCCTCCTGCTATGAGGAGTGCCCACGCCAAGGCCTCCCGTACCTCCTCCAAGTGAGTGGTCCTGCTTGCCCTCCCAGCATCTTCCCCCTTCTCCTGCCCAGCCTTAAGTGTCCACTGTGTGTGGGCCCGTGCCATGGACCAGCTGTGGACTCATGTGTGAGTGGTCTCTGTCCCTGGGAGCTTCAGGTCCGGTGACTGGACAGTGAGCAGGTTATCTTGCTTCCTGGATTCACTTAGTGAGAGTGAGTCTGGAGGGGTTGCTAGAAATGGGTCTGCAGTCTCCAGATGTCTTCTCACCACCCCATGCCCAGACACAAGGAGGAGGTGTATGAAAACGTGCATAGCAAGAACAAGAAGGAAGAGAAAGTGAAGAAGCAGCGGTCAGCAGACAAGGAGAAGAGCAAAGGTTCCGTCAAGAGGAAGTGAGCTGGGCTTTCATCTGCAGGTGGCCATGGTGAGGCCTCCGGCATGGTCTCTTCTCCCCCCGCCCCAGTTTCCTCCACTCCAGTCCTGACATGGCATGGGATGGTCACAGTCTCACTCTACCCTGCCAGGGTGTCCCTAGATCTTCTTGTGTCCCCTCCCCGGGCCCCAGATACCCTCTCACCCACTTCCTCTTTTTTATTTGCAGCATCAGCCTCAATCCCTGCAGAGGCCTCCACTGGACAGATCAAGACCCCTGGCTCACACCAGCCCCCGGGACCACGGCCATCCTCTTGTAATTTAAATGGCTGTGGTCCTCTGAATCTGTACATAGCCCAGCAAGTCCCCAGGCAAAGCCAGATTCCTATTCTTGTAAATAAAGCCCCCGGACCACTGTGTGCTGCCTCCAATTCTGTGTGCCCCATGTATCCAGGGACTCTGGGCAGGATGGGACTGGGATGTCGTGTGGGACTGCATAAAAGCTCAACCTTTGGGTCCGACAGACCGCTTCTGCTGCTTCACCTGACCCGGTTCTGGATGCTGCTTCACACAGCTAGATGCCTGTGGCATTTCTAGGGCTTAGATTGCTCTGCATTCTCCCTCTCTCATTCTGGCTGGGGATGGAACCTAGGTCTCCTGTGTGCTTGGCAAGAGCTCCAGCCTTCTTACAGCAGAGGGCGATCCGATCTGCCCTCCTTGGCTTCCTAGTGAAGACGCTGAGGTAGTGAGTGCCAACAACAATGGCTACTACCACACTGCACGCTGGCAACAGGCCCAGGCACCGTTTAAGAGACTATAGGACTCATTAATTTTAGGTACTTTAGTTTTGGTTTTTATTGATTGATTGATGATTGATTGATTCTGGGGACAAAGCTCAGAGCCTCCTCTCACTAGCTCTCAGTCTGGGTACCTTAATTATCCTTATTTTACAGTGGGGAAAACCGAGGCACAGGGAGACCAACTTAACTCGCTCAAGGCTGCAGGACTACTGGCCTTGGGAGTCCATGTCCTCATTACCTGCAGACTCAGCAGGCCCCACCCTAGAAGGATCCGCCACACAAGCAGCTCTTGATTGCTAGCTCCAATAACTAGGAAGATTTCTAGGGACTGAGCTAGCCTGGCTGCCCCTGATCTGCAGTTCCCAAAGCACTTGGGGGCATCCCACAGCTGAGGCCTCACCCTCCCGGACACTGGAGATCATTTGATTATTTTGTCCCCTTCCTTTCCTTTTGTCTGGAGTTGGGATCTTTATATATAACTTGAATCTCCTGGTCAGTTGGGTGTGCCGGCCATACGTTGGGAAGTGCTGACTCCCACCCAGGATAGCTCTTCTGCGCCTGTGTCAAGGCCCTAGGGTAGCGCTGGGAGCCGTTGAGGGTGACAAGTTAGCTTATCTTACTGGGACTTAGGAGATGTCTGGGAGACCAAGGCAGAATTAGCCCACACAAATAATTACAACGGAAAAGTATGGAGAACAAAGAGGAGGGATTGAGCAACATGATCGCTCCCTGGAGCGATGGCCCTCCAGGGGGTGCATGGGTGGGGCCATCACCTGTGTGCCGCAGGGCCCCTCTCCCAGCAACAGAACCACACAGAAGAAAGGCAGGTCGGTCCTATTCTTCTCACTGCCCTGGACTAACTCTTCGGGGGCCAACCGAGAAGTGGGCTCTGCTGAAGGGTAGGTTGCGGGCATCAGCCCTCAAGGGCATAGCAAATGTAGGGCTAGAGCAGGTCCCCGCTTTCCTCACCAGGTGGGGGCTGGGCCTTTTGGCCCGACAGACACTCCAGCATCAGGGTAAAACCAAAGATCCGGGGGCGCGCTGCAGAGGCTAGGGAGACCCACAGGTATGGTGGGGCTTCCGCCCTTCCCAGCTCTCAAGGGGTTGTCCAAGTCCGGCTTAGCACTGGACGGGGCCACAGACCAATGCCTGCCGGCCTGACCCCACACTGACCTCAGGGAGGATCTTCTGACTCGGCCCGAGGGCAGGGTTGGCGACCTCGGAGGAGAGGGCTTTTAGCTTGGGGAAGGAGCCGCTGGAAGGGGATCCAAAGATGGCCTCTCCCTTTACTCCTCTAGAATCAGGGAAAGACGAGGCAGGAGAAGAAAGGCCGCCAGAAAGGGCGGGAGGCCTGGCAGGGTGGCCAGGCCTCAAGAGGAGGTGCCCAGGGCCGGTGCTGGGAGGGAAGGAGTTAAGGCGGAAGGGGGGCAGCCTATGGCAGGAGGACACACCTGTGCGCAGGGCAGCAGGCGGGCGGGGCCCAGGTGAGGCGCCAGTGCTGCCAGGCAGGTGAAGAAGGAAGAGGAAGAGTGGAGGCCAGGCGGGCTCCAGGCGCTTGAATCCGGGGCCTTGATGCCCCTTCCTTCCTTCTGCACCACTCTGGGGATCAGGCGGGTCTGGCGCCAGGTAAAAGGCCACCGATCCCGGGGTCCTGGGGCCGCGCTAGCAACTGCAGAGCGCAGTGAATTGGTGTGTGCGGGGGGCAGGGGCGGGCGGTGGAGAGGCAGGGGACTGGCCCCCAGGCGGACAGCGGGGGGCTGAGGGGGGCTGCTGAAGCTGGTTTTGGCTTGGGTGATGGGCAACTCAGGGTACGCCTGGTTTGAGCAGCAAGGCTCACCCGGAAGTGTCCCAAGTGACGCGGAGGTGGGGGATGGGAGCCAGAGCTCTGTGGCTTCTCCCCAGGGTGCCCGGGCTTAGCCAGGACGGATCTTGGAGATGGACCGGTTGGGTAGGGGCCCTCGTCTTACCCAGCAGTGTTTGGGTGCTGGTTGGGAGTCTCTAATACTGCCGGGTAATGATGGAGGCCCCTGTCCCGTGTCAGCGGCGTCCATTGCTTCAGGCCCCCTGGCCCCGATCCGGTAGTCAAGTCCTTGCTCCCTCACATACCCTGAGAGCCCCTTCTCCTGAGTTAGGGGAGCTGCAGAAACGGTTCTCCCTTGGCCGTTCGCCCACTGGAGGAACACAATGGCCCCAGCCCCTCCTCCAGCCCAGTGTGATTTGTCATCTGGTAGATCCAGGACCTACCTGAAGCCGACTTTGGCCTTGGCATTGTCTGCGCCCTCAAGAGGCCCCAAGCCAGCCGGCCCGCAGCGGCTTCGGCTTCGCTCCAGCCGTCGATCAGCTGTGGTCTGGTTTTCTGCAGGCCGGCTCTGGGTCCATCTTCCAGCGCAGTGTTGGGTGATTGAAGTTATGAGGTTCCTAACACTGTCTGGTAAAGATGGCCCCCGGGTCGGTTCCCTCAGCAGTGACCTTCTCGGAGCCTTGAAGACCATGGAGGGCACCAGACCAACAAGCTGACCTTTAACCTTCTGGATGGGGTGTGGATGTGTGAGTCACTTGGCAAAGGAGAACAATGGGAAAGAGACAAAATGGCTGCCTCCAGAGCAGCAGCAGGGTTTGGAGACACACTGTGTCCATGGTCACTTCCATTGTCCTTCCGCCCTGGGAACACGGGTGTCGGTGGGAAATATGATTCAGGCTCATTGGCCTGGCTCTTCCTAGACCTCAGGAGAGACCCATCCGCTTCCTTTGAGAGCCCAGGGAGCCGAAGTTTTGCGGCACCCTCTAGTCCACTTGAGGTTCACCCCTTCTCCTACTGAATTTTTTTTATCGTTTCACATATTTATCTACCCGGAAGGAAAAAAGATAGCAAAGGTGAGCTACACGTATGAGCAATGGCTTAACTTTCCAGTGCTCGAGAGGTAGTCTTCAGAATGAGGTAATATGTGGAAAACTAGGTCCTTGTTCAGTTGGGCTCCAGGGCTGTGGGGGTGGGAAATCCACCTCCGTGGGGAGAACCCTACGTGCAAATAGCTCATGGTACCTGGTAACCGAGGAACAGCGCACCAGTCCCCTGGGCTTTGGAACACTGAGGCCCTCAGGAGGAACACACATGATCTCCCCATAGCTGCGCAGAAGCTGGTAACCAAGGAAGCAGCTCCCGTTGGGGTCATCAAATTTTTAGTTTGGCTCAGCAATGCCACAGCTGCTGCAGCTTTAAAAAAGAGGTTCTTAAACCAGCTGGTTCATTTGAGAGACACGAAGGGTGCCGTCGGGCCTTTGGCTGGGGTCTCCTGCTCCCCGCTCACGGTCTGTTTTGGAGCCAGTAGGCTCTGAGGACCTAGCAGAGCGGAGCCGGAACTCTACAGGCCAGACTGCGTGTGCCATCTGCTGGCAGAGACCCAGAGTGCAGCCTGTCTAACCCACTCAGATGCAAAACCTTGGCTGGCTTCGGTTTAATAAAAATTTTATTGAGAACTTCTGGGATGTTGGTTATCTCCCCCACTCTGGGGAAGGGACAACACTGTAGGAAGTCACTGAGAAATCACACTGTCTCCCCCCTCCCTCAGGCCAATACAAGGAGGAAGAAAAGTCCTCTGAAAGGGTTGGTCTTCAGTCTTCCTTAATCCAAGAGGACGAGTACAGAGAAATCCATCACATGATGCTTGGGTCAGGGTGGGCTGTGCTTGACCTCCCTGGCCGGCTCCTCACAACTGGATGAGAAATGCATCCACTCCTCTGCTGGCGGAGTTCCTGACGTCCACAACTCATTTCTTGGCCTTAATGAGGCTGTCACTGTAGAACAAAGGGGAAACGTTCATATTATGGGGGACGTAAATGAAGGTCTGACTGTGGGGAGGTGAGGTCTAGAGACAGCTCCAGGGAGCAGGTGGCCCCCAGGACCCCGCAGCAAGGACGCAATCACTTACCTTCCCCTGCAGCCAGCACGGCATGGAGTCAACAGAAAACAGAAAGGAGAGATAAAGATGATTAGTCAGCTTCAGGCTCCAGCTGCTCTAGACCCTTCTATCTCCCAGCCCCCATGACGACTGCTCTTTTGGTCACTATTTCTGTGGTCCTGACACTTACATTACCAGGGAAGCAGCATCCAGGTTCTCAAGAACACGGAACACCGTCACTTATCACTTTTCACTCAAATATTTATAAATAAAGTGCCTTTTACACAAGAAATCACATTTTCTTTCATAAAGTCAGTCTTAGAGGATCTAACAGGAACTGCCAACCAGACAGACACACCCACTTTTCTGACTCTGGTGTTCTCAGAGAAACTGTCAAGGGCCCCATGACTATTGTAATGGATTCCAGAGCCAGAGTAGCAAATGTAGATGCTCTGTTCTCTGCACAGTGGCACCTCTTACCGAGTAAAGCTTTCATCCTGGAGATTCAGCACGAGGTTGTCGGCTGTCAGATAGATGCGGTTCTGTGAGGTGGCGATCTACAGGACAGGGAATGGATGTCTGTGTTAGGAGAGGGAGGCCTCAAGTCTCATCCCTGTGACTCAGTGGCCCACCCAGTGGAAGACACAGTAATGAACAAGAGGCCCCTGCTCTAGTGCAGAGATCCAAGCAGTGAGAAGCCTTGGTTATACTTCTGTAACAGCCAGAGACACAAAGCGGGGGGAGTCACTCTGGGGGAGGAAGGGGCCCAAGGAAGTTGTTCAAGTAGAGACTCAGGTCAGGTTGTAATCCTATTGTGTGACTGTGTGTGTGTGTGTGTGTGTGTGTGTGTGTGTGTGTGTGTGTGTGTGTGTGTGTGTGTGCGCGCGCGCGCGCGTATAACTGAATACGTTCCATCTCAATGGGCAGCCCTGGGAGAGAGAGTGAGGCCTTCCTTCCTCTCACCGTCTTAGAGATGTTCTGGGCGGCCCGGATCTTTCGGAGCTTGATGTAGCCGGGATTTTTGCTCAGTGCTTCTCCAAGGTAAGCAGACAGGGTTAAGGGTTCATCTAGGCCAGGCTATGATGTCTGCCGCAGCACCCATCTCCCCCGCCTCCTCAGAGTCCTCGGGGCTGTCAGATTCAAGGTTGCGCTCACATGGCTACTCACACTTTGGCTACCCCCTGTGGGCCTCCCTGTAGAATGCTGCCAAGAACTGGTGGCAGCAGACGTGAAGGCAAGGCCAGCGGTGCTCTTGATCCGGCCTTACAGCGGGGAGTCAGGCCTCAGGTACCCCCACCAAGATTTCAGATCTCACCAGTCACCCCTCCCCACCCCTAGAAGCCAAGGGTCAGTAGGCAGAGTCGCATTCGCCTTAGTCTCATCAGTCGGCCCACGAGGGAGGGTGGAAACGGGGCGTCCCAGGGGCCGGCCAAGCTCTCTGCAACAGAAGGATATCATCTTGGCAGCCTCGGCCTCCCCCTCGGCCTGCACGATCTTCTGCCGTTGTTCCTGCTTGGCCTTTTCCACCAAAAACTGGGCCCGCTGGGCTTCTTGCTGGGCTGTGGGGCGGTAAGAATTCAAGCACGTGCAGCCCCCCTTCTCCCAGCCCGGAAGCCCACTGATCACTCCCCCGCGGACTCACCCACTTGTTTGGCTTCTACAGCAGCTGTGTACTCGCGGCTAAAGCTCAGTTCGGTGATAGCCACATCGTCCAGAATGAGGCTGAAGTCCTTGGCACGCTCCGTCAGCTCTCTCCGGATCAACAGGGACACCTGTGGGCCAGGGTGGAGAGGGGAGGGAAGGGGAGGCTTCAGGGGGTCAGAGAACTGGAGGGAAGGCAGTATTGCTGTGACCATCTGAAGTCCTCAGACATTCCCTAGAAAAAACCTGGCTCAGTGTCTCCATGTGACAGACGAGGCAGCACCAGAAGGGTGGCATGACCGCCCCACGTCACCGACCCCACGTCACACCGACCCCAACCTTCCCGTTTTCCCATGCAACATATATCTGCTTAGCTTCCTGCCAAGCCAGGAAAGAACTGCTTTAGAGGTGTGGGTAAGACCATATCGTATTGTTTTCTACGCCTCCTCCTTAACACTGACTGGTATCGGGTTCTGCAGTTGTTTCTCCTCATTTCCCAGAGTGACAATCAGTACAGCTTTCCCACGTCAAACCGGCTCTGCAGCCAAGGTTAACCCTAAACGTCTGATCCTCTTGCCGCTACCTCTGGAGTGCTGGGATTACAAGCACGTGCCACACCTGGTTTAAATAATGCTTAGGATTAAACGCAGGGCATGTGTGTGCTAGGCAAGCCCTCGCCAACTGCACTACCAGCTCCGCTCGCCCCCTCATATCCTTCTCTTTCTACAAAAGGCCCTTTTGTAGGACCCTGGACCAAGGGGAGACACGCTGTGATGCAGACAGTGATAGGAATCAGACCTGAGCCCGCTGGGTGATCAGCTGCGAGGCGTTGAACTTGGCCACCACGCTCTTGAGCACCTCGTTGACAATGGACGGCAGGACTCGCTCCTCATAGTCTAGCCCTAAGCGCTGGTACATGCTGGGGAGCTCCTGGGCATTGGGTCGAGACAGTACCCGCAGGGAAATGTTCACCATCTGCAGGTCTGAGGGAGAAGCCAGCAGTGACCGGTTAAGGCCAAACGAATTCCCCTTCTCCAAGCACTTTCTCCCAGGAGTGTTTCCCACCATGCCTAGCACTCCTCTGGGGAGAGGAGACAGTATGTCAACAGGGCAGAGGTGATAACGGGAAACAGATCCTCGTTTACTGTGAAGTCTTCTCTACAGGCCTTCAGCTGGTACCGCTGACTCCTAATTTTTTGCTAGTGGACTTGGTGCAACCTCCAGTTTGGGCACCACCACAACCATGGGTCTCCCCCTAGACTCTAAGGACTTGAGAACCAGAATTGTAGATTTTTTTTTTTTATTTCCAAGGCCTACGGCTTAGTGAATGAATAAACAACACACACCAAAAAACAGCACAAAGAAGCACATTACTGTGGGCTACTTGCCTCTGTGTGTACATGTGAATGAGGCGGGGGCCGGGGGAATCTCAAAGGCAGGGCTTCTAAGAATGCTCTACAAGGAAACGGCTAGTGAGGCGTGGGGACAGTTTCTCCAGAGCAAGGTGCACTGCAGATGTAACCAACAAGCCAGCAGTAAAGGGCCTTAAAAAGGCTTGGATCTGGGGAGCGAGCGAGATCAGAAAGAAAGGCAGCTCTCCGACTCGGTTTTTGCTGGGCACAAAGTAACGTTCAAACGTGCAAGCACACCCAGTGCTGGAACGTACTGTCTCAAGCCACGAGGCATGCTCTTTGGAAGATGCAGACACCAAGGTCTCAGACACGCTGCCATTTCTGGTGGCCTCGCCAGGCTCACCTTGTGTTTACTTGTGTCCCCACGGGCCACGCGGCTCCCAGTCGCCCATACTTACCTTTGGAACCTGTGGGGGAGGAGATCTTTCGGGGTCTGGCCCGAATGTCATAGATGATGGGGTACTGGAACCAGGGGATCCTGGAGAGGAGAGGTCAGGGACAGGAATTGGGGAGCTGCAGCTTCCCTCATTTTGCCCCGTTTCCCCTCACCACTCGTCTTTGGGCCTGCTCCTCCCCATGACCACAGACAAGGAGACTCTCTTTTCCCTTTGGAGAACAGCCCTGTATGCACTGCTGGAGTTTCGGAGCACCTAGTGTCCTAGGAGCGGGGGGTGAGGAAGGGAGAAAGCAGCGCCGAATCCTGTTGTAAGTCTGGCTACAGCCGTCAAGGGTGAAGGGTCAGGGCCCGTTCGCTCTACCCGCCATTACCTGAAGTGGAGTCCTTCGGCCAGGATGGTGTCCTGCTGCACGCCGCCGATCCGGTTAAAGAAGATGGCTCTATGACCACCTTCCACTGTGGAGAGAGGTGTGGGGGGGCGGGAATCAATCAGCCAGCCGCTGATCAAAGTTACGGGTCGGTGCAGGTGGGACGGGGATGAGGGGGCAGGAGGGCGCGGACACCCTGGGGAGGCAGGCCCGAGGGGCTGGGGGCCGGCCAGCGCAGGGAGGAGGCTGCTCACCGGTGAACACGGATTCGCGGACGCCATAGGCCACGGCCCCGGCCCCCAGCAGCAGCTTCAGCGCCGTGCCCATGCCCCGAGGCCCGGCGGGCAGGCGTCCCGCTAGGTCCTTTAAGTTCTGGGCCATGTCTGATCCTCCTGCAGGCGGCGGCACCGGCGGTCAGGAGGGGGTGCCCGCCAGCTTCTACCCCCACCCCAGTTTACGGACCTCGCCCTGCACACGAGGATCGGGGGCCGTGGGACTCGCGGCAGAAAGGGCACCGGAAGTGCGCTCCCTGCCGAACCCGCCCCCTTTGCTCAGGCCGACCCGAACTCCGCGCACGGTAAAAGCGCACCCGGAAGTCCCGCCTCCTCCGGGGGCCTGCCCTCCTCGGGAGGCTTCGGTAGTTCGGGACGACAGGTGTCGCCATTTCCAAGCGCCCGCTTTCAAAATGGCAGCTAAGGAGGAAGTTGGCCGTGAGGACGAACGCGAAGTTGTGAGTTTGAGGACGTCAGCGCAACTTCCGGTCTGCTGGCAAGATGGCTGCGCCCAGCGGTGGCTTGCAACCTCGTGAACGGCGTTTTGCAGGGCAGGAAGAGGACTGGGATAACGCGCCGCCTAAGAGGCCCCGGCTCGGGGCAGGAAGCAAGAGCGGAGGCCGTAGGCTCATTGTGGTGCTGGAAGGGGCCAGTCTGGAGACAGTCAAGGTAGTTTGGAAGAGTGTGGAAGTAGTAAATTGCTCGGTCAGATTCCGTGGGGACCAGGGACACAGAATGGGTGGAAAAAACTGAGCAGTGGAATTTGCTTTTGAAGGATGACCTAGTTTTGCGGCGTGTTGAAAGCCCGGGTTGGCAATATTTTATTGTGCTCTTCAGCCCTCGCACCCTTGCTTTTAGTTGATTTATCAAGGAGTCTTTGATGTAAAATGTAAAGCGAGGGGAAGCATTATCTATTGATGTCTCCCACGTCCCAAAGACCCATGACTTCCTCATCCTTTATTGCTAAGGATTTGATATTCTGCTCTGTTAAAAGGGTTCCTACTATCAGCTCTCCTGTATTTCTGCTTATCTTGAAGTGTCTGGATCAATTTTTTAATAAGCCTTCGTCTTTTATTTTTTTAACCTATCATTCATTTCTCTGAGTAATAAAATGAACAGTGCCTGTCTTAACACTTTGTGCAGTGTTTTCACACACACACACATACACCTTTTAAAGATTTGTTTTACTTTTTTTGTTTGTTTTTCGAGACGGGATTTCTCTGTAGCTTTGGAGCCTGTCCTGGAACTCACTTTGTAGACCAGGTTGGCCTTGAACTCACAGAGACCCGTGTGCCTCTGCCTCCCAAGTGCTGGGATTAAAGGTGTGTGCCACCATACTGGGCTGAAAACCTTTTTTTTTACTTTCTTCAGTAATCGATATTTCCAGCCTAACTATAAGCTTTTATATATTCCTCCCAAAGTGACTGCCTATCATCATCACCATCATTTTTTAAAGATTTATTTACTTATGTGCATTGGTGTTTTGCCTACATGTATGTCTGTGCCTGGATGCCAGATCCCCTGGAACTGGTGTTACAGGCAGTTGTGAGCTGCCATGTGGGTGCTGGGAATTGAACCTGCATCCTCTGCAAGAGCAGCCAGTTATTATTATTATAGACAGGGTCTCACTGTGTGGCTCTGGCTGGCCTGGAACTCACAGAGATCCGCCTGCCTCTGCCTTATGAGCGCTGGGATTAAAGGGGTGCGCCACTATACTCGGCTGTTAGTGTTAATTTTGACATTATCAAGCTAGCAATCCCATAATAATGGTAATTTGCAAAACCTTCCGTATTTGAGAATGTAGATACACCCGACTGCCTGGGTTCTAGTCCTTCTGTATACCAGTTTTGTGACATAGGTAGGCAAATGAGTTCACTTAATTGCTCCTTGCCCCCTGAGCTGAGGACTGAACCCAGGGCTCTACCACTGAGCTAAATCCCAAACCCCGAGTTCACTTAATTGTAATGGTTGGAAGGAGTAAAGGAGTTAGTATTTGTTTAGGATGTCTGGTACTTGAAATAAATTACTTCAGGTTACTTACTGATTAGTCAAAATGGGTATGGCCAATTAAGATTCGTAGAGCAAGGCTGGAGAGGTGGCTCAGTGGTTAAGAGCACGTACTCTTACAGAGCACCTAGGTTTGGTTCCCAGCACCACATTGTGGCTCCCAGTTGTAACTCCAGGTCCAGGGGATCTGATGACCTTTTGGTCTCTGAAGGCACTGTACCCATGTGATGTGCATACATATATACAGGCAAAACACCCAAACACAAAATTAAAAAAACATATAGCTGGGCATGGTGGTACATGCCTTTAATCCCAGCACTTGGGAGGCAGAGGTAGATAGATCTCTTAGTTCAAGGCCAGCTAGGTCTGCATAGTGAGTTCCAAGACAGCCAGGGCTATGTAGAGACCCTGTTTCAAAAAAGCCAACAAAAATATGTATTAAAAATATCCGTAGAGTATATTCTACAAGAATTTCAGGCCAGGTTATCACCAGTGATATTTCAAAGGTGGCTGAGATTTTCATCAGCCTGTATTATCTTTTTCTTTTTTCTCCCCTTCAGTACTGGGGGTTGAACTCAGGGCTTTGGCTATACAAAACAGGTGTCCTATCACTGAACTATATCCCCAGTCTCTTCATTTTAATTTTGATGTATAGGGACTCACTTTGTTGCCAAGTTTAGTCTTGACTCTGTAGCTCTGGTTGACCTTGAATTTGTGGCCCTCCCGTTTCGGACTCCTGAGTGGTTGGGATGACAGCCTGCCTCATCGGGCTGTTGTCTTTTTCCCAGCCCACCCCTGTTGTTTTTGGCCACTCTTTCCATGTATTCTTACACTCTAGCCTCCTTTAAGTTTTTTGTTTGTTTGTCTTGTTTTTCTTCTTCAAGATAGGGTTTCTCTGTAGCTTTGAGGCTGTCCTGGAACCAGGCTGGCCTCGAACTCATAGAGATCTGCCTGCCTGCCTCTGCCTCCCAAGTGCTGGGATTAAAGGCATTCCTTTAAATTCTTTTAAAAACTATTTTATTGGAGCTGGGCGGTGGTGGCGCACGCCTTTAATCCCAGCACTCGGGAGGCAGAGCCACGCGGATCTCTGTGAGTTCGAGGCCAGCCTGAGCTACCAAGTGAGTTCCAGGAAAGGTGCAAAGCTACACAGAGAAACCGTTTCTGTCTTGAAAAACCAAAAAAAAAAAACAAAAAAAAACTATTTTATTGGGCGGTGGTGGGTGGTAGCACATGCCTTTAGTCCCAGCACATAGGAAGCAGAGGCAGGAGGATCTCTGTGAGTTCAAGACCAGCCTGAGCTACAGAGTGAGTTCCAGGAAGGGCTCCAAAGCTACACAGAGAAACCCTGTCTCAAAACAAAACTATTTTATGTGTGTGGGTGTTTGCCTGCATGTGTGTCTGTGTACCATGTGCATGCCTGATACCCGGAGAGCCTAGAAGTTGTTAGGTCCCCTGGAATTGGAGTTACAGACAGTTAGGAGCCATAATGTGGGATCTGGGAATGAGCCGGGTCCTCTGGAAGGCCCAGTGCTCCTAACTGCTGAGCCGTCTCTCCAGCCCTCCTTTAAGTTCTTTGAAAGCATTGGGTTCTCTTATATCTTAAGGCCACTGAATGTTATTAACTGCACATTCTCCTTATGGTGGTCTTTGTATCCTACTTAGTTCATTGTTGTTTTGAGACAGGGTCTTTTTTTGTTTGTTTTTTTCCTTTGGTTTTTTGAGACAGGGTTTCTTGGTGCCTGTCCTGAAACTCACTCTGTAGCCCGGGCTGGCCTCGAACTCACAGAGATCCGCCTGCCTCTGGCTCCCGAGTGCTGGGATTAAAGGCGTGCGCCACCACTGCTCGGCTTGAGACAGGGTCTTAACAATATACTCTAGACCAGTCTAGAACTGGCCAGCCTTTGCCTTAGGTTCCTGACGCTGGAATTGTAGGCACAGGCTACCATGCCCAGCTAATTATTGTTATTGCTGTTGCTTGTTGAGACAGGGTCTCACCCTCTACCTCATGCTGGCCTGGCATCTGGTGACCTCCTGAATGCTGGGATTACAGGTGTGAGCTCCCACATCCCATTTGTGATGTTCTTACTAGTGGTTAGACCAAGGAACTGCTGCATCGCAGGCTGGGCTACATCGCAGGCCGGGCAGGTGGCTTAGTTAGTGGACTGCTTGCCATGCAAACACAGGAACCCGAGTTCTAACCCCGCACCTACGTAGAAAGCCCAGTCCATGCTGGGCTTGCTCTTGTGTGTCTTTAGTCCCAGCACTTTGAGACAGACAGGGAGGCAGATCTCTGAGTTTGAGGACAGCCTGGCCTACAAAGCAAGTTCTAGGACAGCCAAGGCTACATAGAGAGGCCCTGTCTCAAAAAAAAAAAAAAAGGGGGAAGAAAAAGAAAAAGGCCCAACTCAGTTTGTAATCCTAGCATTGGACAGACAGGTGAATCCTTAAGGCTTGATGGCCTGCCAGCCTAGCTGAATTAGTGAGCTGAGGTTCAATAAGGAACACTGTCTCAGAAAAGAAGGATGGAGGAAGACACCAGGCATCAACCTCTGTCCTTCACATGTACATGTATCCTACACACACACACACACACACACACACACACACACACACACAGAGTTTAGAGAGGTGGACTGCCTCCTATATACTTCCTGTTGACCTACTAACAAATCATTTCTGTTCATCATAGCTTGTAGAGTCATGTGATTGTTTACTGTGTTTCTATGAGCTCAGACTTCAAAATTCCTCCTGTATCTAATGTTAGCAATGGTTTTCATCCTGATCCCTCTAGTTTGTGGTTTTCAGACCAGTGCATACTCACGTTTCCTAGACCATCATCACAATTGACTGTAAGTCAAACACTTTGGTTTTTCCTTTTGTGGTTCATTAAAAGAAAACCTGGGCCTGGAGAGATGGCTCAGTGGTTGAGCACTTGTTCTTACAGAGGATCCAAGTTCAGTTCCCAGCACCCGCTTGACAGCTCACCAACATCTAACTCCAGTGCCAAGGGATCTGATGCCTTCCTTTGACCTCTACAGATACCAGGCATGCACATGGTGCATCTGGATATATGCAGGCCAAATACTCACACATGTAAAACAAAACCTCCAGTTTTATCATCCTAATGGATTGAAATTGGACCGTTCTCTTCTATGAGTAAGGGTGTCCTAAGGACTTAGTCTTGAAGATTTGTTTCTGTTTATGTGTATGCCTGCGTGAGCTTATGTGTACTACGTGTTCAGGGGCCTGAGCAGGTCAGTCAGCCAGATCTCCTGGAGCAGGAGTTACAGGAGATACAGAAGACTGTGAGCCACTGTGTGGGTGCTGGGGACTGAACTCGGTCCTCGGCAAGAGCAAAGCAAGCTCTTATCACCAAGCCACCTCTTCGGCCCCTACTCTGACAGTTTTGTTTTGTTTTTTAAGATTTATGTGGGGCTGGAGAAATGAATGGCTCAGCAGTTAAGAACACTGGTTCTTCCGAAAGACCAGGTGCAATTCCCAGTACCCACATGGTGGGTCACATATTAACTCTAGTTTCAGGGGATCCAGCGCCTTCTTTTAGCTTCCACTGGCACCGCATGCTCATGGTACACAGACATACATGTAGGTACACATGTACATAAAATTAAATAAATAGAAACTATTTATTTGTAACTGTGCATGTGTGTGTGTACCACATGTGTTTGGGTGCCCTTGGAGGCCAGGGTTTTCAGACCCCCGGAGATGGAGCCCACCTGACATGGAAATCACTGAGTCCTCTCTCATACTACTCAGTTCATCTCCAGACTCAACATCCCCCAGGATTCTGAAATGTATCATCACTTTGTCTCTAGACATAAAAAGTTCTAGTGATACACAGCCTTTCAAAGCTGTGTTTGTACATAACAGTGTGTGTGTGTGTGTGTGTTCATTCACTGACAACTGAGGGTAGGTTCTCTCCTATCACGTGGGTTCTGGGCAGTGATCGCATATCAGGCTTGGCAGCAGGTGCCTTTACCTGCTGACCCATCTCCAAAGCCATGTTTATAGACTTCTTTTTGCATATGTGTGTGTGTGTGTGTGTGTGTACGTGTACTTGGGCGTGTGTGGAGGTCATAGGACAACTCATTGGTCCCCCCTTTCACCACATGAGTCACAGGAGTTGAACTTAGATCTTTGGGCTTGGTGGCAAGTACCCTTGTCTGCTGAGCTCTCTCCAGCTAGATTTAGACTTGGTCTTACTGACCATCCTAATATCCCTTGAGATTTGAAATTGCAAATGACAGTTATTTCAGAACCCAGCCCTCAGCAGCCCTCACTTGCCCCTTTTATGAGATGCATAAACTTGTCAGGACATTTCTCAGGTGTCACGTTCCTCTGACACTAGAATTCTTGGCTCTTTGCCTGAGAGGATTCTTGGGTTACAAGGCAATTTCATTTCTAATCCTAGTCCTCCAGCACCTCCCCATTTTTTTTCCCCCAGACGGGTTTCTCTGTGAAGTTTGGAACCTGTCCTGGAACTTGCTCTGTAGACCAGGCTGGCCTCGAACTCACAGAGATCCGCCTGCCTCTACCCCCTGAGTGCTGGGATTAAAGGCATGCGCCACCACCGCCCGGCATGCCTCCCCATTTTCATTCCAACTTTTCCTATGTTTTTAGTTTGTGGTGCTGGGGATGAAATCAGGGCCCTGCTCACCCCTCGGCCACTGAGCTATGGTCCGCCTGTTTTTTCTCAGTGGTCTGAGGCAGGGTCCTGCTGTATCCCAGGCTGGCATTTTCCAGCAATATGTATGTGCTGAGTCTTGTTCGTGAATTCCTGTCTGATTCTAGAACTTCTGTGACTTTGCCTGATAGCCACAGACCTTAAAAACTCAACAGTGAGATCCAGGACAGGCAGCAAAACTACACAGAGAAACCCTGTCTTGAAAAAAACAAAACAAATAAACAAAAACCCTCAAATGTGGTGTGACCTGTGCCCCCCCTTTGGCTGTCAGGTAGCTGACTGTGTGGCCTGTGCCCCCCCCTTTTTGGCTGTAAGGTAGCTGACTGTGTGGCCTGTGCCCCCCTTTTTGGCTGTAAGGTAGCTGACTGTGTATCTGTCTCTAACAGATAAAGCTAACGTGGCCATATGGCAGTCCCCTGAGAAGCTTTCTGGCCGAGGTCCGAGTGGGCTTGAACTTGTTCGGGGAGCAGCCTTTGAGAACTACCAGGTAGCTAACAGCTTTCCTGTTGCTCTCATCGTGTTCTGTTCTTCAGGTAGGGAAAACTTACGAGCTACTCAACTGTGACAAGCACAAGTCCATGTTGTTGAAGAATGGACGGGACCCAGGGGAAGTCAGACCAGACATCGCCCACCAGGTAACTGGGGAGAGCTAATGACCCTCTGTGCTGTCTACAGAGGCAGGCTGTCTTCTAGGCTTCACTGTGCCTCGCTGTCTCCCTTTCTCAGAGCTTACTGATGCTGATGGACAGCCCCCTGAACCGAGCTGGCTTGCTCCAGGTTTATATACACACACAGAAGAATGTACTGATTGAAGTGAACCCCCAGACGCGGATTCCTAGGACCTTTGACCGCTTTTGTGGCCTCATGGGTGAGAAGCCGTAGGACTTAAGTTCTGAATGCACTTGGCAGAGTGGAGAGGAAAGGGGGAGTCACATCCTCAGTCCTTCAGCAGTGGGGAGCCCCTGCCAGGATAGCCCCTGGTAGTTTTCCACATCCATGGAAATTCAGCTCCCCTGCTCTCTTAGGTTACTGTGGGGGAATAAAGCCATTTGAGCTGGTCACAGTGTTTGTGACATCTTAGGCTACAGTATGGATGGAAAGGACATCAGCCCAGTTTCCCCGAGGGTTCCGCACAGATCACTGGGCAGAAGAATGCGGTTTCTTCCCACTCCTGAACTCTTGTTCTTTTCCTTCCTAGTTCAGCTTTTACACAAACTCAGTGTCCGAGCAGCTGATGGCCCTCAGAAGCTTTTGAAGGTAAGCTGGGGAAACCTGTCGGTAGGTTCTGGGGCTGGCTGCTTCTGGGGCTGACTTTGCTTTTTCTCTTAGGTAATTAAGAATCCAGTGTCTGACCACTTCCCAGTTGGCTGTATGAAAATCGGCACTTCCTTTTCCATGGCAGACGTCAGTGATGTGCGAGAGCTGGTGCCCAGGAGTGACCCAATTGTTTTCGTGGTGGGGGCCTTTGCCCATGGCAAGGTACAGTCTGGGCTCAGTCCTTAGGTTCTTCATGGAGCTGAAACTCAGTGCTGGATTCCATGAGCAGTTAGCATATTAAAGCTCCTTGTCCTCACCAATCAGGGAGTACAGGGTATGAACAGAGCTAGAAAACACATCGCAGCTGCATTCCTGACCCAGCACGTGTTCTCGAGGGCTATGGCACTGCTGTAGGGTAGGACCTGCCTGACCAGCTCCTTCTCTCCTCAGGTCAGTGTGGAGTACACAGAGAAGATGGTGTCCATCAGCAACTACCCACTGTCTGCTGCCCTCACCTGTGCCAAACTTACCACAGCCTTTGAAGAAGTGTGGGGCATCATCTGAGAACAGCGGAGCCTAGTTCTCAGACAGGAGGACTCTTGGCATTGTGTCTGTTGACTCCTAAGGTGTCTGTTGGAAGATAATCTTCTGTGCCAAGATGGCAGAGTGGGCAGCCAGACTGGATTTGTTTTCTTTCCTATAAAGACTGTGCTTTTCTCTTTTTTGCAAACCTGGTTGTTTTGAGGGTTCTTAAACTCAGCAGTGCGTGGTGGTGTAAACTCTCCCCCTTGGTGTCTGGTGTTCCGGACTTTGAAGGTAGGAGTCCTGATTTCCTAGATTCTGTTCTCAAAGACACCCTGATGACCTCAGCTTCAGCGAGCACAGAGAACACGTATGGAAGAAAGCAGTCAGGATGCTAGCAGTGAAAAAACTGAACAACAGAAGTGATTTTATCTGGTATAGTTCCGAGATAGAAAAATGGAGCAGGCAGGGCCTGTACCCTTCCCTCCCCCCATGGGGGGGCGGCGGTATCGGCACATGTACAATCGTAGTAGATTGGCAGAGAAGAAACACAACAGGTTCCTGGCTAGAGGGAGAGATAAGGCAACGTGCATGGGGGAGTCCAAAGGGGGTGCAGCCCCTCTGCTCCTCCCACAAGAGCTTCCCCTTTGGCCTGGTGAAGACTTGGCTGTAGCAGAGGCCCAGCTGGGAGGGCTGTGACTTCCAGCTCCTGGCATCTGCTCGGGTGAGGAGTGCTGTGAGAAGGGAGACAAGTAGTTTCTGCACCAGTCCAGCTCTTGGCCACCTGAAAGGCGAGGTGTGTGGTTAGAAGGTTGGCCAGAAAAGCATCTGGTCCTTCTTAGCAAGTAGTGTCCCACAGAGCGTTCCCTAGTGGGCAGGCTGTGTCAATCCGTGAGTCTCCAGCCTCGTATCTACACCTCCCGCCATCAGCTGCGGGGGGGTTTACTTACCAGGGAAATGCACTATTCCCGTTTTTTCAACTTTTCTTTCCTTGGCACCATTGCTTTGCGAACGTAAGGCAGTACGAATAGAAGGCTCAAGAAGAAGGTGTGTCCAAGGAAGTAGATGGATCTGTACACCTGTGGAGACAGACCACGGACAGTTGAGAGTGCTTATCTCACTGCCTGAGGTTCTGCTGACTGGCCGCCTTGTCGTCAGGTCTCACTACCTTAAGCCATTTGTCCCAGGTGAAGAGACAGAAGGCGGTCATGGAGTAGCCCATGAAGAGCCAGTGGATGGTCTGTTGCACCAAGTAGTAGACGGGCTGCAGGACAGTGATGGAAGCCAGGCTGCTCAGGGTGGGGCTCTCCCGAATTAGGCTGGCGGCCTGGGGAAGGAGGAGAGATCATCAGCCTTGTCCTCAGCCCCAGCCCGGTTCCTACCCCCCTTGAGTCATACCTGCTTTTCCACAATAACAATGAGGAATTCCATCTGGAAGCAAATCAGGTATCCTGAGTGTAGGCCGTGCCAGAGAGCCAAGAACAGCAAGGAGAGACCCTGTGAGAGTTCTTTATTTCCAAGAAACTTGAGGCGTTTGAAGATGTAACTAGAGAAGAGGGTGGGTAAGGATGAACCTCAGACTGGACTCCTGCTTCCGGGGCGCGGTGCCCTGAGGAGTGGAGTGCTGACGGGCTCCCACTTGTGGCCACTGAGGGTACAGGAAGCAGTGCTCATAGGACGGCTTGAGGTGGAGGAAAGCTGTCACAGTTCAGACACAACAGACTCCATGCTTAGATGGGTGAATGTGGACCAGCCTGCTTCAGCGGGTGGAACTGAGGACCTACTGAGTGCCTACACTGGAGGCGCAATGAGACAAGGGTAGGTGGTCTCCAGGCCACCGGTGCCAGTGACAGGGCCGTCAGTGGACACTATGAACAGCATCACAAGGAAGACATAAACAGTGGCCGGCCAGGATTCGCAGCCAAGGCTTCCGGCACTTTTACAGAATGTGTGTGTGTGTGTGTGTGTTGGGGGGGGGGGTGCCTTGGTAACAAAAGCTTTGCAGACCGATAAGTAGGAAACATGGACAGAAGTGACAGAAACGTCCTGCCCTCCCGTCCAGGGAGGAAGGAGCCTGGGCCCAGTCCTCAATGCTTACCGGGCCACCCAGGCATTGGTGTTGGTGTTGAAAGAGGCGATGGTGCCATTGAAGCGGGGAGTCGTTTCAAAAAGCCACACCTTCATGTTGGCACAGGCGTCCCATTTTGCTTTCCCGTTCTCTTCAAAGCCATTAAAGCCCAGCCCCGACAAAATGCACACTCCTTCCTGAGGGGAGGGACACTCAGGGTTCTGGCCACTCCCCCCCCCAGCCTCCCCCCCCCCCCAGCGTGTCTAAATATGACTGATATTTCCTACTTACTGTGACCAGCCAACAGGTGACGTATTTGTACAGCACAAATTTGCCCCAGACCAGCATGTACATGCAGCGGAACCAGAAAGGGCGGTGCTTGAGGAGGAGAGCACATGAGCATTAGGGATGGCACGGTCCCCTAAATGGTATTTTCAAACTTGTGGCTGCTTCTTGACTCCTGTCAACTCCTGACGCCTCACGTGCCATGACAATGTAGCACGGCCTCTCTGTAACCAACCAGTCAAGAGATGCCACATCCATCTACCGCCTCCTCTGCAAAGCCTAGGCACTCATGTGGTCAGGACAGGGGGACCTTGTATATCCACAGTCCCTGTTAATTTTCAGAGCTAGCTACCCAGAATGCTCTTCAGGGGGACTGGAGCAAAAGCCAGTTTTCTCCTCCCTCTTGGAGCATGGACTCCCGACAAGTCTGTAAGTCTGTAAGGTCTGTAAGTCTGTCATTTAAAAGAAAGTAGGCTGCAAAGCCACCAGCTGCTGCACTCCAAGAGGTGGCCTGGCATAAAGCGAGACAAGAGCTGTTTTAGGGGGAGCACTATGGTGCACATGGCGCTGGCCTGGACCTAAGATTTGTTCGCACAGCCAAAGGCCTGGGTGGCGCGGATACCAACTCTCATAGTCCTAGAGCAAAATCCAACACGCATCTCTAGATGGCATGGCCTACTCTAGGGTCTCTGCTTATCCCTTTCTGTGAGGCAGTGGTCACGGTGTGCTGGCAGTCACTCACATCATAGTCTTCAGAGAGGAGATAGTCGTCTGTGATGTGGGGGCTCAGCAGGGTGTAGCCCACCAGGTAGACGAGGCCCAGACTCAGGCGCTTGAGGGCAGGTATGGTGCTGGAAAGGAACAAGTGGGGTCACAGACGGCAGAGCCTCGCCCTTCACCCTCTGACCTGCAGTCACGGAAAGGAGCATGTCAGGGTGCGGCGACTGCAGGCAGGGGCCCTGTGCCCGGAGCTGTTTCCAGGAAAGACAGCTCTGTCTGCTTGGCTGTCTGCAAACCTGGGTTACAGGGGTGAGGTAGGAGGGAGCAGTGTGCGGGAGGCTGGTGTTTAACCCTCAGAGTGTGCTGCTGAGTTCAGCATCTCACCAGGCTTCGCACTCGGTGGAAAGACTAAAAGACCCCACGTACAGAACTAGCGATTTCAACTCCTGCTGAAACTTAGGGGACAAGTTCCCTGAAGGAACTCCAGTGGTGTTGGCATTATCTCTTGTTAAGTATATACATTTTTGTATATTCAACAGGGTCTCGGGGTTGGGGATTTAGCTCAGTGGTAGAGCGCTTGCCTAGCAAGCGCAAGGCCCTGGGTTCAGTCCTCAGCCCTGTGTGTGTGTGTTGGGGGGGGGGGGGCGCGGGAACAGGGTCTCCCTACGTGAGAGGAGGCTTTAAAGGGACGAGCACTACTGGTGGGCAAAACCCTGAGGCATAAAAGTGAGTCCTTCCATTTGTACTTCAGGCTCAGCAAGAATGGCTGGGGCAGTCTAAGCTGAGGAGCGTGTGGACGTGGCCCACGTGACACTGTGTCAACGGGGCCAATGTGCTAAGGCTGGCCTTTAAGAGTCACTTCCGAAGGGACTGAACTGGCAGGATACCCACACCGAGGTCTTGACCAGGAGGGGCAGTTACCTGTTTGGTACCTTCCCTGGTGTGTCGGTCAGCTGCCCCTGGACCAGCTTCATGTAGTGGTTCATCGAGAACTGGGGCCCTACCAAGAAGGCGCCATAGAAGTAGGAGAAGCCAGCAACCTCCAGCAGGGAAGGGACACCCCGAATGGCATATTTCTGTTGCTCAGAGGACAGGGAATCCTATGCCGAGAAGAGAATGCACGGTCAGGACAGCCTTGACTCTTACCCCAGTCTGAGCGTTCCCAACCTGTGCCCACGGCCTGGAGCTCTTTAGTTTGGCTTCTCTTGGGGGTGGGGGTGGAAGACGTGCTTCGTGTGGAAATGTGTGGGGTAGGTGGCTTAGTCAACAGTGGCCTGTGGCTGCTGGGAAAGTGCCTTGCTGGCTTTGATCTCTGGACTTTGTGTAAAAGCTGGATCCTGGACAAGTTGCCCTGGTTGGTCCTTGCCCAGTTAATATCTGTAAGATAGCTCCCAGGCTAGGGAGTGAGGTGAAAGTCCCACCCTGGTGGCAGGCCCAGGCTTTTGGTGACAGTAGCCTTTCTCCTTCCCTCTGGTTAATCCTTAGCCTCTTGGCCAGAGTGGATACTTACCCTGTCTTTGCCTCCATCATAGTAGTCAATAGACAGACCTAAGCAAAGAGAGAAGGGAGGGGGAGAGCAGACGTGAGGATGTGGTCTGTGGACAGACTGCAGCCAGGAGCATGCCGGGAACATCGGTATAGTTTATTCGGGCTCGGTGGGGGAGGGGTCCAGCTGCAGAGGAGGAAGGCAGCACCCTTCCACTTACCAATGAGCTTCAACGTCAGGACACAATGTGGCATTGTCCACTTGATATCGTAGTCCGCCGTGGCTGTGTAGTAATAGCCAGCAAGAAGGTAGGCCTAGGAGAGGGAGGTCTTACTCCACCACCACTACCCTTGCCTTCCTTTCCTCCATCTTGGACCTCGAGCTCACAGTCCTCTGTCCTAGCCTTCCAGGCCTACGCCACCATGCCTGACTTCCTAAATTTCCCCCTTTGCTCGAAACCTCCCCGTATTCCTTCACTTTTCCTTTCTTCTGGTCCCATCATTAGAACATTAAGAAGTTCCCACAAGCCAGGCCTGCTGGTGCAGACCTAGAATCCTGGCACTTGAGAGAGACTGAAGCCAACTGGAGCTACAGAGTTTGAATCTGGCCTCGGTTACATAGTGAGACCCACCTCAATAAACAAACAAACAAACCCTACAAAGGTTTCTAACGCTGCAGTGAGGATTGACTTGTAGGGTGACAGATGGACATTTACATGCTTAGCTTCTTCAGCTCATTCGAAATTAGTTTTCTGCCTTGCCTCTGGGTAACTGCCCTCATGGTCAGCTGGGCTAGACCTGGTGAGAACCAAGGGACCCTGATGGCACAGTCCCGAGGCCAGTCATGAGTTACTGCTACAACCTGCCTAGGCCCAGGGATGAGCAGCCCGCCCACAGTCGGACTGCGGTATGGGGACTGGGAGGAGGGATTACAAGCTAGATCCCCTGATCACCATGCTACCATCCCCTGCCCGGCCCCTCCCCACACCTGCTGGCAGATGTGACCTGAGCTGCCATGAGGAAAACGTACCATCTGGAAGCAAAGGGTAGTGAGGACGGCAGTGACGGTGCGGCCCATGAGCCGCAGGATGAGGAACTGAAGCACGACACACAGCAAGGAGTGGTAGAACTGGTGGCCTGGGATGGGGAAGAGAGCAGCACTTAGTGCCTTCCTCCCGTTCCTCCCGAGGTTCCCAACCACAAAGAAGAGAGAACAAAAAACCCCCACGACCCACAGTGAGCCACGCTGGAGTCGGGGGATGTATTCATTCAGGAAGCATTCAGCATTCAGGAAGCCCTGGGTTCAAGCCCCAGCTGCACAGGCCCAGGCGTGGTGTTCCATGCCTGCAATCCGGCACGTGGGAAGTAGAGGCAGGAGGAGCAGGATCTTCTTCAATATAGTTCAAGGTCAGCCTGGGCTACATGAGACTGTCTCAAGTGTGGGTGTGCCTTGGTAAATGTGGAGGTCAAAGGGCAACTAGAGGGAGTTGGTGATCTTCCCCCACCCTGTGAGGTCGTCATGTGCTTTTATCTGCTGAGCTACCTCACCAGCCCCTAAATAATGGGGGCTTTATTATCATTATTATAATTTTTGAGACAGGGCCTATGTAGCCCTGAATGGTCTGGAACTCACTATGTAGACCAAGCTGGCTCTTTGCCTCCTGAGAGCTGGGATTAAAGGTGTGCGCCACAATGCCTAACACTAAATTTACTTCTAACTGGTACATAAAAATGTACGTACTTATGTGGTACCAAGTGATGTTTTGAGATCTGTGGTGCTGAGGGGGATCTGAACTGTGGGGGCCTGGCTCAAGAGTTTTCAGAGGAGAAGAATATTAGTGTACCTTATTTTGAATTACTTAATATCCTGCTTTTCAAAATGTTTGAAAATTACTTATCTTTATTTTTATTTATGTGTGCACGCGCGCATGTATATGCCCATGCAGTCAGAGGACTCCAGGTCCCCTGGAAGTGGAGTTCCAAATGGTTTTGAGCCACCTGACATGAGAGCTGAACTGAACTTGCAAATGTTCTTAACTGCTGTGCCATAAATTATTTATCAGTAGGGGAATGTAAAAAGAAAAACAAAACAAAACAAAACAACCAAAATCCGAACAATTAAGCTGTGTTCCTATCCATTCAATCTTCCCTTTGCAGAGATGAAAAAGTTTTAGGAACCAGAACTTCTAGTACACGAGTTTCTCTTCAGGGGATTTTGTTCTGGTCCGCTCCTCTTCCGGTCTCTTCTCATGGCCATGTCCCTGCACAATCCACTCACTTACCGAAGTTGAAATAAGCAATGGAGAGGCCTGTCAAAGCATGGAAGAGGTGGATGAGGTAGCAGTCTTTGTAGAAAAGGTAATGCCGATAAAACAGAGCCAACGGGTAGCCTAGATGGGAGAAAAATAGGAAAAGAGTTACTTGTACCTGGTGCCAGTGAGGAAAAAAAATCAGATTAAAAAAACTATTATTGCCAGCCATGGTGGTGCACACCTTTAATCTCAGCACTCGGGAGGCAGAGGCAGGCGGATCTCTGTGAGTTCAAGGCCAGCCTGGTCTATGGAGTGAGATCCAGGACAGGCTCCAAAGCTACACAGAGAAACCCTGTCTCGAAAAAAGAAAACTATTATTATTGTGTGTGTTGTATATATGTATGGGTACATTATTATTGTGTATGTGATATGTATGTGTGGGTACATTATTATTGTGTGTGATACATATGTGTGGGTACATTATTATTGTGTGTGTGTGATATGTATGTGTGGGTACATTATTGTGTGTGTGATATGTATGTGTGGGTACATTATTACTGTGTGTGTGATATGTATGTGGGTGACATATGTGTGGGTACATTCATGCTGCAGTCCACACTGTGTCAGAACACGTTTGTGGAGTCTGCTCTCTCCTTCCACTGTAAGTGGGATTCGGGGATCAAACCCAGGTCTTCAGGCTTACTTGACAAGTGCTCTTTACCCACTGAATCATCTCATTGGCCCTCCAAAAGGAGTACATTACATGGGTGCTAACAGAGAGGGCAAAACTGTTCCCACAAATCTCTCTTTCTTTTTTTTGTAAATACACATTTAGAACTGCAAGTTTTTGTTTTTGTTTTTTCAAGACAGGGTTTCTCTGTATAGCCCTGGCTGTCCTGGAACTCACTTTGTAGACCAGGGTGGCCTTGATGTCAGATCCACCTGCCTCTGCCTACCAAGTGCTGATATTAAAGGCATGCACCACCACCGCCTGTCTAACTGCAGGTATATTTTAACTGAGACAAAATAAAACTGAATCCATTTAACACTCAGGAGGCAGACACAGGTGGACCTCTGAGTTCAAGGCCAGCCTGGTCTACAGAGTGAGTTCTAGGTCAGCCAGGGCTACACAGAGAAACCCTGTCTCAAAAAACCAAACAAGAAAGAAAATGGCCCCATAGGTCATGGTGTCTCTTCACAGCAATAAAACCCTATCTAGATAGAAGTTGGTACCAGGAGTGGGGTATGGCTGCAGTAGACCAGACCATGCTTTTGTTTGGAGGAACACAGAACACTTTGGGACTTTGAACTAGGGAAACAGGTGGACAGTTTAAGTCAGGTGTGATGGCCATCCCAGCAGGAACGTGAAGACAGTGGTGCTGAGGGTGATGGGAACTGTGGGGGCCTGACTCAAGGGCTTTCAGAGGAGAAGATTGGAATGTGGCCTTGACACTGTTCTTGTGATAGCTTGGCAAAGAACGTGGCTTTCTGCCCTTGCACAAAAATCTGCCTGAGGATAAATTGAAGAGATATGGATTAAGAGCTTTGGCAGAAAGATTTCAAAACAGCTTGGCATCGACTGGATCATGTGGTTATTAGTGGCCAGTGCAGATCTATAATGAAAAGGAGCAAGCCGAGCAAGGAAAACTACAAAATGTTAAATCTGGTGTTCATGGAGATAAAGAGATTAAAGAAAAGCCTGATTCTATATAGAATAAAGGGAGTGGTGATCTCAGGGCAAGACGCCACCAAGCTAAGCTTCCAACTTGTGAAAAGGAATTAAAGAAAAGTTTAGAGCTGGGTGTAGTGGTAGAAGAAGCCTTGAATCCTAAGTACTCAGAAGGCAGAGGCAGGTGGATTTCAGAGTTCAAGACCAGCTTGGTCTAAAGAGCAAGTTCCAGGACGGCCAAACTTAGGTAGTAAGGGAAACCATTGAAAACAGAAAGCTGCTGAGTATGTATTTGAATGAGGAGGTCATGTTCCAGTCACAGCAAGCAGCAGAACTTAGCAGCTTTGGCCATGTGGTTCTGAGTTTAGAGCCAAGGATACATATAGATTCCACCTCTGTGACTAAGGAAAGCCGTTGAGGCCAGACATATATCAGGGGTGTTCTTGCTTGGATACCCAGAGGGGCCATTTTGTGAAGCTGTAAAGGTGAACCCTGCATTGCCTTGGAGACCCCAAGATGTTGGAGATGCCAGAATTGTGGGATACCTGTCGAGGAGAGCTGTTAACAACGAGTGGAACCAGGCCAAGAGAAAGAAGTGTGTTGGAATCAACAAAGCTGAAAGGAGTTGGAGATCTGAAGAGTGTTTTTGTTTTTAAAGATTTATTTATTATTATTATTATGTGTACGGTGTTCTGCCTGAATATATCCCTGCAGGCCATAAGAGGGCACCAGATCTCATTACAAGTTGGGAGCCACTATGTGGTTGCTGGGAATTGAACTCAGGACCTCTGGGAGAGCAGTCAGTGCTCTTAACCTCTGAGCCATCTCTCCAGACCCTGAAGAGTGTTTTGACATCAGACCTGGAGTGTAGAGTTGCCAATTTGCTCAGCTGGTTTTCAGTCTTGCTTTGGTCCAGTATTTCCTCACTATGCTCCTTTCCATCCTTTTGGAATAGTAATGTATAGCCTGTGTCAGTGTATGCTGGAAGTATGTGATCTGCTTTTTGATTTTATAGGGAATTACAGTTAAGAGATTGTCATGAGCTGGGTGGCAGTGACGCACGCCTTTAATCCCAGCACTTGGGAGGCAGAACTAGGTGGATCTCTGTGAGTTTGAGGCAAGCCTGGTCTACAGAGCGAGATCCAGGACAGGCACAAAAACTACACAGAGAAACCCTGTCTCAAAAAACCAAAAGAAAAAGAAAAAAGAAAAAGGAAAAAGATTGCCATGAGCATCAAAAGAGACTTTAAACTTTGGACTTTCAAACAGTGCTGACGCTGTGGCAGACTATGGGGCCTTTTGAAGTTGGACTACATGCATTTTGTATTGTGATACGGCTACAAGCCAATGGGGTTTGAATGAAAATGGTCCCCATGTAAAGCGTCTTTTTGTCCTGCCAGCCGGCTCCCAAATAATGACATAGAGACTTTTTATTAATTATGAAAGCTCAGCCGATAGCTTAGGCTTGTTCATAACTAGCTCTTATAACTTAACTCATATTTTTATTAATCTACGTTCTACTATGTGGCGTGACCTCTCTTCCATCTTGCACTTCCTGTTTCCTCTCCATGTCTCCTGACATCTCCTGCGCCCCTAGATTCTTCCTCCTCCCCAAGAAATCCTACCCATACCTCCTGCCTAGCTATTGGCTGTTCAGCTTTTTATTATACCAATCACAGCACTATATCATCACACAGTGTACAAATATCCCACAACATCCCGGAAACCCACAGGGAGTGGCACCACTGGGGGTGTGGCCTTGTTGGAGCAGATGTGGTTTTGTTGCAGGAAGTGTGTCACTGGGCATGGGCTTGGACTCTCAGATGTTCAAGTCAGGCCCAGTGTCTCATCTCTTTCTGTACCTGAAAATCTAGATGTAGAACTCTCAGCTCCTTCTCCAGCACTGTATCTGCCTGCATGATGCCAAGCTTCCTGCCATGACAACAATGGACTAAACCTCCAAACTGTAACCCAGCCCCAATGAAATGTTTTCTTTTATAGGAGTTGCTGTGGTCATGATGTCTCTTCACAGCAACAGAAACCCTAAGACACCTAGCGTACATGAAGCTGTGGGTTTGATCCCCAGTACCACAAGAAACTAAACATGGTGGTTCATACTTATAATCCCAACACTTGGGTGGTGCAATCAAGAGAATCAGAAGTCCAAGGTTACCCTCATAAACATAATCAAATTTGAGGCCAGCCTGTGATACATGGGACCTTGTATCAAAACAACTATTGCTAAATGTTCTCTTCACCGAATAATAATGAAGACACAAGGGCTGGGCACGATGGCTCACATCTCCAATCCTTTCACCTGAGAGGCCAAGAAAAGAGGTCTTGAGTTTGAGGCCAAACTAGCCTATGTAAAGAACCTGCATAAACACATACAATGAACTCCAAAGAAAAGCAGATGCCCAGTTATGCTCAGAAACAGTATTTTACACATGCGATCTGTCCTGTGAGGACAGCATCCTCAGACTTCTGAGAAGATAAGACACAAGTTAACATCAACCTATCTAGTGGGCTTGCTGAACTTTGGGCATTAACCAAGTTATAAAACTTGTTTTGGCACAGAAGAAAAATGTCTTCCAAACTCCACTCAGGTTATGCTTGAAGGGCTATGAGCAAATTCCCTGGGGAGCTCCTAAAGGGCCACTGAGTTCTATATAGCCAGGGTTTCTCACCTAATCAGAAAGGTCGATACATTTGGTATCCCTAAATCAAAGAGAGCTATCATCCAGTGGCTTCACTGCAGACTCATCCTTAACGTCCTATTAAGTTGTCAGGCTGACATGCTCGCACTGGGCATGCGCGGAGAATAGTCTCCCTCTTGGTGTATTGGAAGGATACCTTGCCTATTCTGTCACAGTGTTTTTGAGCTGGTCATGGTCTACAACTGCCACGGTTCTTGCTTTTAAAATATAAAAGGAAGGGTCAGGGAGATGGCATACACACACACACACACACACAAACACAAACACAAAGAAGCAAATGTAATAAAGTACTTAAAATATAAAAAGGAGTTAGCCGGGTGGTGGTGGCGCATGCCTTTAATCCCAGCACTCGGGAGGCAGAGCCAGGCGTATCTCTGTGAGTTCGAGGCCAGCCTGGACTACCAAGTGAGTCCCAGGAAAGGCGCAAAACTACACAGAGAAACCCTGTCTCGAAAAAAAAAAAAAAAAAAAAACAACAAACAAACAAAAAAAAAAGGAGTTAGTTATCACTGGCACTATAGTTTGTTAGTTTGTTTTGAGCTTGTGATAACTGCGATATTTTAAAGAGTGTCAATCCAGAAAGAAAATGCTTAATTATGTTTTCTTCTCTTTCTTCCTTCCTTCCTTTTTTACCTTTCTGTGACAGGGTTTCTCTGTAGCCCTGGCTTCCTTGAATGCCCTCTGTAGAGCAGGCTGGCCTCAAATGCAGAGATCTGTCTGTCTGTCTCACAAGTGCTGGGATTAAGGACATGTGACACCATCCCCCGGCCTGTTTTTATTTGCAGTGTGAGAGACTGAACCCAGAGCCTCACACATGCTCGGGAAGTTCTCACCACTGAGTTCTATCCCAGCCCTTTACATTTCACTGGGTTGAGATCTGGAGGCCTTAGACCCCGGACTTGCTTCCCCACCACGTATCTGTTATAAGCAAATGGATCACCACACAGCTGTCTTTTTGTGTGTTTTCACAGTGTCTCTCTAGAGCTCTGGCTGTCCCGGAACTCGCTATGTAGACCACACTGACCTCAAACTCACAGAGATCCGCCTGGCTAAATTTTAACTTTTTAGTAATAGATTTTTGTATATTTTATGACAGTAAATGACAAAATTGACTACTAGCTACATGCATTTGTGTGTGTGTGTGTGTGTGTGTGAGTGTGTGTGTTCATGAAATAGCTTTTCTTAGTTTTCTTTCAAATAAAAAGTATGCACATAAGTGGACTGTCCAGTTCAAATCTCCTGCAGTTCATTCGTCAGCTCTTGTTAGTTACAAACACCCGGAGGATCACTGGTAATTCACTCACTCCATACATGCTTATACACGGCTTCCTTCATGCCAGGTATTCTGTTTATGGAGCACATGATGGGAAGGGGTGGCATGCAATGCTTTCTTATTGGCTGAGATGGCATGGTTCAGCATTACTAACTCAAGGGAGAGGGAGACAGACACCTATGACACTTTGCAGTCAGGTGACCAAGTGAAGAAACAAGATGGTCTCATGAACAGACATCGTGCAGGGAAGGAATAGGTCTGCAAGGAAGCACTGTAAGAGCCACAAATCAGAGCGGGGCCTGGTGGTACAATCTGCAGGCCCAGCACTCAGAGGCCGGGGGCGGGGACGGGGGCCAGCCTGGACTATCTAAGACCCTCTCTCAAAGAAAAAAAAAAGGGTGGGGTGGGGTTGGAAAGGGGATGCAGCTCAGCTGGCAGAGTGCCTGCCTAGCATGCATGCAGCCCTGGCTTTTATCCCCAGGACTACATAAACCAGCCGTGAGGATACACACATCTAAAATCCCGGCATTGGAGGTAGGAGGATCGGGAGTTCAAGGTCATTTCTGGCCATACAGCAGCTGAGGCCAGTCTGTGCTGCATGAGAGTGTGCCTTAAAAAAAATCCAGTATCTTAAACCTTTGACTTAAAAAAGTATGTATTATTGTATGTGTCTGTGTGTACATGCACATATGTGTGCATGCTGTGTATGGGAATGAGTGCCACAGTGAGTGTGGAGGACAGATGGAAACTGTGTGGAGCTGGCTCTCTTCCAACACTGCGCAGGTTCTGGGGCTGAATTCAGGTAAAGAGGCTGCGTCCGGGAGACTCTAATTGTTGGGCGTGCTCATAAATTCTAGTATTAAAACCTTTAACTATGTGTGATGCCCTAAAACTAAAGAGCTTCCTAGAGTTGAAGAGATTTTTTTTTTTTGTGTGTGTGTGTGTTTTGTTTTTCAAGACAGGGTTTCTCTGTATAGCCCTTGCTGTCCTGGAACTCGATTTATAGACCAAGCTGGCCTCGAACTCAGAGATCCATCTGCCTCCACCTCCTGAGTGCTGGGATTAAATACATGTGCCACCACCCAGCTTGAGTTGAAGAGAATTTAATATGTTTTTCTTCATTTTTTTTTTTGAGACAGGGTTTCTCTGTGTAGTTTTGGAGCCTGTCCTGGAACTTGCTCTGTAGACCAGGCTGGCCTCGAACTCACAGAGATTGCCTGGCTCTGCCTCCCGAGTTTATTAAAGCTGTGCACCACCACCGCCCAGCTATTTTCTTCTTTTTTAAAAAGAGGGTCTCATGTATCCCAGGGCGCCTGAATTTGCTCTGTAGCTGAGGCTGGTCTTTAATTCCCAATCCTTCTGCCTCCGCCTCCTGACTGCCAGGGTTGCAGGCTTGCACTGCCAGGGTTGCAGGCTTGCACTGCCAGGGTTGCAGGCTTGCACTGCCAGGGTTGCAGGCTTGCACTGCCAGGGTTGCAGGCTTGCACTGCCAGGCCTGGGTCACACCTGGGGCTTCATCCATGAACTCTCCCCCAGCCCTAACTTAGCATTTTGTTTGTTTTTGTTTTTGTTTTTTCCAAGACAGGGTTTCTCTGTGTAGCTTTGCATCTTTCCTGGAACTCACTTGGTAGCCCAGGCTGGCCTCGAACTCACAGAGCTCCGCCTGGCTCTGCCTCCCGAGTGCTGGGACTAAAGGCGTGTGCCACCACCACCCGGCTAATTTAGCATTTCTTGATGATTCAGGTCACTGCTACTTCAGAGCACAGTCATGATGACTTCCTGTCCTCTAGGGTGTGGGAGCTGCCTCAACTCTGGAGGACGTACATTGTCCTGAATTCTGAGTTCTTCTAGCTCCCTCTTACAGTTTCTCTGTGCTTTCCCTTGCTATTCTGGGCTCAATAGTCACTTCTTGAGCTTTCGACGGGCCTGCCAAGAATAGTTCCTCTCCCTATTTCTAACTTCCCACGGGCTTTAGAAAGCATAATTTTATGAGACCAAGAAAAGATCCATGACAAGAACCATGGTCTCGCGTGTGCTCTTGCAGACGCAGCATACAGGCCTGGTAGCTTTGGTTCTGGCTGCTTAAGGGACCTGTTTGCGACCTCCTGGTTTGGGAAGTTCGGAAGAGTCCCACACAGGTCAAGTACTGCTGCAGACTGGCAAGAAAATAAAAAGAACAGAGTAAGCGGGGTTACCAAGAACACCGAGGCCACAAGAGAGAAGGGGAAAGCCGGCGGGAAGCTGCCAAGGGAAGGAGGGATGGAGTGTGCGGGGGAGTTGCTGTGACAACCCAGACCCATGGCGGGTGTATAAACACCAAACCGTGCTCTCGGCTGCCTCCCAACTCAGCAGGCTTTGGAGCCTGGCGGCTGGGTCATCCCTTCAGGGAGGTGCTGTTTTTAGGAAGACTGGTGTCCTACAAGCTGTTTCTGAGTCTTAATTCCTTCTTGGTGGGGACTAGTGCTTGACACAGTGGCAACCGTCACCTAGGATCGTCACAAACGGCAAAGCGCCACAACACCTGTTTGTCCATCGGAGTCTAACTGGGAAGGCTGTGTTCCTAAGAAATGAGCTGTAAGCGATTCCATGAGCGACCACCTTGCTAAAATGCTAAAGATGGGCCCTGAGAATGAAATTCTCAGGGTGACAGGTCACTGTCTTTCATTTAATCTCATCAAACAGATTTTAATAACGTAGGTTATTCTGAGAACCTCTGGCAGCGCTGTCTTCCTCCTTTTTGATTGCTAAGCATGAGGAACGAATGTGTGCCCTAGGTCAAAGAATCTGTGAGGACCAGAAGTCTCGCTCGAACAAGAGCACAGTCCAGGACATGCTGTGTACTGGATGGTAGGCTGCTGGGACAGGCTTAGTGTGGCTCTTTCCAGGGCTGCGGCTAGGCATGTGGACTGAGGTACAGCACAGTGAGGCTGAGTTCCCTAGGCACTGTGGTCTATGTGCTTCTGACTGAGCTGTGTTTGGGACCAGGAATGTCACACTGTCAATGTTAGTATTTCCTGTGTATCAGTTGTAGTTACTCATTAATCTAAAGTTGTGAGGCTTCATTTGAAGAAAACAGAAGGGAACTCTTTTCATTAAAATCTGATACATTTTGTCTTTCATCCCTGTACTAGCCATTTATGAACTCTGCAGGCATATGATATGGCCCTGTTTGGTCAGTCAGCAGATCACATGACCCAGGTCAAGGAAAAGAAGCTGTTTGTTAAGCGAGAGGAAGAAGGTGGAATTCCAAGTGCTATGTGCTGCTGGGCCAGCTGTTGATATCAGTTCTACAGAATACCCCCCCCCCCCCCCACACACACACATACACACACACACCCCAGAGAGGGGCAACGGAACCTCGGGCCTCACAAATGCTAGCAAGTGCTGAATTACCCCACACCCCACTGAAGACTACTCCCGGCTCCCAAAACATCCAAACATCTATTTTTTGCTCTGTTGCCTTTGTGGAAACTCCTCTAGGCTCACACAACTTAATAACGATCTTCATGCCAAACCTAGCCAGTCCTAACTTTTCCTATTTTGGTCCCATATCCCCTGGCTCCTCCCTGGATATTTTTAGTGTGATATTTCATACTATCTCAAATGTTGTCGTCGTATAACTAAAGCTCATTTTCTACCTAAAACAGGCTTCTCTGACCTTCCTGGTTAATTAATAGTCACACACCCACATTCAAACTCTTGGACTGGTCTCTAACTCTTGACTCTTTGGCTTCTCTATCTGCTCATCAAATCCTATTGACTGTTTTCCAAAGTGTCTCTCCATTATTATATATATATTATTATAACCACCTTTTTTTAAAAAGATGATTTATTTTTATGTTATACAGTGAGTGTTTTGCCTGCATGTACACACACACACACACACACACACACACACACACACACACACACACACACACACACACACACTGTACGTACTTGGTGCTTGTGGAGGCCAGAGGAGGAATGTCAGATCCCTTGGAACTGGAGACACTTGCGAGCTTCCGTGTAGAAATCTTTTTTTTTGGGGGGGGGGCAGGGGGTGTTTCGAGACAGGGTTTCTGTGTGCTGCCCTGGCTGTCCTGGAACTCACTCTGTAGACCAGACTGGCCTTGAACTCAGAGGCATGCACCACCACCACCCGGCTGTTTTTAGGGGTAGTTGGGTAGTGGTGCTGGGAACTGAACCTGGGTCCTCTGCAAAAGCAACAAGTGCTCTTAACTGCTGATTCATCTCTCCAGCCCTGGGTTGTTTTGGTGTGTGTGTGTGTGTGTGTGTGTGTGTGTGTGTGTGTGTGTGTGTGTGTCCAAAATCTCTGATTTAAGAGCTGTTTTCTTTTCTTTATGACTTATTTATTTAATGTGCATTGGTGTTTTGCCTACATGTATCCCCTGGAACTGGAATTATAGACAGTTGTGAGCTGCCATGTGGGTGCTAGGAATTGAACCTGGGTCCTCTGGAAGAGCAGCCAGTGCTAGTAACCGCTGAGCCATCTCTCCAGCCGCTTAAGGGCTGTTTTCTAAACTACATTTCTAGCTAAAGTCCTGTGTCCCCGGACACCCCCCCCATCTCTTCTCCCCCACTTTCTGCCTTTGTTAAAACAGATCCATCTGGTTTTACCCACACATGTTCTTGGTCCTTTGTGGCTGTACACCAGCCCTTGCCCTCCTGTGTGTGGAATAGCTCCTCTGAGAACCCCTACAAAGCAAAACGCTGGCCATTCTTCAAAACTCAGTTAAGTGTCTCCTTCAGACTGTAGTGGACTCAGGTCTTGATGTATTATGGACTTAGGACTTAGGACTCAATTGTCTGGCACACAGGACTAAGACTTTCATTTGCCAAGTCCCTACTGCATGTCATACCTTACATCTTGTATTCTATGCCTCTGGATATCTGACAATGTGCTCTCCTTCGTACTTTCTGTAGATAAACTTCTTTAAAGATTTATTTCCTGTATATGAGTGCTTTGCTTGAATGTGTGTATGTGCACCATGTGTTTACCTGGTGCCCAGAGTTCAGAAAAGGGTATAGGATCCCTAAACTGCAGTTAGGGATGGAGAGCAACGGGGACACTGTACTGCTGAGCCAACTCTCCAGACACTGTACTTTATATTTTGTGTGTTGGCCAACAGTTAGTGGCCCTCAGTAGCTGCTTCATCTGTTGTACCGGCTTCCTTTTACACACTGGGGGTACTATAGTACCAGATGTGCACTAACTACATCATCTGGCCTTTATACAGGTTCCAGGGATGAAACTCAGCAAGTGCCTTTACCTTCAGTCACTTCCCAGCTCCTTTCTGTCAGTTATAATATGCCTTTCCCCTTCCTTGGTACTGGAGTTTGACCCTGGGGCCTCACAGATGCTAGGCAAGCATTCTTATCATTATTGTGTTGAGTGTGCATGTGGGCACTTGTGCTCATGCAGAGGTCAAAGGTCAATTTGTGGTATCCGTTCTCTCCTTCTACCTTTACATAGGTTTTGAGGATTGAACTCAGGTTGTCAGCCTCGTGTGCCAAGTCCTTTTACCCTGAACCATCTAGCACCGAATAGCCCTGGCTTTTTTTTTTTTTTTTAGACACATTCCACCCTGCTGCCCAGGCTGCCTTGGACTTAGGATCCCGTCACCTCTGTCTCGGAGTCTCTGGGATCGCAGGTGTGCGTCATGCCCCCCCCCCCCCCCCCCCCCCCCCCCCCCCCCCCCCCCGCCAACGGCATGCTACTAAGTTAAGGCACTGCATTGGCAGAAGAGCTGACACTAGTGTGGGACAGACTGAGCCGAACCCTTGTTCTGCTGCTTGCCTGTCACCTCAGGCTGTGTGGAGTCAGGCTTTGTGAGGTGCAGTCTCCTCAGTGGAATGAGCACCCACTGATCTCAGCTCGTTACACAGTCCCATCCGATCCCGATGCTGTCTGCTCCATCAGATTCTGTCTTCTCTAGCTTGGACCTCTCTCTCGGTTGTCACATCTGAGACCTCTTGTCATCTGTGTTGGGGCCTGCCCAGGGGGCAGCAGGGACCCACCAGGTGCCAGCTGAGCTGCTGCAGAGTAAAGGTGCCCTCTTGGGGCCTTCCTCACGTGTTTGACCTTATTTTTATTTTTAGACAAGGTCTCATGATGTAGTCTTGGCTATACAGCCTTGGCTGGCCTCAAACTCAGAGATCCGCCTGCCTCTGCCTCCCAAGTGCTGGGATTGAAGGCGTGCGCCACCGTGCCTGGCTCCTTCCACATGTCAGACTGGAACCCACTCTTCTGTTTACTCAGAACAAAGCCCCTGCCATCATTTTTAGCTCCCTTCCCTTCTGTTCACAATGGCACATTCTGGAGGTCCTGCAAAGTGAACCCAGACTCTGCCCGCTCCTTTCACCGCTATGGCTTCCCTTAGTCAAGTCACCACTATGGTCGCAGTCGCCTCCTGACTGGCCTCTCTGCGTTCTTCACTCCTGATGCTACTGCAGCACCCAGAAGATCAATTCTGAGTCAGACCGTACAGTCTTACGCCTGAAACCGCCTGAAGGCCAATCTCAGAGCAGAGGCCCGTGTCCACCCAGAACATGCAGTAGCCCTTCACCCTCTCTGCCCCACTTTCTCTGACTCATCTCTTCCCTGGTCGTCACCCGTCTGCCCTGGACATAAACTCCCTCTTCCTGGAATGTCCCAACAGGGCCAGCCTTAGAGTCTTCACATTAAGAGCTCCCTGCACGGAATGATCTTCCCATAAGGCTCCTCAGCACTTCAAATCCTTGGTAAAATGGCACTTCAACAGTGAGGTCTTCCCTGACTGCCTTAACTAACATCTTGGACACTCTCCACCCTCACAGACAGCCCAGTGACGCACGCGGTTCTTCCCTGCGGTCTTATTTCCCCTCCGCACTCACTGCATTGAACACACCATATAGCTTATTTATCAGTCTCTGAAGGCAGAGATCGTTGCCTACAGCACACTGGTCTCCATCTATTGTGGATAATCATTAAGCAGCCATCACATGGCTAGCATTGCATTAAGAGGAATATGGCAGATTGGTGGAAACACTTTGCTTTTTTTTTTTTTGTCAAGAGACATGGATGGTTATCAAAGAGAATATACATGTAATGAAACACCAAAATTACCCAATCACCAATAAATAAATTCTGAAACAAAAATATCTGAAACTAGTTACAGGATACATGAGGGTTTCTCTGTGTAGCCCTGGCTGTCCTTGATCTCACAAGAGATCCTCCTGGCTCTGCCTCCTGAGTGCTGGGATTAAAGGCGTGCCCCCCCCCCCCCCGCCCCCCAACACTTTTTACTCTTACGGAGCTTGCAGCTTGCTCTTTAGAGATAAAAAGGATGTCAGATATGATGCTCTGCGGCAAGTGCTGATGGTAGGGAAGAGTCAATACTGTAGGTTTAGAGAAGAGACCAATCATGGCCAGAGGAGGGGTGAATAAGGCACTTCCTCCCGGGAGGAAGAGGCAAAGACAAGGTGCGAGGGCAGTGCATTGAATATGCGTTCACACACTCAGTGACGGAAAAACGAATCTCAAAAAGACCTTGTTAGGTGCGAAAGCAACTGCAGCACAGGGCTGGAACAGGACCGCGGGGCGGAGCCACCCACCACCTCCCACTTCTGCATCCCCGCTGCTTTCTGCAAAGAACGCTGGCGGGGTGCGGGTGGGGGGACTGGCACACGCCTTTAATCCCAGCACTTGGGAGGCAGAGCCAGGCAGATCTCTGTGAGTTCGAGGCCAGCCTGGGCTACAGAGCGAGACCCAGGACAGGCACCAAAACTACACAGAGAAACCCTGTCTCAAACAACCTAAATAAATAAGCAAATACATAAATAAATAAAAGGTCAGCAACTACAGCATAGGGGGTGGCTGGCTTGCCATCGAACTGAGATGTGGCTCAACCCAGCCCAGGGCAACACCAACAAGGAGGTGGCGAGGTTCTGCGCTGAGGCCACGAGTGGAGCTGGGCCTCACTGGGCCTGGAAACTGGTGTGAAGCTGTCCCTGGTGCTGCTCTGGGCGCTCAGCTAGTTCCATTTACCTTCTGACTCCTGGCTCCCTGACCAGCTCAGCCTCCCAGCCTCCTTTAGCAGAGGGGCCTCTGAGAGCCAGTTTCAATAAACCAATAAACTGTCCACATTTAAAAAAAAAAATCTGGGGTGGTGATGTGCTGTGTGCTTGTGTGGTGCTCAGAGAAAAGATCTCTGCTTTTACCTTTACTTGGCTTCCAGGCTTGAGCCCCAGGTGCCTTTATCTGCTGAGCCATCTTGCCAGCCTTTTATAAATTTAACCTTTATTCTTACTGTGTGAGGTCCCTGCTCTCTGAGTCAAGAGTAAAGCCAATTCAAACATCAAACTAAACTGCTGTAACTGTTTGGCAGACCGCATGGCAAACCAATCACCTTGACGAAATGTCAACATAGGTCTGTTTCTTATTTTTTGAGACAGAGTCTTGCTGTTTAGTTCAGGCTGGCCTCGAACTCTCTAGAGCTCAAACTTGTAATCCTCCTGCTCCAGCCTCCCAGTGCCAGGACTGCAGGTATGCCTCGTCTTGACTTTGTTTTTCAGGTCTATGGACAGAGCAATGTAACTCTTTGTTCTCCTTTCTGGGTCCTAGTTTAAGAAGGCTAGCCGAGGCAGAGGGCTCCCAGGAGCTTGTTACTTGGAGATACACATCACACACACACACACACACACACACACACACACACACACACACACACACGGTGCTGTTCCTGTTTGTTGTACTTGTGTGGTACCCTGCGATATTTTTTCAGGCCAGGCAATCACAACACCCTTTTCCTTCTGGTGGTGCTTGGGACTGAACCCCGGCCTGGTATGTGCTCCCCAGGTCTTCTTAACAGCCCCAGCCTCCTCACTTTTTGTTTAAACAGGGTCTCACTGTGTAGCCCTGGCTGTCCGGGAACTTACTTTGTAGACCAGGCTGGCATCGAACTCATAGAGATCTGTTTGCCTCTCTGCCTCCCGAGTGCTGAGATTCAAGCCGTGTGCACCTGACACGCAGCCCTTGTTCTTTTAAAGGAGTGATCAGGAGAGAAACGGGAAAGGACAGACTCTACAGTGCAGACATAAGCACACCAGTTTCAGAGGAAGGCACAGACGGATGCTAAAAGCATGGAACTGACTGCCGTGAGTCCTGCAGGTCTCAGGACCACCGAGGAGGCATTTGTACCTGGACTTGAAGCTACTTATCGCAAGGTCCCATGTCACGTGACTCAGTCCTTAGCAAGATGGTGGTACCACTCAAAGTGACACGGAGATTAGCTGGCTACTGAGTGCAGTATTGTTGGTGATTGATAAAACCAGGAAGAAAGATAAACCCAAAAATAAGATAAGACCATAAAAAAGGCAGACCAAAGGCTAAATGCTTGTAAATGCCTACATTTCAGGGAGTGAAAGCCATAGAACCTGAGGGGGAGGAAAAAACTCAGAAAAACAAGGGGGCAAACCAGGCTCCTGCATATGTGAGAAGGAAGACCATTTCAGATGGGAAAAGGAGTTTATTCATCCCAGCACTCGGGAGGCAGAGACAGGTGGATCGCTGTGAGTTCAAGGCCAACCTGGGCTACAGACTGACCACAGGCTTCAAAGCTACAGAGAAATCCTGTCTCAAAAAATTAAAACAAAAACAAACCATACACACACACACTCCCACATACAGAGTTTATCTACATCAAATGTTACAGGTGCCACCCAGACGGCTCAGTGGGTAATCTGATGATGGCCTGAATGGAATCCCTGGGACCCACATGGTGGAAGGAGAGAACCAACTCCTACAAGCTGTCCTCTGTGCTGCACACGTGTGCCATGCACTTGAGTATATCCACGCACACAACAACAATAAAAAAAGATGTAACGAAATTATAGAAACTGTGGGAGAATGTGTATGTAAGTGTAGCTGCCCATAGAGGCTTCAGCTAGAAATTTATGAAGTTCTATTGATTCTTTTGTTTTGAGGCAGGGTCTCACAAAGCCTCGGCTCGTTTCAAACTCACTATGTATCTGTGTGGGGTCTTTAGGTCTGATCCTCCTGCCTCTAACTCCTGAAAACGATTACAAATGTGAGCCCCAAGCTGGGCATGCTGGAGCACGCCTTTAATCCCAGCACTAGGTGGATCTCTCTGAGTTCGAGGCCAGCCTGATCTACATAGTGAGTTCAAGGACAGCCAGGGTTATGTGGAGAGACCCTGTCTCAAAAAGAAAAGTGAGGCACCAAGCCTGGCTCTTTAGTTGACTTTTGGTTATTGTGGACCACGGACTTTTAGGAGGGGGTGTAGCTCAGCTCTGGATATGCTCAGAACAGTTTCTTTCTGATCACCAGATTAAGCCTGCCTGGTAGTCTGGGCAGGGTGCCACCGTCCCTCACACGCCGGCAACCTTGTGTATCTTCCTCTGAGTCACAGATTCCTCGAACTGAAGAAACCCTAGAAATCATCTACTCCAACCCTTCATTAGACAGATAAGAAACTGAGCCCCAAAGGGGATAACTGGTGTGCTGAATAGAGCAGGGCTCAAATTAGAATCCACCGCACCCAACTTCATTCTGAAACTCTTGCTACATGCCTTGGGACCTGGCAGTGACCTCGGAGCTGGGTCATTAATAACTAACCGTTCCCTTTTCAAACTACAGCTATAGTCTCCGGTCTTCAGATAACAATCTGTATTCCAGCACTTGGTCACAGGCACATGCACACCCATTTTTATGCTTGCTTAACTCCCTGTTTTAAAACATTAAAAAAAAATTTATTTTAGGGTGGGCGCAGCCCTGGTGGCACGTGCCTGCAGCCCCAGCTGGTTGGGAAGCTAAATGGTTTAGGCCAGGATTCAAGGCCAGCTCGGGCAACATACACAGTGACACACAATCTCAAACCAAGTCACTTTGCTGTAGTGCAACATGTAAGTGCTTTCCTGTGCTTTGCTGGTCTAATTACCGGTACTCAGTTCCCTCTCTACTCTATAATCCCCGGGGCTCAGTATCTCCAACATCTTGATAACAGCGACAAGGGACCGAGGAAACCAGACAAGTGGTCAAGCATCCTGGGGATGAAGAGGAGCAGGGGATAATACAATTTTGCAGGTCTGGAGAATGAAACCTGGGTCTCATGCACGCTAGGCCAATAGCTAGCTCTTCCTACAGCTCTGGGCTGAGGATTTAGTGATGATTTTGATTTATTCCTTTTAGAGGCAGGATCTTCCTATATACCCTATGCTGGCTTGGAACTTAAAAGGTAGCCAAGGCTATTCCTAAACTTTTAACTCCTGATCCTCCTGCCTCTTTAGTGCTGGGATTGTTGGGGCTCCTGGTGTGCCCCACCACACCTGGGGTTGAAGGGTGATATTTTGAAGATGAACTAATGGATGATGAAAAAGAAAAAGCATTTTTTGTGAATATTAAGAAATATTTTCTAGAGCCAAAGATGGACAGTATACATCTGTAAATCCCAGCACTTGGGAGGCTAAGGCAAGAGGATCAGGAATTTTAGACCAGCCTTGACAACACAGGAGAAGGTCAGCCTGGGCTATGTGAGACCCAGTTTCAAACAAGAACAACAATAACAAACTACTTTTCTTTTTGGTTCCTCAACCAACCAAAACAATCTAACCCTAACTTCCCCAAACCTCACCAGGAGTATTTCTTTACTTTCTCCATTCCAGCCAGGTGCTCTTAGGAAGCCAGCCTTTCCACTCCAATGCTCATGGCTGACCTATGAAACATGGAGGCTTAACCAGCATCAACAAAAGCTGAATGAGAAAACTATGCTGACACAAGAATTAGGTTTTCCATCACCAGCTTATGAGTTTGTAGAAGTCATCCAAGGTGGCTGCCCTCAGGAGTACTTCCAGGCTGACCAGATGGGAAAAGCAATGTCCAGAACAGCATCCTCGGCCTAACATACAGACGTGGTTTTTCCTACAACAGTAATAGACACAAGGGCCGACACAATGTCACTTGCCCACCTCAGTGAAGAGTGACAGCAGACATGCAGACTGACTTTAAGACACCCAGAGACCCTATCCGCCTCCCCAGGATGGTAAATAACCCTCCTGTCGCTACTAATCAGGGCATTTAATCGCATCTTAATTCTCTGCAAATTGCTACACCATGTGGTAGCAGTTTCTAGCCAGATTATCTGGGCTCTAGAATCGGAGTGGTCCAGTCAAGATTCAGATCTACAGTCCCAGGAAGTCACTCACATTCTTTGTACCTTACCATATTCTGAACTACGGAAAGTACCAGCCATCTTGCAGATAAAAAAAAAAAAAAAAAAGACTTGAGCTAGAAAGATGGCTCAGTGGATAAAGGCCCTTAGGCAAGACTCAAGTTTGACCTGGTGACCTAAGTTTGATCCCCAGAACACACATAAAGGGGGCAGAACAGACTCCACAGTTTTCCTCTGACGTCCACATGAATGCCATGAACACCCCTACACTAATAACAAAGGGAAAAAAAATTGCGAAAGCATCATACACATATCGAAGCCCTTTATCTCAGCTTTTATATAGAAACTAAACTTTCTATAGTTTCAGTTACAACACAAAATTTTGCTGAATGGAAATACTGAATGGAAAATTTCAAGAAAAAACAAGTCCTAAAATTATACAGCATTCTGAGGAGTGTGACTAGACCTTACACTGACATCAGCCCTCCAGCCTTTATCTAGGGTGTCCATGCTGTATATGCTACCCACCTGTTAGTCACTCAACACTTGGCCATCACACAGGCAGACTCCTGTGAGGGTCCGTATATGGGAGTGACCTTCATTTTACTTAATCATGACCCCGAATGTGAGAGCTGTGACACTGGCAGCTCAGACACCCAGAGACGGGAGCCGGGAGCTCAGACACGCCGGAGACAGGAGCCGGGAGCTCAGACATGCCGGAGCCGGAGCCGGGAGCTCAGACACCCAGAGACGGGAGCCGGGAGCTCAGACACGCTGGAGACAGGAGCCGGGAGCTCGGACACCCAGAGACAGGAGCCGGCAGCTCAGACACGCTGGAGACAGGAGCCGGGAGCTCAGACACGCCAGAGACGGGAGCCGGGAGCTCGGACACGCCAGAGACGGGAGCCGGGAGCTCGGACACGCCAGAGACGGGAGCCGGGAGCTCGGACACGCCAGAGACGGGAGCCGGGAGCTCGGACACGCCAGAGACGGGAGCCGGGAGCTCGGACACGCCAGAGACGGGAGCCGGGAGCTCGGACACGCCAGAGACGGGAGCCGGGAGCTCGGACACCCAGAGACGGGAGCCGGGAGCTCGGACACCCAGAGACGGGAGCCGGCAGCTCGGACACGCCAGAGACGGGAGCCGGGAGTTCGGACACCCAGAGACGGGAGCCGGGAGCTCAGACACCCAGAGGAGCCGGGAGCTCAGACACGCCAGAGACGGGAGCCGGGAGCTCGGACACGCCAGAGACGGGAGCCGGGAGCTCGGACACGCCAGAGACGGGAGCCGGGAGTTCGGACACGCCAGAGACGGGAGCCGGGAGCTCAGACACCCAGAGACAGGAGCCGGGAGCTCAGACACGCCGGAGACAGGAGCCGGCAGCTCAGACACAGTCTTAAAGTGATCCCTAGGGAAAAGGCTGAAGTCTTTTTGTTTCGTTGTTTATTTATCCAGGCTGAGTTTCATGCTGTAGCTCTGACTGGTCCAGAATTCACTAGGTAGCCAAGGCTGACTCAAACTCATGGCAGCCATCCTCCTGCCTCAGTCTCCCCAAGTGCTGGGACTACAGCTGTGAGCTACCATGGGTGGCAGAACAGTCACAGTGCAGTAAGATGTGTGTGTGTGTGTGCGTGTATGCATCCATCCTTTCTATGTGTCTACATGTATGACATAATTTTTACCATAGTATGTGGCAGTTTGAACGTAAGTGGCCCCCATAATCTCATAGGGAGTGGCACTGCCAGGAAGTGTGTGAGCACGGCCTTGTTGGAGGAAGTGTGTCACTGTGGGGCGGGCTTTGAGGTTTCCTATGCTCAGGATACCCACCAGTGTCTCAGTCAACTTCCTGTTGCCTGCAAGCTGTAGGACTCTCAGCTACCTCTCCAGCACCACGTCTGCCTGCACACTTCCATGCTCCCCACCATGATAATGGGCTGAACGCTGAAACAGTCAGCTAGCCACCCCAATTAAATGCTTTCCTTTATAGGAGTTGCCATGGTCATGGTGTTTCTTCACAGCAATAAAAACCCTGACTAAGACATAGTACAATCTTATAATTGCTCCTTTATTATTAATTATTACTGATCCTTCCTGTACCTAATTTAGCAATTAAGCTTCATCATGGGTGTGTATGTACAGAAACTGTACATACAAAGTTTGGTGGGATTCACTCAGAGTCTTAGACCGAAACCCTATGGTTTAGTGGGAGAATATTATAGAATTTAAATAATGTTCAAATATTTCATATAAGCATATTTATACCCAACTTCTGAAAAACTGGGTAGTCTCTGGAACGTTTTTCAGCTCCCGGGGGCTCACCTGCTAGTCTTTTTTTTTTTTTTTTTTTAATTTGATTTTTTTTTGTCTGTTTTTTGAGACAGGGTTTCTCTTTGTAGCTGTGGCTGTCCTGGAGCTTGCTCTGTAGACCAGGCTGGCCTTAAACTTACAGAAATTTGCCTGCTTGGCCTCTTTTTTAAAGCCATTTTTTTTAAATGTTAATTATTTCTCTCTCTCTCTCTCTCTCTCTCTCTCTCTCTCTCTCTCTCTCTCTCTCTGTATTTGTCTTGTCTGTCTGTCTGTGTGGGAGGAGGTCACAGGGATGTCAGATCCCTTGGAGCTGGAGTTTCAGGCAGTTATGAGCTGGGAGCTGGGAATCGAACTTGGGTCCTCTGCAAGAACAGTCAGTGCTCTTAACCACTGAGCCGTTTCTCCAGCCTCTGTCTCTTGGGTGCTGGGATTAAAGGTATAAGCCATTGTGCCAGGTGCCACTTTCTCTCAAGAAACAAAACAAAGAAAAAAGCCCAAGACTTATGTACAATCTCCGAGTACCAAAAAAACCTGTATTTAAAAAAAAAAAAAAAAAAAGTGACCATCACATAAAAAATCTGTAGTGTTAGGAGGGGAAGAGTCCTGGCTGCCTGTGCCAGCCTCAGGCCCTATGGGAGGCCAGGAAAAGAAAACTCTTGCCAGGGCTGTGACTCCCAGGGAAGCCAGCTGGGATGTGGGTGGCACCTCCCAAGAAAATCTGAAGGGAGAGGCACAGGATGAGTCGTCTGGACTTTGGATAAACAGTTACTTCTGGCTCATGGGGCTCAGAATGAGCGAGTTTCATAGTGTAGGGAACCTATCTCTTCTTTGGTCATTAACATGTTTATGTGCAGAACTCACGCACATCCAGACATCTGAGGCAAGAATGCACCCAGAGGCCAGGCGGTGGTGGCGCACGCCTTTAATCCCTGCACTCGGGAGGTGGAGCAGGCAGATCTCTGTGAGTTCGAGGCCAGCCTGGGCTACAGAGCGAGATTCAGGACAGCTAGGGCTACACAGAGAACTCTCGAAAACACAAACAAAAAAACTGAGAAGGAAGAAAGGAAGGAAGGAAGGAAGGAAGGAAGGAAGGAAGGAAGGAAGGAAGGAAGGAAAGGAGGGAAGGAAGGAGAGAGAGAAGAGAGAGAGAGAGAGAGAGAGAGAGAGAGAGAGAGAGAGAGAGAGAAAGAAAGAAAGAAAGAAAGAAAGAAAGAAAGAAAGAAAGAAAGAAAGAAAGAAAGAAAGGGGTAATGGAGGAAGGAGGAGGAGGAGGTAGTGGCAGCCAGAATGAGAGCAGGCAGGGATAAGACTTCGGGATGTCAAGGTCTAGGGAACCTGAATTTCCTAGACTAATGCAGCAAGGACCGAGAAAGGCCAGGCCGGGAAAGACCTGTGGAACTCATGAAGTCTACTTCTACCTGCTCATTGCTCTCATCTCTTATTGTTCCCACCTTTTCTTTCTCTTGGAATTGCTGGGTCCCATTATTATTATTATTATTATTATTATTATTATTATTATTATTATTATTATTATTTTCCAGAGCTGGGGACCAAACCCAGGGCCTTGCACTTGCTAGGCAAGCACTCTACCACTGAGCTAAATCCCCACTGTGTCCCATTTTTAAAAGATTTACGTTTATTATTTTGAATTGTGTGTGGGAATGTTCACACGAGTTCAAGTGTCCAGGAAGTCAGATCCTCCTGGAGCTGGGGGTGGAGTCACAGGCAGCTGTGAGCTCCGGAAAAGCACGAAGCACTCTCAGCAGCTGAGCCCTCTCTGGCCCTTGTGCCCTGGTTTTTTTTGGAGACAGGGTTTCTCTGTGTAGCCCTGGCTGTCCTGGAACTCACAGAGATCTGCCTGCCTCCCGAGTGCTGGGATTAAAGGCGTGCGCCACCACTGCACAGCTTTTGTGCCCATTTCTGCTTGTCAGGTTGTACAGGTTATTGCTCTCTCCGAGAAGTCCAACCAAGGCCTTGCTCCTTTATTGATGGCCCTGGTTTCCATCTGCTCTGCTCTGGGCTAGGACTGACTGCTCGAAGCCTGCTCGGTCTGGGATTTATTAATCATCTGGTTTCTTTCCAACCTTCCCTAATACTACTTCCTTGCCATTACTGGAGCCAACTTTTGTCAACATAAACAAGATAGGTGAGACGTCTTTGCTCAACGGGTTTCTCAGCTAGTAAAATAAGCGCTGTGCTGCCTAGTTATGCTGCTCCAGGAGAAAAAGCGTGAAGCGTCCAATTACCGGATTCTTACTCTCCTCTGAATGACTTCAATAGAAAACAGGAAGAACTTGTGATGGTGGGCACGCCTTTAATCCCAGCACTCGGGAAACAGAGGCAGGTGGATCTCTGTGAGTTCGAGGCCAGCCTGGTTTACAGAGCGAGTTCCAGAACAGCCGGGGATACACAGAGAAACCCTACTTCAAAAAACCAAAACTAAATAAACAAACAAAAAGTAAATAAAAAAGAGGAGCTGGGTGGGTGTGGTAGTACAGGCCTGTAATCATAGCACTAGGGAGGCTGAGGCAGGAGGATTTTAAGGTAAGTCCAGGAGCTTGAGTTCTATAAAATATCTTCCAGGCAGTGTGTGTGTGTGTGTGTGTGTGTGTGTGTGTGTGTGTGTGTGTGTGTGTTACAGTTCAGTTAGCATGTGTGTGTGCTATAGTTCAGTTAGCAGAGTGTTTACCTACCATGCATAAAGTTCATAAAGCCCTGAGTTCAATCCCCGGCACTGCCTAAGACAGCATGACAGTTCATGCCTGTGAATCTAGCACTCAAGTAATGGAGACAGTAAGAGCAGTCAAGGCCAACCTGGTCTACAAAGTGAGCTCCAGAGCAGCCTGGTCTACACAGTGAGCTCCAGGGCAGCCTGGTCTGCACAGTGAGCTCCAGGGCAGCCTGGTCTGCACAGTGAGCTCCAGGGCAGCCTGGTCTACACAGTGAGCTCCAGAGCAGCCTGGTCTACACAGTGAGCTCCAGAGCAGCCCAGGGGTACACAGAGAAACCCTGTCTCCAAAACCAAAAACCCAAACTAAACAAAACAAACAACTTGCAACTGGCCTAATTAAAAATCGTCTACTTCACACCAGCAGTGCCTCCAATTTAACATTCTCATCAAATACCTTTGTTTAATGAAACAGAGCTGGAGAGCTTAGTTAGTCAAGACTTTAAACACAGGCTTAAACACAAGGGTCGGGACAACAGCAACTGGAACCAAGTCAGACTTACACACGTGTGGTTCGGGCTCCTCGGGGGAGACTCTACCACCTGCCAGCTTTAAAACAAGATCCTAAAAGACACGTGGCACAAAATGCTCTTCCTTCATCACCCATGACACTGATGGAGTACACAGACGTTAGATGTTTTATCTAACTTTTTATTCTATTAAGCACAAATACTGTTTCATTCTTACTACACGAGCACATTCTATTATTATTAACTGTTTTTCATTTTCTCACATGGCATATAGTAAGTTAAAGACAACAGAATAGCTCTTTCATCCCCTTTTACTACTACTGTTATTTTTTTTTTTTAATTTTATTTCCTATGTATGGGCGTTTTGCCTGCAAGTATGTCTATGTACCATGTGCATGCCTGGTGCTTGTGGAGGCCAGAAGAATGTATTAGATCCCCTGGGACTGGAGTTACAGACAGGTAAATGAGTCACCATGCCAATTCTGGAATTGAACGCAGGCCCTTTAGAAGAGCGGCCAGTGCTCGTAACCTCTGAGCTATCTCTCCAGCCTCTCATTCCTTCTCTTTAAAAAGATATTTATTCTTGCTGGGCAGTGGTGGTGCACACCGTTAATCCCAGCACTTGAGAGGCAGAGGCAGGCGGATCTCAGTGAGTTCGAGGCCAGCCTGGTCTACAGCGCTAGATCCAGGACAGCCAGGGCTGTTATACAGAGAAACCCCGTCTCGAAAAACAAACAAAGTTATTTAATCTTTTACAATTGCACTGGAGCAACATGCGCAATCATGCACAACACACACACACACACACACACACACACACACACACACACACACACACACACACGATATATTTTGACTATATCCTCACACCCAGTATCCTATCTACTTCTTTTTCTTTCTTGTGGTTGAATGGTATTCATCATATGAGTAAAAAAACTATTTATTAATTCATTGGTTGGTAGACCGATGTTTCCACTTCTTAGCTATTATAACTTATTTTGGTTTATGTGAAGAGATGCCTTCCACACTCTTGGGTCTACCCCTAGACACACTGAACTGGTTCTCAACCTGTAGCACAGGTAAGAATTACTTCGGGTACTTGTTTTTGCAGACTGTATGTTAGTAGTTTAACTTTCTGCGGACTATAGCATTTTACATTCCCACCAGCAGTGTAAACTGGTCCAGCTTCTCCAAGTCCTTGTAATCACATGCTTAGTTCTACATTGCTGAAGCTGGTCTCCATGGTTGTTTGCTTGTTTTGTCTTAGACAGTCTTGCTGTAGGGGCCAGGCTGCCTTCAGTCTCTTGATCCTTCTGCCTTGGGTTCCCCAGTTTGGGATTATAGAGGTGTAATATCTCATGCAGCAGTTAGAGCTGATTTGAATCTTTGCCCATTCTTAAAAAAACCTTTCTGAGGCAGTTTCATGTCCCCCCGGGTTGACCTTGAACCTGGTATCTAGCTGAGGATGGCCATGAACCTGATCCTCCTGCCTCTACCTCCCCATGCTGGGATGACGTCAAATGCTGGGATTTATAGGCACGAGCCACCACACCTGCCCCTCCCACCCCCTTTTTTTTTGCTCAGGGTTTCACCATGTACCCAAAGGCTGAGCTAGAACTTGAGGTAATTCCCCTGGCTCAATTTCCTGAGTTCTGGGCTTTCAGATATATGCCACCAGCTTGGCAACTACCTTCTCTTGCCTTTTAGGACCCACGCTCTCACTCAGATTGGGGTAATCCTGCTACTGCAGCCTCTTGAATGCTGGCATTTCAGGTGTGAGCCACCACACCTGCAACACCGTCCACTCTTGAGTCGAAGAGTATGTGCATATACACTAGACACTTAGGGCTGGAGAGGTGGCTCAGAGGTTAAGAGCACTGGCTGCTCTTCCAGAGGTCCGAGTTCAATTCCCAGCACCCACATGGTGGCTCACAACCATCTGTAATGAGATCTGGCTCCCTCTTCTATCATACAGGTATACATGCAGGCAGAATACTGTACACATAATAAATAAATAATTTAAAAAAATACTAGGCACTTAGGAAATAGAGAATTTACAAATATTTTCTCCTATTTTGTGTGTTACTTTTTTTCATTTTCATGACACTGCCCTTTGATCTAAAAGAGTTATTAATTTAGCCCATCAAAATAATTGCTGGCCACTCCAGTCAGAAATGACTTGCTCCTTTTTATATTAGCATCTGAATTACTACTTGGTTTGGTGAGAAACTTAGAAAACATTGAAAGTCTTTATTTTGAAATCAATTTAAGCACTTTGATATGAACACGAGGGTTGGGGATGTAGCTCCGTTGTTTGCTGCAGGCAAGGCTCTGCATTCAATCCCTATACCAGAAGGTCCCAAACGCAAACCAAAACAACAAAGACCTCAGACTTGAAGCACCCTGAAGCCTCTTATGGACTTGGGAACCCCCGATGATCTTAGGGTCTTCGTGTTGTGAATAGAAAGTCAAGTACTGGCCCCTCTGCCGTACGACACCAGAAACAAATGAAGGATGGACAAGTGACTTTGGATGACTATTTTGAAAACAAATGCTTCTGGCTGAGAGTATCGTGCCTGCCTTCCCAGCATTCAGGAGGTCAGAGACAGGAGGGTGTTAGTGAGACTGAGGCCACCCTAAACCAGCCTGGGCTACAGAACAAAGCTGTCTCAAAACAACAAAAAACCACGGGGACTGGGGGTGTGGCTGAGGCACGGAGCTTGTCCAGTATGAGATCCTAGGTCTTATTCCTAAGGGTCAAAAGCCACAGTTAAACACCACTAGCTACCTAGGAGCTCCCCTGTTTGCTTTCAGTTCCTAGTTTTTCAGATGGGCAATCGATGACTAATTTAAAAATGGAGTCAGTCAGGTTTGGTGATGCATGCCCATAGTCCCACCTACTTGGAAGACTGATGCAGTAGGATCACATGTTTGAGCATAGACTGGGCAAGACAGTAAGTTCCAGTTCAGCCTGGTAACTTAGCAAATATTGTCTCAAAACCCAAGTTCATTGGCGGATGGTGGTGGCACACGACTTTAGTCCCAGCACTCAGGAAGCAGGGGCAGGCGGATCTCTGAGTTAGAAGTTAGCCCACACTACAGAGTGAGCTCCGGGACAGCCAGGGCTACACAGAGAAACCCTGTCTCAAAAAAAACAAAAACAAAAACAAAAATACCCACCCATAAATAAAAATAAATAAATAAATAAATAAATAATCAGTCAATCAAAGTAAACGAAGTGAGACAGACTGTCCTTTAACTAACTAAAGAATGTGGATTAAAACCAAGAATGAGCGTTTCTAGTGGCGATCATGGTCCAGTGCTTTAGGTCAGGTCCTGTGTCAATATTCCAACTTGAATCAGTCTTGTCCAATTTTATCCAGGGTATATGCCAGGAGCCTTAAGCGGCACTATTCCAGTTGGCTTCTGCTTGCTGGCTTGGAAACCGTAGTTCCCTATTTATGGAGTGTAATCTAGAGTGGTGTCCAGTTGATCTGAGTTTAGAATTGCTGTCACAGCAAAGTGAAAACCTCAAGAGCTAGAAGGCATTCCCCACAGCTACAAGTATGCCATTTCTCAGTATAGCATGCAAACAGAGATCCAACATAATACCAAGATTTGCATATGTGTATAAATCCTTTATTTTTATAGTGAATTCTTTATTACTTCTAAAAATTACTACCTTGCTTTATTTAAACTTTATGTAGCAGATAGGACCACATATGGGTTTGTTTTGAGACAGGGTCTCACTGTGTAGCCCTGGATAGCCTGGAACTCACTATATAGAACAGACTAGCCTCAAATTCATATTAATCCTGCCTGCTACTGACTCCCAGGGGTGTGTCACATCTCTACCCTCCCCTTCCATTTTATGGTTTTCTTATGGAAATGCCATAGCAATATGAATATTTGGTAATGAAAACATCTTTAATTGATAAAAGCTTTTAAATCTTTCGTTTTTTGAAACAGGGTCTCACTATGTAGCTCTGGCTATCTTGGAACTCACTGTGTAAACCAGGCTAGCCTCTGCCTCCCAAGTGCTGGGATTAAAAGCATGGACCACATGCCTGGCACAGGCTTTTTATTCTTAATTTAAATTTAGCAGGCAGTTAGAGTGAGACATTTAAATAGTCTACTTAAGACTTTTCAAGCAGGGTATTCAAGCACACCTTTGATCTCCGCACTCTAGGGCAGAGTAAGGTGAATCTGAGTTCGAGGCTAGCCTGATCTACAGAGCGAGTTTCAGGGCTACACAGAGAAACCATGTCTGGAAAAACCAAACCAAACCATACAAGAACAACAGCAACAACAACCATTTCCTGTCAGGGCTGAAGAGATGGAGTAGAGGTTGAGAACCAAGTTCAGTTCCCAGTATCCACACAGAAGCTCACAACCACCTGTAACTCCAGTTCTAGAGGATCCCATGGCCTCTGTGGGTACTTGAAAGAACACACACACACACACACACACACACACACACTCACCCTCTTTAGCAGTCAGGGTCACTTTTTCAGAGAAGGGAATGATGAGAGCAGGAGGTAAACAGACCCAAGAGAAGGAACCAGTTCCTCTTCTGGCTAAAGGCCAGAACCGTCCTTCCGCCTCTCGGCAGCCTCTGCTTTGCCAGAAGCCAGGCCTGCCACAAGGATTGGGGATTCTGACCTGCGGTCTGACTCCTAGCTGATTTCAGGGTTCCTGTTGTAGAGTATGATTTTAAGGTGTGTCACTTTTGCTTATGTTGCATCTCTTTAACTCTGTGAAGCTGTGTTACGGTGCCTGTCTAAAACACCTGATGGTCGAATAAAGAACTGGCCAATAGCGAGGCAGGAGAGAGAGATAGGCGGGGCTGGCAGGCAGAGAGGATAAATAGGAGGAGAACTCTGGGAAGGGAGAATTGAAAAGGAGGAGCTAGAGAAGGAGGAGGACTCCAGGGTCAGGCACCCAGCTACAAAACCAGCAAGCCACGGAGTAAGATTTACAGAAGTAAGAGAGCAGAAAAAGCCCAGGGGAGAAAAGATAGATGGGATAAGTTAAGTTAAGGAAAGCTGGCTAGAAACTAAGCCAAGCTAAGGCCAGGCATTATAAGTAAGAATAAGCCTCCATGTGTGATTTATTTGGGAGATGGGTGGCCCCTCACAAAAGACCAAATACCACCACCACCAGGTTACTTCTTGTGTGTGTGTGTGTGTGTGTGTTGGGGGGGGTTAACAGTAGCAACAGAGGTCCATTAAGTCAGGAGAGCAGAGGCTCTGGCCTGGGGAGACTCACTGGAAACTGATAAGACTATCTTATTTGCTGGGCGTGGTGACACAGACCTTTAATCCCCGCATTCTGGAGCTAGAGGCAGGTGGATCTTTACGAATTTCAGACCAGCCAGGGCTACTTTGTGTCTCAAAAAAAGACTTTATGTGTTGAGCCCAAACTAAAACCCGAGTATGATTATTTGGGCTTAATTGCCCACCTCTGACAAAGCTTCCCGCTAGTTAAGATGCAATGATACACGTACCTGAAGCCTTTGTCATTAACAATTACTGTATTTGTGATTCGTACACAGAACAGCTCATTCAAGGTGTCCAGACCTCATTCTTCGAACTGATCTTTAAAGTGTGATTTGACTAGGAAGGAAGTGAGACTGTAAAAACAGTGCATTTCAAGCCAGAAGTGACTTTTCTCTAGCGCTTCATTCACCGTATCTCTTTCTTGTTTTGAAAGCAGGGAGAGAAAACAACACATACGATGCTTTCTGTAACAAGTTACAAGCAAGGCGGAATGTCTCAAGCTTGCTATCCCAGCTGAAGCTAAGTGGAGCTGAGTTCAAGGCCATCCTGGGCTACAACAGTGAATTCCAGGCTAGCCTGGGTTACAATAGGAGACCCTGTCTCAAAACAACAAACGAATAAACTTTTATGGTCTCCAAGGAGCTATTACTGTTTCTCAAGAGAACTCCTCCTGTGCCTGAAAACTCCTGGTCTTTGATTTAACTGCTTGGAACACACACACACACACACACACACACACACACACACACACACACACACACACGTATTTTAGAACCCTCAGGCATGAGAACAGACAGCAGAACTGCTTTCCCTGGCAGGTGCAACTGGATCTAATTCTTATTAAAGCCACAAGTCAATTTGGTAATTGCATTAATAAAAGCAACGTAAGTTATGAGTTGAGAGAGATCCAACAATCCAGGATTTGAAGAATGACAAGGTATGGCTTTGAGTTTCAGGCAAGCCTGGGCTAGAGAAAAACAACAAAACAGAAATGCTGTACTTGAGACATATATATCTCAAGGTGGCTGATCTGATACAAAGAGCAGAAATGGCAGCTGGTCCCATGCTACGAGGAAGTTTCATAACTGACCCTCTCATTTGAAGTAACAATAATGTTTGCAACACTGATGAGCATGATCTTTTAACAAAATTCTTCAATAATGAGGATTTGAAGAATGACAAGGCATGCTAGCCAGTGGGGAACCCTAAGCCATAAAGAATCTGAGAGAGTTGTTTTGCGGAAGATCTTCATATACATTGACATTTCAAAAAGCTTGAGACGATCCAGACTTGTCAAATATTATAAAATAGATGATAAAATACTCTCAACAGCCATCTTTAAGCTCTAGGGCAGCAAGTGTGTCCTTGTGAACAGGCAGATCATGACAGGCGTGGTGATAAGTCTGTGATTCCAGCACCTGGAGGCTGAGGCAAGCGGACTTTGAGTCCACGGCCACCTTGGGCTGAAGACAAAACCCAGTTTCAAACAACAGTCCCAGGTTACTCAACTAGGCCTGGTGGTGAGGCCTGTGATATCAGATACTGCGGAGGCTGAGGCAAGAGAAGAAGAAACTCGAAGCCTTCCTAATGGGAGTCTAGTCTAGTGCCTGTTAAGCAAGGCTGATATCAAATAAAACAAAAAGCAAGAGGCAAACTAGGTGTGACAGGTGGCTGAGGCAGGTGGATTCCTGTGAGTCTGATGCCAGCCTGGGCTACCAGGTGGTTTCCAGGCCAGCCTGAGGTACAATGAGACACCTAATCAGCTCATATCATCAAGCAGTACTGAGTCACGTGTGGGAGCACACGCTGGCTTTCCCAGGACCTGAGAGGTGGAGGCTGGAGGACCAGGAGTTCAAGGTCATCCTTGGTCACTCACAAATAGATCTCAAGTCAGAAGCTTCAGATGCTGAGGAAATCTGTGGCTATGAATTAGCATAAAATTCAGGAACACAAAAGTCCTATGGAAGTCATTAGGACATGTCCCTACTCTATAGTCATGTGTGTTGTAGTCAGAAATCCCAGGTGTGTAGCTGTTCCACCTCCTTAGCTTTGATGTCTTCATGTCATGATTTAAATGCTACCCCCAGAAAGACTGCACTGAACGATGATTATTCCCTGAAGGACTAGCTGGTGACTCTGGTCCATGGGGAGCTAACCTGTGGGCCTCGTTTGGTTTTGATTTTAAAAGTCACTAACATTAATGATACAAATCCTGAACCTCCAAGGAAAGAATTCCTACTCCTCACTGCAATTTTGAACAGCCAGTCAAGAAAGCTATGGCCATGGCCACGCTCACAGAACCCCATGCTAGGCAGAGTGGCCATCTGTTCCATTTGGCCAGCTCCGGCTCTGGATGTCGAGGTAGTAGTCTATGTGCTGATTACACCTTGGTTAACCACAGAGTCAACAGAAGGGTTCTGGAGGACACTGGTGTTTTGCACCTCTTCCGGCTCCACCCAATCCCGACATGGTCATGAACATGGACTCCAGCTGGAGAGGTGTGATCTTAAGTAACTCACCCTTTCTGGCCCCCAGTTTCTAATGTGTACGAGGGAAATCACGACAGTGATGTAGTCATCTTAGGAGACTTGGCAGGTTTCAGAGAACTGAAACTGAGGATCACTTAGGACCATGTCTGGAACACAGCAAAGCCTTAATAAACGGCAGCTACAAAGCCCAGCCAGGGTGGTGGTCACTTACAATCTCAGCACTTGGGAGATGGAGGTAGAAGGATCCAGGCCAGCCTGGGCTACCTGGGACGCCATCTCACAAAATAAACAGGGTAAGGGTAGTTTCTCCTGTTGTTAAGGGGTATCAACATTAACCTAAGGGATTAGGTTCACTTCTGTACGCTTTCCCGCAGCAGCATTTCATGTCCTAGCTGACTCAATTATGAAACTGAACTTACATCCCACCCCCGTCTTAGGTAGCACAGGCTGGACTAGAGTCTGCTTGGTACTGAGGCTGATCCTGGGCCTCCTTCCTCCACCTCCTGGGTACTGGGATTCCTGGAGCACCACAGCTGGTTTATGCAGGGCTGGATGGAGATCAAACCCAGGCCTCACATCAACTGAGCCACAACCCCACCCTGTCTGAATCTGCTGGACTTCTTTTCCAAATTCATGCTCAGGATTTACAATTTCTTTGGAATTTAAATTAAATCTCAAACTAGATTGCAACCCGGCACTGATGGCACCTGACTTTCTTTTTCATCTCTGTGCCTGGCTATCTAGGCAGAGGAGGAAAGTCGGGTCCCGTCCGTCACTGTCTGATATGCTGAGGATGGAACTGAAGACCTTGTGTACCTTGGGTAGTACTGCTCTGGGACTGTTGCTCTCCCACTGGGCTACATACTCAGTCCTTGGTTTAGGGTCCCAGGCTGGCCAAGACTCATGATTGTTTTGAATGCTGGAATTACAGGTGTGCACCACCACCCCCAATCTTTTTTGAGGGGGGATTACTTTTTCCAGTTCATCTGTTTCCAAATCACTCATTCATACCTTCACTTAACCAACAACTATTTATCACTACATTATAAACTCTGAGTACTCTGTGATGAACTAGTCGTAATATATGGTTGGAAGGATATTTATTCAGCCTAAGAAAATGTAACGAGGGACATGACTCCAAAATGTGAGTCAGGAAAGAACGCTCTGAGGAAGCAACAATTTGATGTGAGACCCAAAAGGTGGACCGGTGTGTCAAGTGAGTAACTGAGTAAAGAGCTTCCTGGGCAGTAGGGTTAGTGTGTACAGAGGCTCGGGAGGCAGGCAGGGCTTACTGCCTTCTCTGAGGAACTGAAGAGAGGCCACGTGGCTAATGGCTATGCACGAGTTTCAACAAGGCTGGAGGAAGAGGCAGGGGCTCACCAGCCAGGCATGGAAGCCCCTGAATGGTGGTGCAGGGCAGGAGACGCACAGGATCATCGGATGACTCAGGCTGCTTTTGGAGAGGAGACCGGAAGGGCAAGAGGAGAATTAGACAGCAGTCAGGAGGCTGCTTGGGGTGTGGGTGGGCAGTTTCTGATGACAGATGGTGATCGGGAAGAGAGATGAACTGGAGATACAATTTGTTGGTTGCACTGATAGGAACTGGTGACTGGGGTGTGGACAGGGAGGTGACAAGGTGGAGTCTTTGGCTTCTGGCAACACCAGCTATGTAGATAAAAGTACTTTCAGGATACACCTTTCAAACAACTCTGCATTCCCCAAATCTCAGAGATGTGTATCTTCCCTCAATGGAGCCGGCTGGCCTCCAAGTCATCTGGACCCAGATCACTGGCCCTATCCCTTAGTCTTCCTCTTTCTAAGTCACTGTTGTATATCACCTTCCCCCCACCCCAGTTATAGCTCCAGGGACAGCAGTCCCCGTTCAAAAATCAAACATCAACAAAAATGTTCTTTTTGTTTTGGTGAGACAGTGTCATTCAGTAGTCCAGGCTGGCCTTGAATTAGTAGTGATCCTGCATCAGGCTCCTAAGTGCTCCCGTACTTCCTAAGTTTTACTATCTGAGCTTAAAGAAGAAATCTAACTCAATATCCAAAGTTCATTATTTATGAAATGTTCCACCTATAAATCTCATAGTGCTTTGTACTTCTTCTGGCACTTAGGTCTCTGCCTTTTATTGGGGTCCGGACACTGATGTCACGCCCTATCCTGACAGACCATAATGTCTGAGTGCACAGTTTTATTACACACACTGCTCCCATTGCCCCTGTCCTGTGGCATCAAGAACTCTACTTGTCCATAACAGGTATATCTTGTTGAATTTATTAAAGAATTCACGTTACAAATTACGTTAAGGAATGGTGAAACCCAAGTTGTTGAGGGGGGTGTTTCCCAGTAGCATCTGTCAGCACTAGGGCTCATAGCAAAATTCATCTTCAGCAACTTTGCAATCACACTTAACACGAATGTCCATTATCAGTAGTCTTCTGGCTGTTCAAAGTACTCCAAGCTAGCACTCCACACAGCCTGACTCTGGCCTCATGCACTGAATGTTAAAGTTACAAGGTGGTGAGGCAAGAGTCCCAGCACTCCAGCCAGAGGCAGGCAGATCTCAGAGAGTTGGCTCCTACCTGCTCTACAGAGTGAGTTTCAGGAGTCAGGGCTACATAGTAACACTGTTTCAAAAACAAAAATGAGCCAGGTAGTGGTGGCCCACGCCTTTAATCCTAGCAGTCACAACCAGGCTGATCTCCGTGAGTTCAAGGCCAGCCTGGCACCAAATCTGTCTCGAAAAACCAACCAACCGAACAAACAAAAAAATTGAAACAACAACAAACCAAGCTGGAGGATGTAGTCCCGTGAAAGCGTACTTGCTTAGCATATGTGAAGTCCTGGGTTCAATACCTAACACTCCCGCCTTCCTCTCTCAAATTATATTCTCTGGTTTAGGACTTTTCAGATTGCTCTCCGTAACTCAATAGTAGATCATGAGTTCAATGCAGGGGGCACAAATGATATGAAAAAGAAGACAGTAAGGGCCAACAGTGCTTCCTGAAACGTGTTTCCAGTTACATTTGTACACTATGGAAAGTATTATTTCTCATCATAGTCTTTAGCAAGGAGATCAGAAAGCCAGTGTTTTAATATTCTTTAACCCACGGAGCTTAGGCAGAGAAAGTAGAAAACTGCGCTGGAGCTCAGTTCCCAACGCCTCACCACTGTTTTCTTTTTCTTTCTTAGCTTTTTAAATGATTTATTTATTTATTTATTTATTTATTTTGGTTTTTCGAGACAGGGTTTCTCTATGTAGCTTTGCGCCTTTCCTGGAACTCACTTGGTAGCCCAGGCTGGCCTCGAACTCACAGAGATCCGCCTGCCTCTGCCTCCCGAGGGCTGGGATTAAAGGCGTGCGCCACCACGACCCGGCTCTAAATGATTTATTTTTATTTCATATGCACTGGTATTTTTGCCTGCATGTATGTCTTTGTGAGGGTGTTGGATCTCCTGGAACTGGAGTTACAGACAGTTGTGACCTGCCATGTGGGTGCTGGGAACTGCACCCAGGACCTCTGGAAGAGCAGCCAGTGTTCTTAACTGCTGAGCCATCTGTCCAGTTTCACCCCTGTTGTCTTCGTCTTCTCCTTCTTCAAGATTTATTTATCATGTATACAGTGTTCTGCCTGCATGTATGTCTGCAGGCCAGAAGAGGGCGCCAGATCTCATTTCAGATGGTTGTAAGCCACCATGTGGGTGCTGGGAATTGAACTCAGGACCTCTGGAAGAACAGCCAGGGCTCTTAACCTCTGAGCCATCTCTTCAGCTCACCACTGTCTTCTTTAAGACCAATTTTTATTATTTTTAATTCTGAGTATTTGTGTGTGGGTATGTGCAGGTGAATGTAGTTGCCGGCATAGGCCAGAGGTGCCAGATCCCCTAGAGCTGGAGTTACAGTTGTGAGCTCCATGATGTGGGTGCTGGGAACTGAATTTGGTCCTCTGGAAGATCAGCAAGCACTCTTAACCTCTCATCTACCTCTGTAGCCCCATTTTGTTTGTTTTTATTTGATTCTTTGAGGCACAGTTCCATGCAGCCCAGGTTGGGCTCAAACTTTCTGTGCAGAAAAGGATGACCATGATACCTCTGCCTCCATTTTCAAGTGCTGGAATTATAGCTAAACATTATAAGGGCCTGGTGGTGGTGGCAAATGGCTTTAATCCCAGCCCTCAGGAGGCAGAGGCAGGTGAATCTCAGTGAGTTCAAGGCTAGCCTGGTCTACAAAGCGAGTCCCAAGACAGCTAAGGCTACACAAAGAAACCCTGTCTCCAAAAACCAAAAACCAAATCCCAAACAACCAAACAAAAACACCTCTATAAGGAAAATGTATTTACAGGAAAAACATAATCTTCATGTACAGTCCAACTGTATCAATTTGTATTTACATGTATATATTTAACCTATGCCTAGAAATGCCATCATATATAGACATGTAGTTAGGCTGGGAATGCAGTGTGGTGGTACAGTGCTTGTCTAGGATGCATTAGAGCCAGGACTGATATGAAAATGAGAAATCCTACCAATTACCAAAGGAAACAGTGTATGGGCGAAGGGAAGGGAGGCCCTGGGAATGGTAGAATGAAGCAGAATGAATACCTGGCAAGAAGACTTGGAAATGTGGTGATGTGCCAGGTACTTATTACTTTGATTACGTGTCATTATGACAGAAGATGAAAGAAGTGGGGTAGGACATGGAGATGATTTCCTAGTCAGCTTATTTTTGTGACAGCACATAGCAGCGCCTGGCAGTATTTGATGTCAGCATACAAATGCGGGTTCCAAGTCCTAATTCCAACCTTAGTTCCACTTAACAGGCTGAGCTGCTTGTCTCTGACTTTCAATACACAGTTGAGAAAGCAGCAGAGGACCTCCTACCTAATGAATGTAAGCATCCTTAATTGCCAATCTTAGCGCCAATAAACTGGGTCAGAGCAAGGTTCAAAGAGTAACCAGCTCCAAGCTGTGGTACATAAAGCCAGAGATTTGGGGTGCTGATAAATTTGGGTAATGTCTGAGTGACACTGGATTAGGAAACTGCACCACTTAAGATCCCACCCACCTCTAGAATCTTAGGATTCTACCAAGGAAGAGGATAACCTTTATCGGAAGAAGGGAAGATCATCTTGGTGTGATATATAATAGGCAAATAACAATGGTATTAGCAGTGGTTGTTTAAATATGAATTAAAGCTCCTGCCATTATCTAGATTGGGTTAGCACCCTCTGGTGATATTATATGTCAATGTCTCTACTGACTCCTGGATAAATTCCAAATTTCTTTCTGAAATTTAACCCTCCCCCACCAGCCCAATCTTAGTTCAAACTTTTTTTTAAAGAGAGTCTCACACCATTAGCCCAGGCTCATAATTCTCTTGCCTCAGCACCAGAGTGCTGGGACTTATAGGCAGAAGCCACCACACCCAGTTTATCACAAACTTCCTACAGTTCCTATCTGTTAGCCCTCCACTCTTGCCCCAGGCACCTTCCACTGAGCGTTCACTTAATTTTCTCTCAAGTTACAGTTGTACAGCCTTCCCCCAAAGTTTCAACTACTCAAAAACCTACTGAACCAAGCCTGTCATCTCTGATCTTGACTTATGAACTGTTTGTTGTAAGACTTAACAGCAATTCAATGCTAGGCACAGCTGTCCTCATTTCATACATAAGAAAATTAGATGCATACATTAAATGGCTCGCCTAGGGTCCCATCATCTGTGAGCCGTGACAAGGGTGGGCCAGATTGCTGTGACTTTAAAGTCAATGCTTTTTCATTATACCACGCGACCTCTGTGTATTAAAAACATTGAAGAATGTGGTTTAAAAAAAAGCCTATAAAATAGTTATAATACAGCTTGTTGTGACATAAATTCAGACACATCACATCCTTTGAACCATATGAATAATAATAGTCACTTGAAACAAGCATGGAGTTTTTAAGGGTGTCATAGTCCTGATTCCCAAGCCCAGTATAAGAACATATTCCAGAATAAATGACAGGTGGATGGCTAAGGGGGAAAAACAGTATGGCATAAGAAAATATTCGAAACAGGACAGGAAAGAGATGAAAGTACAACATACGCTGGCCATGCACATAGACTGAGAAGACGTATGGAATGTGGGGCTGAGGAGGCCCGCAGGGCTAAAATATCCCAAGTTCGAGGGCATATGCCTACTGTTCGAGGAGCGTACGATAGGGGCTGTAAATAACAGATAAGCAGTACTCATGGTCAGAGTCAAACTCTCGAGAGCCACAGACAGACACAGGTCGCGGAGCCACGGTCCGGCATATCGATGACTGAGGAGCCAAAGAGGATGGCAAGAGGTACGGCACCCCCAGACTCAGGACAAGACTTGTGTCTCCCCCTCGATAGCTGGCGGGTATGCTTGAGGACCTACACCCGCACTCCCCAAGCCCTCCTGGGTGGTTCGGGGCAGACAGGCAGGTCCCGTCCCCATTCGGCCAATTTCCCTGGGACTCCGCGAGGGGGCAGAGGCAGACAGGAGGGTCCTTACCCAGGAAGATGGAGATGATGAGGCGCAGCGCCTGTTCCGACGCGCCCAGGGACGACGCCAACTTGTTAAGGCTCAGATCCTCGACACCCGGCCACAGCCCCCGCATCTGCTCCAGAGCCTCTCCCACGTCCCCGTCCGCTGCAGACGCCATCTTAACTGCGGGCGCCCCCCGGGGACCCCCAGCTCCGCGCCCCGAATGTGGGCAGAACGCGGTGGCTTCACCCCCAATTCCGGCCGGGGGCCCGCCCACGGCGTGCGCATTGGCTGCGGGCCCGCCCAGTGCCTCTAGACCCACCCGATTATTGGTCGAGCCAGCAAGGGGCGGGGCCGAGCGCGGCAAGGTAGGAAGAGGGCGGGGCCGAGCGTTTGTAAGGCAAAGGTGACTCCCGTGGGGAAGGGAAACGGGCCGGGGCGGCAGGGCGGGGCCTGCGATCGCGACCTCGCCGCTATTGGCGCAGCCGGGAGCGCGAGGCGCGGTGACTGTACAACTCGGTCCGGACGGCTCCGGGAAGGAGTGGGTCGGCCGGGTGTCCGGCCGGCTCGCTCGCTGCCTTCCCATTGGCTGAGACAGGAGCAGGCGAGAGTCGGGGCGGGGGGGTGCGGGGGCGTCACCAGACCGCGAGGTTACTCTCGGTCGCCGGCGCTGGGGTTACTGGGGCATGTAACGGAGAGGCGCGAATGCCTGCTGCCGCCTCGCGAGCGCCCCCTAACGGCGCCTCCCGGGGAGGGTCCTGCCGTTCCCAAGCCTTTCCCGGGGGGTCTGGGGGAGCCCAGGGGCCCAAGAGCACTGTTTGACCCTTTTATTCTACGTAGCCCTTTCCCCGAACGGGTGCCTCTCGGTTGTTCGCGCACTGGGGCTCGAACCCGGTCCGCGTGCATGCTTTCCCGCCCGAGCTCCAGCCCTACTCCTTATGCAGTTCCTTTCCTATAGTAAAACGCGACCTTCTCTCTGGAGGCAATGAAATTAGGATATGCCTATTTATATTAAAAAAGAGCCTATTTAACACTTGCTGTTTTAATTAACAATGAGGTTAGTTTTGGCACCGCTTGAGTAATGCATGTTCGTGATGAAAGTTCAAACAGGAGAGGCCCCTGGCTCAGAAAGTATGAGTCCTCTCCTCCTCGCTTCCCACCGGTGACCCCACTTGCTTCCCACCGGTGACCCCAGGAAAAGTGACACTCGACGGGAGCATGTAACAAAGGGATTCACAATTTCTTGTCGCAAGGAGTTCAGCTATGGCTTACACTTCCATAGCACTTTGTACTTTTTTCTAAAGCCCCCTCCCCGCCCCCGCTTGTGTTCTGGGGAGTTGAACCTAGGTTCAGCACTACTGCCTCCCAAGTGCCGGGATTACAGGCCTGCACCACCACCGCCCTGCTTGTTTGCCTGCTTGTCTCTGTGTATGCTATATGCATGCAGTGCCTAAGGAGGCCGAAACAGGATGTTTGACCCCCTGGAACTGCAGTTACAGATGGTTTGTGGGTGCTCAGAACCAAACCTGGGTCTTCTGCAAGAACAGCAAGTGTGCTTAACCACTGAGCCCTTTCTCCATACCCATCTGGCTTTGAACTTTGATTTTCCTGACACAGACACCCAAGGACTGCATATTTGAAATACTGGTCAGTTCTTGCGTCACTACATCCCATTTTGACACAGGAATGCTAGGATTACAGATGCAAGCCACCACATCTGGCCTTTTAATTTTATTATTATTTCTTTTAAGACAGAGTCTCACTGTGTAGTCCTGGCTGGCGAGGGTCTGCCTATGTAGACCAGGTTGGCCTTGCTCTCAAAAGATCTACGTGCTTCTGCCTCCCAAGTGCTGGGATTAAAGGCACATGCTTGGACAGGTGGTCCTGAATTATATAAGAAGCAGGTTGAGTAAGCAATGGGGCTTGAGCCAGTAAGCAGTGTCCTCCATGGCTTCCGCTTCTGTCTCAGGTTCCTGCCCTAACTTGAGTTCCTTCCTTCAGTAGTGAACTGTGATGCAGAAGTGTAAGACAAATAAACCCTCTCCCCCTCAAGCTGCTTTTGGTTATGGTATTTTTTTTTATCACAGCAATAGGAACCCTATCTAAGACACCTATTAAAAAAAAAGTCTTTGGCCGGGCGGTGGTGGTGGTGCACGCCTTTAATCCCAGCACTCAGGAGGCAGAGCCAGGTGGATCTCTGTGAGTTCAAGGCCAGCCTTGGCTACCAAGCGAGCTCCAGGGCTCCAGGAAAGGCGCAAAGCTACACAGAGAAACCCTGTCTCGAAAAACAAAGCAAAACAAAACAAAAAAAAAGTCTTTGAGTTCAATTTTCTTGTCCTTAATACTAGTGAGTTGAGTACAGAGGAATTACATACTTTATAGAAAAGAAGAAATAACTGATGCCAGGCGGTGGTGGCACACACCTTTAATCCCAGCACGTGGGAGGCAGAGGGGTTCAAGGCCAGCCTGGGCTATAGAGTGAGTTCAAGGAAAGGTGTCAAAGCTACACAGAGAAACCCTGTCTCAAGAAGAAGAAGAGGAAGAGGAGGGGGAAGAAGAAGAAAAGAAGAAGAGGAAGAAGAAGACAAAGAGGAAAGAAGAAAGAACTGTTAGACCTGAGAGTGGCTGCCACCTCCTCCTCCTCCTCCTCCTCCTGGTCTTTCCTCTTAGTCTTTTCAGCCTTGACAGTTCCCTCTTTTTGATTCACCAGAATTTCCTTTTTCCCTGTAGACGTTAATGTCCTTACTTTCCTAAAGCTGCCGGTGTGTGCAGTGGTATTCCATCTCTCTCCTAGTTCCTACATCACAGCGGATAAGCAGGGATGCAATCGGTGGCAATGTTCAGAACATGACAGCCTGGCCCTCTTTTGCTGCAAGTGTTCCCTTTTCTCTGGAGACGTGATCTCCACCTCTCCCAGAACTGATTGGAAAACTCTGAGGAGCTGACTGAGGCTTCCGACCATGGCTCCTTGAGCCTTCCTCGGACGTTTGCATGAAGAATGCATAGGATGGATGGCATTTTGGCTTCTTAGCATCTCCTTTGTCAATGTTGGGTCTTTTTCCTCAGGGAGGGCTGGAGTCACCCAGTGTTTGGCCAGCGTTCACTTGTCCACCACTTGTCTGCTAGGTGGCGCTCAGTGTATTGAATGGCCATGGAAACAGGAACCTGACACTCTTTTATTTGTTGGTTTTTCTTCTGAGACAAGGTTTCCTGATGTGTCCCAGACTAGCCCATACTGCACTGGACACTCTTCTTTAACCAACAGTGAGAGTTTCTCTAGGACTTCCACTTCCAATTTTTCAAAAAAAGTTAACTAGGGGTTAGAGAGATGGCTCAGCAGTTAGGAGCACTGGCTTGGTTTGATTTTCAGCACACATATGGTAACTCCAGTTCCAGGGGGATCAGATGCCCTCTTCTGACCTCTGAAGGCATCCGACACACAAGTTGTACACAGACATACATGCAAGCAAAACACCCATATACATAAAATAAAATAAAATTATTTTTGAAAAAACTAACTGGGATCTACTGTAAAAATACATTGAAACAATAAATATGTGTACTACTCATCTATCTATCTATATATTCAATACACACTACCATACGCTCTCTGATCATTTCTGTTTACATTCATTTAAAACATTGTTGAGTAAGACACACTAACTTAGTCACAGTATTAGTAGTGATTCATGACACTCCGTTTATACTGCCTTACTTTTTTAAGGGAGGGAGGGAGCGAGAGAAAGAGAGAGGTTGGCTATATGATCTTTTTCTTATAATTAAACACGGCCACTGAGAACGTACCAAGTCATATTTTGACCTTCAAAATACAAAGATGAGTCTGGTGTGTTGACGCATATCTGTAATTCTAACATTTGGGAGGCTGACACAGGAGGATTGCCGGGAGTTGGAAGTTCAGTCCCTAGGGCCCACTGGTGGAAGGCGAGCACCGATTCCTGAAAGTGGTTCTCGGACCTCTGCTACCTTTCTGACATTTCTTCTCACAAAGAAACAAAAACCTAAAGCTACAGTAGTAGAGTCCTTGCCTAACGTGTGTAAGACCACGGGTTCCATCTAAACACAGCAAAGAAGAGAGAGAGAGAGAGAGAGAGAGAGAGAGAGAGAGAGAGAGAGAGAGAGGAGAGCGCCAAGCAAGCATGCCACCATGCCTGGTTTTATGTTGCTGGAAATGGAATCTAGGGCTTTATATATCCTGGGCTATGTTCCTAACCCTATTTAACATTTTTTATTTTATTTTATTAAGACATGTTCTCATGTAACACAGGCTGACCTTGAATTTGACATGTAGCAAAGGCTGACCTTGGACTTCCGGTCCCCCTGTCTCTTTCTTCTCAGTCCTGGAATTACAGGTGTGTCCCATCACACCTGGCTTGTGTGGTGCTGGGGATCAAACCCAAGACTTTCGTGTGTACTACACAAGCACTCTGCAACCTGAGCTACAACTCCAGGCTTTCGATCTCCACTTTCAGGATTTAGTTATTTCCAACAGGCCCAACCTGAGAGAGTCTCCTATAGCCCACGCTGGCCTAGAACTCAATATACAGTGGCCCAGAATGACCTTGAACTTCTGGTCCTCATGCCCCCATGGAGCGCTAGGATAACAGGCCTGTAATACCACGCCTGGTCGGGGAAGACTGAACCCAGGCCTTCCTGCATGCTAGGCGAGCACCCTATCACATGAGCCACATTTTCAGCCTTCAACCTTTTAGTATGAACACACTGGCCATTAAGTTTCAACATACTTGTCTTGGGGAACACGTTTAAACCATAGAAAGTCATCTCAACTGACCCTTTGATTTCTGTCTGTTATCACCTGCAGGGCCTTACATCCTGGAGGACCCTCCCCTTCTCTCAAGTTACTGCCTTCTTCTTTTCCTCCTTCTCATACTTCTGAAACACGATCTGCTGGACAGCTGTCCTCAGTTCCTGTGTGTGCCCTTCTAACTGCTCCGCTTCCGTGGTCAGGCCAGGTAATTAGTTCTGGCCAATGACTGTAAGCAAGGTTGAAGTGTATTGTTTCTAAGCCAGGGTTCTGTTAAAGGGCCAGTGTGCTTTCCAGTTTCTGCCTCCTCTCACCTTACAAAAGCCACCTGCTCTGCGTAGCCTGGCCGTTAGAGGGAGGAAGCCTGCGGCTGGCATCAGACTGACCTTGCACAACAGATAAACCTTTGTGCTATTGAAACCCCGGAGTGCAAGGTTACTGCTTATATTACCTAACACAACTCTCTGTTTTTGTTTTGGGAGCAGGGCCTCATGTAGTTCAGGCTAGCTTCGAACTTACTGTGTAGCCCAGGATGGCCGTGAACTCCTGCATCTGCCTCCCAAATGCTGGCCTCAAAAGTTGGAGCCACCACTCCTGGCATTGAAAACATTCTTCAAGACAGGGTCCTGCTATATAGTTCAGACTCACTGTGTAGACCGAGCTGATCTCAAACTTGCAGCCATCCTTTTGCCTCAGCCTCTTGATTAGAATATAGGCATGCAGCACCATGCATCGCTACCCACTACTCTATCTTCCTAAGAAGTCTGTGTGTGTGTGTGTGTGTGTGTGTGTGTGTGTGTGTGTGTGACTAGAGATGGAATCTAGATCCTTATACATACTATAGGGATGGGCTCTACTCTAAGCGATATCTCAGCTCATTAAAATGATTATATATTTGCATGTATGCTGGCATGCATGTGCATGCCCGAGCTCATAAATGGGAGGTCAGAGGACAACTTGCCGGTGTCAGTTCTCTCCTTCCGCCACGTGGGTCCCAGGGATCGAACTTGGGTTATTAGGCTTGGCAGCAATTGCCTTTACTTGTAACCCCTATAAATTTCTTCGTAGGGACAGAGGTAGACGGGCCCAGCGGCGGCCCGCTGAGGTAAACGGGCCCGGCGGCAGCGGCCAACAGGGACATTCAGCCCCGGCGGCAGCCGGCAGAGACATTCAGGCCCAGCGGCGGCCCATAGAGGTAGACAGGCCCGGCGGCAGAGACAAGCAGACGCAGGTAGGCCTGCAGCGGCGGCCCGCGGAGGTAGAAGGGCCCAGCAACAGCCCGCTGAGGTAGACGTGCCCAGCGGCGACAGCCTACAGGGATATTCAGGCCCGGAGGCAGCCGGCAGAGACATTCAGTCCCAGCGGCGGCCCACAGAGGTAGACAGGCCCGGCGGCAGAGACAAGCAGACGCAGGTAGGCCTGCGGCGGGGGCCGGTGGAGGTAGACGGGCCCAGCGGCGGCAGCCGACAGGGATATTCAGACCCAGCGGCAGCCGGCAGAGACATTCAGGCCCAGCGGCGGCCCGCTGAGGTAAACGGGCCCGGCGGCAGCGGCTGACAGGGACATTCAGGCCCGGCAGCAGCCGGCAGAGACATTCAGGCCCAGCGGCGGCCCACAGAGGTAGACAGGCCCGGCGGCAGAGACAAGCAGACGCAGGTAGGCCTGCGGCGGCGGCCCGCGGAGGTAGACGGGCCCAGCAGCAGCCCGCTGAGGTAGACGTGCAGCGGCCGACAGGGACATTCAGGCCCGGTGGCGGCCCCCAGAGGCAGACAGACCCAGCGGCAGCTGACAGGGACATACAGGCCCGGCGGCGGACCGCAGAGGTAAACAGGCCCAGGGACGGAGACAAGCAGACACAGCTTGGAACAGGGACGCCCCTAACCCCAACATCTGGGGAAGAAGCTATCTCCGTGGGTCAGAACCAGAACGAATCTGAACACTCCGTCTGAGGACAACCCAGGGCCCAGCTGCTGATCCTGTGAAACCCAACAACTTGGAGGTGTTGGTGAGACTACCCTGCTCAGCTGAAACCCATCTGGGAGAGGATTCAGATGCCTACAGTTTAAAGTCTGAAGAAACAAGATCAGCTGAGGAGTTGACAAATGAACAAAAAGTGACCTGAGAACACAGAAGAAGGCGCTACCCAGACACCAAACCAGATCACCAGAATCATAAGTATATAATTCACCGATCGAAATCAGCTGCCCCTGAAGAAATAGCCCAAAAGCACCAATTTAACCAAGAACCCCTACTAAACCAAGACTAAAAATTAGAACAAGAGAGGCACTCTCAGACACAGACACCACCTGCACCTCACAGAGGAAGAGATGAGTAGGCGCCAGTGCAAAAATACAGGCAACAACATAAAGACCTATATGGCAACATCAGAACCTAGTGATTCTACACCTGCAAGACCTAAACATACCATGACGGAAGAAACAGAAGAAATCAACCCTAAAAATGACATTAAGAAGATGATAGAGGCCCTTAAAGAAGAAATAAAACATTCCCTCAATGAGGAAATAAAAACTTTCCTTAAAGAGGAATTGAAAAACTACCTTAAAGAGGAAATAAAAACTTTCCTTAAAGAGGAAATAAAAAACTCCCTTAAAGAGAAAATAAAAACTTCCCTTAAAGAGGAAATGAAAAACTCCATTAAAGAGGAAATAAAAAACTCCCTTAAAGAAATGGAAGAAAAAATGAACAAAAAATGGGAAGAAATCAAAGAAAGCCAAGAAAAAGCAATTAAACAGATGAAAGAAACATTCCAAGATCTGAAAAATGAATTTGAGACAATAAAGAAAACACATGCTGAGGGAATGCTGGAAATAGAAATCCTGACAAAACGAACAGGAACTACAGAAACAAGCATAACCAACCGATTGCAAGAGATGGAACAAAGAATCTCTGACACTGAAGACACGATAGAGAAAATAGATTCGTCAGTCAAAGAAAACAATAAAGACAAAAAAGTCCTAACACAAAACGTCCAGGAAATTTGGGACACCATGAAAAGACCAAACCTAAGAATAATAGGGATAGAAGAAGGAGAAGAATACCAACTCAAAGGCACAGAAAATATATTCAACAAAATCATAGAAGAAAACTTTCCTAACCTAAAGAAAGAAATACCTATGAAGATACAAGAAGCTTACAGAACACCGAATAGGCTGGATCCAAAAAAAAAGTCCCCTCGCCACATAATAATCAAAACACTAAACACACAGAATAAAGAAAAAATATTAAGAGCTGCAAAGGAAAAGGACCAAGTAACATATAAAGGCAAACCCATCAGAATAACACCAGACTACTCAATAGAGACTATGAAAGATAGAAGATCATGGACAAACCTCATGCAGACACTAAGAGACCATGGATGCCAACCCAGACTATTATACCCAGCAAAACTCTTAATCACCATAGGCGGAGTAAACAAAATATTCCAGGATAAAACCAGATTTAATCAATACCTGTCCACAAACCCAGCCCTACAGAAAGCACTAGAAGGGAAAATTCAACCCAAAGAAGCTAAACACATCCATGAAAAATCAAGCAATAGATAATCCTACACCAACATACACCACAGAAGGACAACACAACACAACCAAAAAAATAACAGGAATTAACAATCACTGGTCATTAATATCCATCAATATCAATGGTCTCAACTCACCTATAAAAAGACACAGGCTAACAGAATGGATTAGAAAACAGGACCCATCCATATGCTGCATACAAGAAACACACCTTAACTCCAAAGACAGACACTACCTCCGAGTAAAGGGCTGGGAAAAGGTTTTCCAAGCAAATGGACCTAAGAAACAAGCTGGTGTAGCTATCCTAATATCTAATAAAATAGACTTCAAACTAAAATCAATCAAAAGAGACCAGGATGGACATTACATATTCATCACAGGAAAAATCCACCAAGATGAAGTCTTGATTCTAAACATTTATGCTCCAAATACAAAAGCACCCACATTCATAAAAGAAACACTACTAAAGTTTAAAACGCACATCAAACCCCACACATTAGTAGTGGGAGATTTTAACACACCACTCTCACCAAAAGATAGATCTACCAGACTGAAACTTAACAAAGAAATAAAGGACCTAACAGATGTTATGACTCAAATGGACCTAATAGATATCTACAGAATATTCCATCCTAACACAAAAGAATATACCTTCTTCTCAGCACCCCATGGAACCTTCTCAAAAATTGACCACATGCTTGGACACAAAACAAATCTCAACAGATACAAAAAAATTGGAATAACCTCCTGTATTTTATCAGACCACCATGCCTTAAAGTTAGAACTCAATAACAACAAAAATTATAGAAAACCCACAAACTCATGGAAACTGAATAATACCCACCTGAAACATCAATGGGTCAAGGAAGAAATAAAGACAGAAATTAAAGAGTTCCTAGAATTCAATGAAAATGAAAGTACAACATACCCAAACTTATGGGACACTATGAAAGCAGTGCTAAGAGGAAAATTCATAGCTCTAAATGCACACATAAAGAAGATGGAGCAATCCCATACCAATGAATTAACAGCACAACTGAAAGCTCTAGAACAAAAAGAAACAAACTCACCCAGGAGAAATAGACGCCAGGAAATAATCAAATTGAGGGCTGAAATCAACGAAATAGAAAACAAGAGAACAATACAAAAAATCAATGAAACAAAGAGTTGGTTCTTTGAAAAAATCAACAAGATAGACAAACCACTAGCCAAATTAACAAAAAGGCAAAGAGAGAACACCCAAATTCACAAAATCAGAAATGAAAAGGGAGACATAACAACAGACAATGAGGAAATCCAGAGAATCATCAGATCATACTTCAAAAACCTGTACTCCACAAAAATGGAAAACCAGGAAGAAATGGACAATTTTCTGGATAAATACCAAATACCAAAATTAAATCAAGACCAGATAAACCATTTAAATAGACCAATAACCCCTAAAGAAATAGAAACAGTCATCAAAAGTCTCCCAACTAAAAAAAAAGCCCAGGACCAGATGGTTTCAGTGCAGAATTCTACCTGACTTTCAAAGAAGAACTAATACCAATCCTCTTCAAAGTGTTCCACACAATAGAAACAGAAGGAACACTACCAAACTCTTTTTATGAGGCTACAATTACCCTGATACCCAAACCACACAAAGATGCAACAAAGAAAGAGAACTACAGACCAATCTCCCTCATGAACATTGATGCAAAAATACTCAACAAAATATTGGCAAACCGAATCCAAGAATACATCAAAACAATCATCCATCACGACCAAGTAGGATTCATCCCAGGGATGCAAGGATGGTTCAACATACGGAAATCAGTCAATGTAATACACCATATAAACAAACTGAAAGAAAAAAACCACATGATCATCTCCCTAGATGCTGAAAAAGCCTTTGACAAAATCCAACACCCCTTCATGATAAAGGTCTTAGAAAGAATAGGAATACAAGGAACATTTCTAAACATAATAAAAGCAATTTATAGCAAGCCAACAGCAAATTAAATGGAGAGAAACTCAAAGCGATACCACTAAATTCAGGAACAAGACAAGGCTGTCCACTCTCCCCATATTTATTCAATATAGTACTAGAAGTTCTAGCTAGAGCAATAAGACAACAAAAGGAGATCAAAGGATACAAATTGGCAAGGAAGAAGTCAAACTTTCACTATTTGCAGATGATATGATAGTATATATAAGTGACCCCAAAAACTCTACCAGGGAACTTCTACAGCTGATAAACTCCTTCAGTAAAGTGGCAGGATACAAGATCAACTCAAAAAAATCAGTAGCCCTCCTATACACAAATGATAAAAGGGCTGAGAAAGAAGTCAGAGAAACATCACCCTTTACAATAGCCACAAATAATATAAAATACCTTGGGATAACACTAACTAAACAAGTGAAAGACCTTTTTGATAAGAACTTTAAATCTCTAAAGAAAGAAATTGAAGAAGATATCAGAAAATGGAAGGATCTCCCATGCTCATGGATAGGTAGGATTAACATAGTAAAAATGGCAATCTTACCAAAAGCAATCTACAGATTCAATGCAATCCCCATCAAAATCCCAACACAATTCTTCACAGACTTGGAAAGAAAAATACTCAACTTTATATGGAAAAACAAAAGACCCAGGATAGCTAAAAGAATCCTATACGATAAAGCAACCCTTGGAGGCATCACCATCCCGGACCTCAAACTCTACTATAGAGCTATAGTAATAAAAACAGCTTGGTACTGGTATAAAAACCGACATACGGACCAATGGAATCGAATTGAAGACCCTGACATTAATTCATGCACATATGAACACCTGGTTTTTGACAAAGGAGCCAAAACTATACAATGGAACAAAGAAAGTATCTTCAACAAATGGTGCTGGCATAACTGGATGTCAATATGTAAAAGATTACAAATAGATCCATATCTGTCACCATGCACAAAACTCAAGTCCAAGTGGATCAAAGACCTAAACATAAATCCAGTTACACTAAACTTAATAGAAAAGAAGATAGGAAGCACTCTTGAACGCATTGGCACTGGAGACCATTTCCTAAATAAAACACCGACAGCACAGACCCTGAGCACAACCATTAATAAATGGGACCTCTCAAAACTGAGAAGCTTTTGCAGGGCAAAAGACACAGTCAATAAGACAAAAAGACAGCCAACAGATTGGGAAAAGATCTTCACCAACCCCACATCTGACAGAGGATTGATCTCCACAATATATAAAGAACTCAAGAAACTAGACATCAAAGTACTGAACAGTCCAATTAAAAAATGGGCTAAAGAGCTAAACAGAGAATTCACAAAACAAGAACTACAAATGGCTGAAAGACATTTAAAGAAATGCTCAACATCCTTAATCACCAGAGAAATGCAAATCAAAACGACTCTGAGATACCACCTTACACCTGTTAGAATGGCTAAGATCAAAAACACCAATGACAACCAATGTTGGAGAGGATGTGGAGCAAAGGGAACACTCCTCCACTGTTGGTGGGAATGTAAACTTGTACAACCACTATGGAAATCAGTATGGCGGTTTCTCAGAAAATTAGGAATCAAACTACCTCAAGACCCAGCCATCCCACTCTTGGGCATATACCCAAAGAATGCTGATACATACCATAAAGATACATGCTCAGCTATGTTCATAGCAGCACTATTTGTAATAGCCAGAACCTGGAAACAACCTAGATGCCCATCAACGGAAGAATGGATGAAAAAAATGTGGTACATATACACAATGGAGTACTACTCAGCAGAGAAAAACAATGAAAGCATGAAATTTGCAGGCAAATGGATGGAACTAGAAAAAATCATCCTGAGTGAGGTAACCCAAACCCAGAAAGACAGTTATGGTATGTACTCACTCATTGGTGGATTCTAGATATAAAATGAACAATCAGACCACAACCCATAGAACCATAGAGGCTATATATATAGCATGGAGGTCCCTAGGACGACTGTGGCATATAATAAATTTCAGTTTTACTCAATTATTGAAAAAAAAATAGCCAAATGAATGGAAACACATGAACTATGAACCAAAGACTGAGGGGCTCCCAGCTGGATCAGGCCCTCTGAATAGGTGAGACAGTTGATTGGCTTGATCAGTTTGGGAGGCATCTAGGCAGTGGGACCAAGTCCTGTGCTCATTCCATGAGTTGGCTGTTTGAAACCAGGAACTTATGCAGGGACACTTGGCTCAGTCTGGGAGGAAGGGACTGGACCTCCCTGGACTGAGTCTACCAAGTCGATCACAGTCCTCGGGGGAGGACTTGTCCTGGAGGAGGTGGGAATGGAGGGTGGGCTGGGGGTAAGGGGAGGGCGTGGGAGGGGGGAGAATAGGGGAACCCATGGCTGATATGTAGAACTGAATGGTATTGTAAAATAAAACATATATATCACAAAAAAAAAATGTAAAAAAAAAAAAAAATTTCTTCGTAGGATAAACTTCTAGATGTGGAATTAGTGGGCCCACTCGGTGCCAATCCTGTGCAGTGTAAATTGAGAGGTGTAGATATAGGTACCTACAGCAGCTAGGTTTTTAACTTCTTATGGAATAAAAATGCATCGAGCCTAAATTCACCTATTTTGGCTTTTAAAGTTTAATAGAGCCAGCTGCTTTATCAGAACGTCCTAGGGGAGGAACAGAGGAGTTCTGCTTGTCTGAAGTATGGATGTACAGAAATCAGTTGTGTTAGGGTTTCTATTGCTATGATAAAAAACAAAATGTAACAAAACCAAAACCAAAAACCAAAAAACAAAACAAAACAAAACAAAAAAAAAAGCACCATGACCAAAAGCAGCATGGGGAGGGAAGTTCTTATTTTGGTTTACAAGTCCTGGTCATTGTCCACCACAAAGGGAATCAGGGCAGGAGCTGCTGCGGAGGCCATGGAGGATGCTGCTCACTGGCTTGCCCCTCATGGCTTGCTCAGCATGTTTTCTTAGAGCACCCAGGTCCACCTGCCCAAGAGTGGTATCACCCACAGAGAGGGGGCTCTCATTTCCTAATTAAGACAGTGCCCCATAGACTTACCGAAGGCCAATCTGATGGAGGCGCTTTCTCAGCTGAGAATCCCTCTTCCTAAATGGCCCTCGCTTGTGTCAAGTTGACACAAAAATAGCTAACGCAGTGGATACAGGAGGGAATGGAAAGGAACAGCACCTTTAAGATTTCAGACTGAGAGAAAGTGTGGAAGCAGCCATTCCTTTTTATTTTTTAAATTTATTTATCTTTTATCTTATGTGCATTGGTGTTTTGCCTGTATGTATGTTTGTGTGAGAGTGTTGGATCCTGAAGTTACAGACAGTTGTGAGCCACCATGTGAGTGCTGGGAATCGAACTCTGGTCCTCTGGAAGAGCAGTCAGTGCACTTAACCACCCAGCCATCTCCCCACGCCCTATTTTTTTATTTTTTCAAGAATTATTTTTAAGCCGGGCTGTGGTGGCGCACACCTTTAATCCCAGCACTCGGGAGGCAGAGGCAGGCGGATCTCTGTGAGTTCGAGGCCAGCCTGGACTACCAAGTGAGTTCCAGGAAAAAGGCACAAAGCTACACAGAGAAACCCTGTCTCGAAAAACAAAACAAAACAAAACAAAAGAATTATTTTTATCTGTGTGGATGCCACATGTGTGAGGGAGGCCAGAAGAAGGCATTAGCCCCCCTGGAGCTTGAGTTAGGTGTTTGTGAGACACATGATGTGGGTCCTGGGAGCAATCTGATCCTGGGTTGGGAACTGAACTCTGGTCCTCTCTTCTAACTTCTGAGCCATCTTTCCATCCCCACAGCCCATTTTTTAAAAGTGTGCTATTTGTTTTTTTTTGTTTTGTTTTTTTTTGTTTTTTTTTGATATTTAGTTTTATGGCAACTTGACACAAGCTAGAGATATTGGATAGGAGGGAGCCTCAATTTAGAAAATGCCTTCATGCTGGGCGGTGGTGGCTCACATCTTTAACCCCAGCACTTGGGAGGCAGAGGCAGAGGCAGGTGGATCTCTGTGAGTTTGAGGCCAGCCTGGTCTACAGAGCAAGATCCAGGACAGGCACCAAAACTACACAGAGAAACCCTGTCTCAAAAAAAAAAAAACAAAACAAAAAACAAAAACAAACAAACAAAAAAACCCAACCCAAATAAACAAACAAAAACCAAAATAAGAAAATGCCTCCATAAGACCTGGCTGTAGGCAAGACTGGAGGGCATTTTGTTAGTGATTGATGGGGGAGGGACCAGCCCACTGTGGGCAGTGCCATCCCTGGGCTGGTGATCCTTGGTGCTATAAGAAAACAGGCTGAGCAAAGCCAGTAAGCAGCACCCCTCCATGGCCTCTGCATCAGCTCCTGCCTCCAGGCCTCTGCATCAGCTCCTGCCTCCAGGCTCCCACCCAGTTTGAGTTCCTGCCTTGGCTTCCCTCAGTGGACTGTGATCAGAACATGTAAGCCAAATAAGCCCTTCCTCCTCTTTTGGTCAGGACGATTTAGTGCAGCCATAGAAGCCATAACTAAGACAGGGAGAAAATTATTTTAGCTCACAACCCCAGTCCATAGGCTATCATTGCAGAGAAGTCGAGAACGGAACTTGGGGTACTCACAGCCACCATGAGGAGCAGGTGGAGAATAAATGCTTACCATTCCGCTCTCTCTCCTTTAACACAAGTCAGGACCCAACCCAGGGAGTGGCACCGTCCACGTTGAGGTCTTCCCACTTCAGTCAACACAGTCAAGACGCCCCACCACCACCACCCCACCTCCTGGCAGGACGTGCCCTCATAGGCCCACCTAATCTAGACAATGCCCCATTGAGACTCTTCCCAGGTGGTTCTAGCGTCTGTTAAATCAACAATGAAAACCAACCATCACAGCATCCCTGTAAGGGGTTTTCTTAACCGGGTTAATTGAAGTGGGAATCCCCACTTGAAATGTGGGTGGTGCCATAAAGATGCAGAAGTCATGTGACCAGTTTTCTCAAGATTCTGCTGTCGTGACATTCCTGCTATGATGGACAATTGTGAATTAGAATAAGACTTTTCTCCCCTAAGCTGCTTCGTCAGAGTATTTTATCATAGTGACAGGAAACTAAGATAATGACCATTCCAGTTCCGTGACTGGTCAGATGGTCATAGCTGATATTTATACCTCCTCTGTTATCTATTCTGTGTTTCCTTTGCCTTCACAATTATCTTACTTGATTGGTTGTGGCTCTTTTTGTGGTGGGGAGGGGCACACTGAAATGCCGTCATAGACAACCCTGGAGTGAGTCAACTCTCTTCATTCCTGAAGGAGCTAGGCCATGCATGCTTATGCCAGGACTGGGTTTTTGTAGATTTCCATTGGCCTTAGTCTTGGGCATTGAAATAGTAAGAGACACCTGAGCTGTCTGCCATTCCTTACATACATGTTCTTACCTCCATAGTGGAATAACATTCTGATTTTTCCTTGGAAGTCAGGACCAGTCACCAGCAGCAGCAGTAATCCCAATCCTTGCTTGTTGATTCAGAGAAATGAAGAGTCCAGGGTGACTAGGTGGCACATTTAATTTCACGTTCAGTTGGAATCATCTTTATATCTTATATTTGATAGACACATCCCTCCCTTCATAGTTGAGATTCATAGATCCTCAAGCTGTAGGAGCAGGAAACAGAATTTTGTTTGTAGGTCATTATGGATGATAGTGGGTGGTACCACTTCCATCTCTACCTCTTGATTCCTGGCTACGTGACTCTTGGCTATGGGAGAAGCAGCGCCGTGTATCAGATGCTCGAACACACACAGTTCCTGGAGCACATGGCTCCAGCCATGCAAGGTACTCTCACCTTACTGGAGACATATCTGTACTTTCAAACCAAGCCAATTGCTGCAGAATTATGGAGACCATGGTAAGACATGAATTCCGTGAGCAGGAACTCTTTGCCACACGGCTTGCTGTGAGGTGGGTTCCTCAACCAGAAGCAATGCTGGTTTGAATACTGCAGTGATGTTAAGGCAGTGTATACAAGCCCACGGCTGACAGTTTTCATATAAGCATTCCGTCTGAGGAAGACAAGTCTTTTCCCAGGGTGAGTGTCTGTTCTGATGAGCGCAAACATGTTTTACCTTTTCCACGCCTGAGCAGTGTAAGGTAATCAACCTGACGCAGGTGACTGGCTGCTCACTTAAAGGAATGGGGCCACAGCAAGGTGACACTGCTGACCAGTGACAGTGAGTCCGCCTCGGAGAGTGAACGTCCATGTTCCTGGGCCTACGATGAACCCTCACCCCTGCATCCATGATTGTTTAACTCATGAGCCCATTGAACAGTTAAGGCAGGAGGGGAAAGGGGAGACTGACTGTCATTTACAGAATGTGTAACTGCGTACGCTCTTACGGGCTCAGAATCTCTGCTGAGGTTGCTGTGAGCTTCAGTTGAGATACGGGTGTCTCTGACGTTCTGTCCTCAAGTGGAAGCTTCGAGCTCTGCTTGCTGGGGGTATTTACATTCACTATTGTCTTCCAGGCTGTGTGTTGTAGCCATTCCTTCATGGATGGTGTGTGCACTCATGCAGAATCAGATCTGATTCTTCTCTTTTTATATCAAATGATAGATCACTCATCAGGAATCCTCATACAACCGTAGCTCATGCTCAGAAGACAGTGTAGCTGTAGGTAGAATGGGAACAGTAGGCATTTGAGACAGAGTATCGTGTAGCCCAGGGTGACCTTGAACTCACTATTAGCTGAGAATGACTTCTTAGACTTCTGATCTATTATCTCCTAAGTTCTGGGATTGTAGACATGTGCCACAACACCTGGTCTGGGCCACTTTGTCATAATGGAAAGATCAGGTCCATATTAACTTGGTGGCCTGATTCAGAACATATAGTTTTCTGGAGAACATGACCCCTGTCAACCATCATCAACTGAATGATTTTCTACTACACCTCAAGCAGTAGGGTAAGAGTTGTCTTTTTTTGTTTGTTTTTCGAGACAGGGTTTCTCTGTGTAGCTTTGCACCTTTCCTGGAACTCACTTGGTAGCCCAGGCTGGCCTTGAACTCACAGAGATCCGCCTGCCTCTGCCTCCTGAGTGCTGGGATTAAAGGCGTGCGCCACCACCGCCCGGCTCACTTTTCCCTCTGAATTACCCTCTCTTGTTCTCTTCTACTCCCACTGATCTCTGTCCTTTCCTCAACCACTTCCTCTTCTTCCCTCCCTCCCTCCTTCCCTCCCTTCCTTGATTCAATTGAACTCATTGGAGCATGGGGGAGGGATTATTTACCGGCGGTCTACCACTGAGGAAAATGTCTCTCCCTTCCCCGGCACCTGTGAGCTGCCACACCAGCCCCTCCCGCTTCTACGGCAGAGCGCTGACGGCCGACTTGTGCAGATCGTGTGTAGGGAGTAACATCTGCTGAGAGCGAGCGTGCAGTGGCCACGTCCTGCCTGGAGCCATCAGTCTACTATGCTCACCCTTTCTTTACTCTTACGTTCTTTCTGTCCTCTTTCCACAGAGTTCCTGAGGCCTCGAAGGGATGTTCTGTTTCAGGCTGAACATTCTTGAAAAGGGAGTGGTTATCAGACTGGGCATGATGCCACACCCGTAGTATAAGAGGTTGGGAGACTGAGGCAGAAGGATAGCTTTGCCTTCCAGACCAGCCTGGCCTTCAGAATACCAAAAACAACAAAGACGCAGCTCTCCATGGGGACAGCAGGACTTTGTTCCAACCCCTTCAGTCCTGTTCTGTGGTTCACCGATAAGGTCGCCAACCGCTACGATACTGTCAAACATGTTGGGACATATGGCCCACGTGGGACAGCAGCTTCCAAAGCAGCCCAGGCTTGCTGCAGAGGTGTTCCTTCTTTTAGGCCCCACTGAAATCTGGCAGCTTTTGTCTGATAGAGAGTCTTTCTGTGCAGCCCTGGCTGCCCTGGTACTCCCTTTGCAGCCCGGGCTGGCCTCGAACTCAAGGCCATGCTCTGTCTCGGCCTCCTGAACGCTGGGGCTACAGGTATACTCTACTATACATGGCTTAAAAGTAGGAGCTTCAGGGATGAGGATGGACTTAAATTAATAGCCAGCCGGGGCTCAAAAACCCAAACCCAAACAAGTGATTTATTGAAGAAGAAGGCCTCTGAAGTTTTGACAGACATATCACTTGCCGGCATGATATTTGTATCAAAGAAGAGCTGCCACTTCCTGGGGCTCGAGAGATGACTCCGTAGTTAAGAACCATGCGTTGCTCTTGCAGAGGACCTGGGTTTGGTTCCCAGCACCCACATGGTGGTTCATAGCCATCTGCAATTCCAGTTTCAGGGGGTCTGATGCCCGCTTCCGGCCTCTGTGGGCACCAGGCATGCATGTAACACACATGGAGTCATAGGAAAACACTTTTTTTTCCCCCTTTGAGACAGGGTTTCTCTGTGTAGTTTTGGTACCTGTCCTGGATCTCGCTCTGTAGACCAGGCTGGCCTCGAACTCACAGAGTTCCGCCTGGCTCTGCCCACTGAGTGGTGGGATTAAAGGCGTGTACCACTGCCACCTGCCTGGGAAACACCCGCCTGGGAAACACTTTTTTTTTTAAATTTTTTATTTGTTTTCATTTTATGTGCATTGGTGTTTTGCCTACACATAAATCTGTATGAGGGTGTTGGGTCCCCTGGAACTGGAGTTACAGACGGTTGTGAACTGCCATGTGGGTGCTGGGAATTGAACTCGGGTCCTCTGGAGGAGCAGTCAGTGCTCTTAACCGCTGAGCCATCTCTCCAGCCCCCAGGAAGCACTCTTACACACAACATAAAAATAAATCTTAAAAAAGAGAAGAGTTGGGAGGGAGAGAACAAGGGAATCTGTGGCTGTTATGGAGAACTGAATAGTATTATAAAATAAAATAAAATTAAAAAAAAAAAAGAGAGAGAGAGAAGAGTTGCCACTTCTTGCCTGTGAAGTCCGGTCATCACACTGTCACTCGAGTCACAGGGCAATGGCACGTGGAAAGGACAGGAAGTGGGGTCCTGACAGCTGACTTGACACAGGTCTGAGAGCTGGTGTAGTTCTGAGCCAAGAGTGAAAGCGTGTTGAAGACCTTGTCAGCTGAAATCATCATAGCCCCCGCATCCTGGGGAGCTCTTTCTCACTTTTCCTTGGTAGATCCATGAGGGGAGGGCATGGGAAGACTCATGGCAGAGCATGGCGGCGCATGTCTGCAATCCCAGAACTCGGGAGACATAGGTAGGTGGCGTCTAGCAGGTTCAAGGCCAGCCTGGTCTACATCGGATAGTGAGTTAGCCAGGACTACATAGTGAGACCGTGCCACAGTTTTTGTTTTCAAGGCAGAGTCTCTCTGTGTAGCCCTGGCTGTCCTGGAACTCACTCCGTAGACCACACTGTCCTCGAACTCACAGAGACCCGCCTGCATCTGCCTCCGAAGCGCCAGGATTAAAGGCCTGCGCCATCACACCCGGATTTACAGTTTTTTAAAAGACAGTATGATGAGTCCAGAAGGACAAACACCTGAGCAGATGGACAGATGGATGGATGGAGGTTTGAGGGGGTCTTGTTAACAGTGGGGACAGCTGAACAGAAGCCTGTGGGAGAAGTCATTTCCCCGTCTGTTGGTCCCTTGATGCGCACGCTGGTTGGGGGGTCAGGTGACAGGTCCTTTAGGGTCACTGCCAACACAGCCTCAGTGTCCTTTTCATTCCGGAGCCAGATGAGGGTGTGGCGCTCCTTTTAGGTCTGGTGTGTTTGGTCAGTTCTCCGGCCTGTTTTTCTTTCTTTCTTTCTTTCTTTTTCAGGAGAATCTTGCTGCCTGCCTGACTAACAGCCAGAGTGTTTCTTTATTGATAACAGAATTCAGTAAGAAGGGTTACATTCATGTTGTTCCAATACATAGGTCATATCATTTTTGTTTTTGGACATGTGTTTCACGTTCTCTTGCTCATCTTTTAGTCATCATTGATAAACTATGACAAAACAGAGTTATCTTTTCCAATCATTTTCCCTCAAGTTTGGACATCATTGACAAACAGATTATTTTTACTCATTAACCCCATAACCCAATTTTTAAGAATCTAGAGGCATATGACAGCCTGTTCTCAGGACAATAACTCTGGTTGCTTCAAGGATGCTAGACCAAAAAAAATTCCAAGCCAGTCCAGGCAGATTGCCATTGTCCCAAGCAGTGCATTACTAACTCTTTTTTTTTTTTTTTTTTTTGAGACAGGGTTTCTCTGTGTAGCTTTGGTGTCTGTCCTGGAACTTGCTCTATAGACCAGACTGGCCTTGAACTCACAGAGATCCACCTGGCTCTGCCTCCCGAGTGCTGGGATTAAAGGCGTGCGCCACCACTGCTCTCCGGCCTGTTTTTCTTGGTGTGATATAATATGCTCATACGGTCCCGTTGACTTTGATAAGCAGTACCGTTTTTTTACTCCGAGGAATGAATTTATCAGTGTGTGCCTCATGGGTGGTGCTGGGCAGATGGTGATGTCTACATGCACAGGCAGATGCAGAGTTAGCCTGCTTCTGCATTTGCCCTCAAAATGAAGTCCAACCCTGCTTGTACAATGCATCCCCTGCCCCTAGAGAGACACAACCAGAAGAGCCAATGCTTTGGACAGTGTGAATGACTTAGCTGGGGCACAGGTTGATCTCAACAGTGGGGCAATCCTGTAGGTGGGGGTGGGAAGTCTGGGATGGAGAGGATACTTCTGGACCAGTGCGATGGCTTCATAGGTAAAGGCTCCTGCTTTGAGGCCTGACTAAATTCAATCTCTGGAACCCAGGGGTGGAAAAAGAGAGCCAAACTCCTGAAAGTTGACCTCTGATCTCCCCCCTCCCCAAAATGCTCTCACACATGCAGAGTGCAATTTAAAACAAAGAGAGTGATTCTACCTCCCCTAAAGATGGGTATGCCTCTTTCACAGGTGAAGACGTTTCATCAGAATTTAGGGGATTGATGTCTCTGCTTCACCAGGGTCTAACATGTCGCCAGAATAAAGAGGGGAGTCCTGTTACTTCCCAGGCAAGCACTTCAGTTTAGGAACAGACGTCAGGCTCTTTCGGCTGTGCTTGCTGGCAGACTCACCGGCCACCATGGGCCGTGTGATCCGAGGGCAGCGGAAAGGTGCGGGGTCCGTGTTCCGCGCGCACGTGAAACACCGTAAGGGCGCCGAGCGCCTGCGTGCTGTGGACTTCGCCCAGCGGCGCGGCTATATCAAGGGCATCGTAAAGGACATCATCCATGACCCTGGTCGCTGCGCTCCCCTCGCGAAAATGGTCTTTCGTGATCCCTACCGATTTAAGAAGCAGACGGAGCTGTTCATCGCCGCGGAGGGAATCCACACTGGGCAGTTTGTGTACTGCGGCAAGAAGGTCCAGCTGAATATCGGCAATGTTTTGCCCGTGGGCACCATGCCTGAGGGTACTATCGTGTGTTGCCTGGAGGAGAAGCCGGGGGACAGGGGCAAGCTGGCACGAGCTTCTGGGAACTATGCCACAGTCATCTCCCACAACCCAGAGATCAAGAAGACGCGAGTGAAGCTGCCTTTAGGGTCCAAGAAGGCCATTTCCTCAGCCAACAGAGCTGTTGTTGGTGTTGTGGCCGGTGGAGGCAGAATTGACAAACCCATCTTAAAGGCTGGTCGTGCCTACCACAAGTACAAGGCAAAGAGGAACTGCTGGCCACGTGTCCAGGGTGTGTCCATGAATCCTGTGGAGCATCCCTTTGGAGGTGGTAACCACCAGCACATTGGCAAACCCTCAACTATCCGAAGAGATGCCCCCTTTGGGCGCAAAGTGGGTCTCATTGCTGCCCGCCGGACTGGGCAACTACGCGGAACCAAAACTACAGGAGAAGGAGAACTAGAGCTCAGGAGCTAATAAAGTTTGTCCTTTGGCTAATTAAAAAAAAAAAAAAAAAAAAAAAAGAACAGACGTCAGGACACCGGAAGTTCAAGTGTGTCAACTCAGTCAATTGCAGACTGAAACTAGATTTAGGCAGTGCTGGGCCGGAGTGCCCTTTATGGCGCACACAGGCATCTTCAGGTTATTTGTGGAGTTCAGGGTGGGTGGGTGCAGGATGGCCCTTTCCCACCTGACTTTGGAAGTAACAAAGAGTCCACTGTATGCTGTACTGGCTGTGGGGATCAGAGCCCCAGCCATATTCAAGGGAAGAGAGAAGAGAAACTCCTTGTCTCCAAAAGGGGAGCTTCAGGGCATGGGGGCCACATCACCAACATGATTTCTCTCTTTCTCTCAAGCAGAGACCTATTATCCCAGCTACTTAGGAGGCTGAGGCAGGAGGATTGCAAATTCACAGCCTACCCAGGAACCTTAGTGTGGCACTGTCTCAAATAAAAACAAGTAAGAGAGGACTAGGGGACGTGGAGATAGTCCAGTGGGTAAAGCGCTTGTCATACAAGGCTTTGAACCAGAGTTCAATCCCCAGAACCCATGTAAACATGGAAGGACAGGGCTGCCTCCTCAAAGTTGTCTTCAGATCCCCACAGACACACTGTGGCCCAAGTATGACCTGTCAAACACACACACACACACACACACACACACACACACACACACACACACACACAATAAAATGTTAAAAAATACAGTGCAGGGACTTGGACTGCTTCAGCTGAATGCGCCAGGCCCTGCTGACTCCCCATGGGAGGCCTTACCTTGTTGGAGGTGGGAATGGGAGGTGGGTTGTGGGGGAAGCTGGGGTGGAGGGAGGAGGGAAGAGAGGGGGATCTGTGGTTGGTATGTGAAATGAATAAAAATATTTCTTAATTAAAAAAATACACCAGGGAAATAGCTCGGTGGGACAGCCTTGTCTAACCTGTTTAAAACTCCAGGTTCATGGAGACGGTGGTGGCACACTCCTTTAATCTCAGCGCTCAGATGGCAGAGGCAGGTGGATCTCTGTGAGTTTGAGGCCACCCTGATCTACAGATCGAGTTCCAGGACAGCCAGGGCTACACAGAGAAACCCTGTCTTGAAAAACCAAAAAATAAAAATAAAATAAAATGAAACAACAATAAAAAACCTCTAGGATCAACCCATAGTACAACCCATCCATCCCAAAACAAAACAAACAAACAAAAAAACTCCCAAAACAACAACAAAACAAATCAAAACCTGGGTGTGTGAGTTCAAGGCCAACTTAGCTACATAGTGAGTTCCTGGACATCTGCTACAGAATATGACCTGGTCTCAAGTAAAGGAATGAAAAAAAAAAGAAAAAAACAAAAAAGAAAACCAAAAAATAGCTGGATATGGTGGCACACATCTGTAATTCAGCATTCAAGAGGCTGAGATAGAAGACTCGCCATAGAATTTGAGGCTAGCCTAGGCTACAGAGTGAGATCCTGTCTCAAAACAACAAATCCTCTAACAAAAATCAACCCCCACCTAGCCTAAACAAACAAACAAACAAACAAACAAATAAAGCAGCTACATACATGATCTTCCTTTGTGCACTCAAAAGTAAAAGTTACCTCCGAAAAAGACATACTAATTTGTTCAATTTTGGAAGCAAGCCTAGTGGTTGCTTCTTCAGAAGATAAATTAAGGAACTAATCACACATAGAGAAATAAGAACCACTGGGTTATCAATTGAACTTCCACACAATTTCCTTGTCCTTTTTTCCACTAGAAAGCAAGTTTCTTTTCTTTTTGAAAATTCATTTAGCTTTTTGGGACAGGGTCTCACTGTGTAGTTAGTCTGTGTTGGCTCTGTGCTCTGTCTTGCCTCCACAACTCCGGAATTACTGGCATGCTATGTTACATCTGGATTGGAAGGCAAGTTTCTCCAGAATGTGGGGACTCTTATTTGTGTTTGAATCCATACTACAGAGTAAGTATTCAGTGTACATTGTCTATCTGGTGGAGCAGGCCTATATATAATTCTAGCTATTCAGGAGGCCAGGGCAGGAGAATTACAAGTTCAAGGCCAGCCTGGCAACTTCAAGAAAAATCTGTCCAGCCAGGTGGTGGTGGTGGTGGTGGCGGCGGCGGCGGCGGCGGCGGCGGCGGCGGCGGCGGCGGCGGCGGCGCATGCCTTTAATCCCAGCACTTGGGAGGCAGAACCAGGCGGATCCAGAGCCAGGCGGATCTCTGTGAGTTTGAGGCCAGTCTGGGCTACCAAGTGAGTTCCAGGAAAGGCGCAAAGCTACACAAAGAAACCCTGTCTCGGAAAAAAACAAACAAACAAACAAACAAACAAAAAAAAAAACCTGTCCAAAAAACAAAATTGGGGTAGGGACCTGGACCTGGGAAGATGTCTCTGCAGTTAGGGGCACTCTGTATTCTTGCAGAGGACCTGAATTCAGTTCCCAGCACTCAGGTCAGGCAGCTCACAGTTGCCTGTAACTCCAACTTCAAGACATCGGACATCCTCTTCTGGCTTCCATAGGCACATGCACACATATGGTATGCACACAGACACACATTCATACACACACACTAAAAGAAAAACCTTTTAAATTAATTAACTAAAGAATGGATTAAGAAAATGTGGTACATATACACAATGGAGTATTACTCAGCAGAGAAAAACAATGACAGCATGAAATTTGCAGGCAAATGGATGGAACTAGAAAAAAATCATCCTGATGAGGTAACCCAAACCCAGAAGGACAAACATGGTATGTACTCACTCATAAGTGGATACTAGATATAAAGCAAAGAACAATCAGACTGCAACCCACAGAACCAGGGAGGCTATATAGTAGGGGGGACCCTAGGATGACTGTGGCTTATAATAAGTTTTGGTTTTACTCAATCACTGGGCAAGTCTCAGTGAAACATTTCACTACTAGGATAAGAATTTGTACTGTATTAAGCTGATAATAGAAAAATAAATAAATAAATAAAAATGAAAAAGAAGAATTTGTACTGTATCAAGGTGATGATAGAAAAAATAAATAAAATAAAAATTTAATTAATTTTAACTTTATTTATTTTTATTAATTAATTAATTAATTAATTAATTTATTTATTTATTTATTTTGTGTGTGTGTATATGGATGCGTAAGATATGCGTGAGGATCAGAGGACAGTCTTCTATGGGAGTCAGTTCTCTCGTTCTATTATGTAGGTCCTGGGGATTGAACTCAGGTTATCAGGCTTGGCAGTCAGCAGCTTCACCTTCTGAGCTGTCTCACTAGTCAGATATACACACACACACACACACACACACACACACATATATATATACATATGTATATATATATATATATATATATATATATGTATATATATATATCTTAAAACCAAACAAAACACTAACCCACTACTAACAAGAGGGCTAGGGAGGTGCCCAGTGGTAAAATGTTTGCACAGCACACCCTAGCTTCAATTGGAACAAAACGATAGGAACCTTATTTATTATTATTTTTTTTAATGGTCCTAGGGATTGAGCCCAGGGCCTTGGGCATGCCGGGGAAAGCTCTCTACCCATCAAGCTATACTCCTCGCCCCGGAAGTGACAATAAGCAGTCAGTAGAGAGAGAATTCTGTTTGCAGTAGCAAAACATTTGGAGAAGCTGGGTGGTGGTGACGGGTGGTGGTGGCGCACACCTTTAATCCCAGCACTGGGGAGGCAGAGCCAGGCGGATCTCTGTGAGTTCAAGGCCAGTCTGGTCTACAGAGTGAGATCCAGGACAGGCTCCAAAAGTTACACAGAGAAACCCTGTCTCGAAAAACCAAAAATACAAAACAGAACAAACCACATTTGGAGAAACTGCTGTCTGTGATCTGATTCTGAGGACAGATGAGCATGGCCCCAGGATCTAACGTCCTCTCCCAAGATTCTGAGTCTCAAGGCTCCAATACCTCTCGGTAGAGCCATGGGCTAGTGGCCAAGCCTGGAATAATGTGACTGTTTTTATTTTTATTTATTTATTTTTTTACTGACGATGTTTCATTATAGAACTTACCTCCTGTGAGATATCACATGAGCAACAGAGTCCCGGGAGAACCCAGCTTGAATGTGTGAGGCAGGGCTTAGGTAGGGAGTGCTAGGATGGCAAATTTCATTCTATACACAGGACCAAGGAGGAAACTGTAGAAGGTCTGACCTTGGATTCAAGTGACTTGTTCATGAGCTTCAGTGTGGAAAATTCTCCAAATTCCTGGACTCATTTCAAGGTTACAGAGTGATTAGAGGTGAGTTTGCTGGTGTTGCCAGTAACTTAAGGTTGTTAGAGTTGGTTATTGAAATTAAAAAGTATCAGAGAGACCGGAGTGGTGACACCCGTGATCCCAGCACTCATAAGTGGAGGCAGGAGCATTAGGAGTTCGAGGCTAGCCTTTGCTGCTTCGTGAGTTTGAAGTTAGCCTGGAATACATGTGACCCTGTCTCAGAGCAAAAACAAAAAGTACCTGTTGGATGGCTTTTTGTATCAAAACCAACCTGAGGGCAAAGAGCCCCACCAGGAGGAAAATGCTTTAAAGCAGAGTGATTTTGTGAGTCGGTGGTGGGAGCCATAAAAGAGATGCATATCCAAAAATGCCAGGAGAGATTCCAGGAAATGCCTGTCCAGGAGTCTGGAGAGGGGGCTCAGCCGCTAAAAGCACTGTTTTCTCTTCCAGAGGACCCAAGGTTCAAGTCCCAGCAGCCACAAGAAAGTTCACAATTGTCTGGAACTCCAGACCCAGGGGAATCTGATGCCCCCTTCTGGCATCTTCAGGCACTGCATGCACATGGTGCCTAGACAGACATGCAGGCAGAACCATATGTAAATAAAGATAAAGATGAAAAAAAAGGTCAGTATTCTTTTGGGGAAGATGTTCTCTGAGGTAGCATTCACCAGCCAACCCAGCACTGGGGTTCTGGAAGCTTGGGTCCCAAGGGAAAATAGACACTAAAAAGTTCCACACAAGAGTGGCAGTGGGGGTAGGGATGGATAGGGAGGGGGGCTCAGCAGCTCCACGAGGAAACGAATTCCAAGACAGCATGCAGCAGAGACGGAGCGTTAAAAACTTCATTTATTTATTTATTTATTTATTTATTTATTTATTTATTTATTTATTTATTTATTTATTTATTTATTTATTTATTTATTTATTTATAAAAGACTATCTTGGTTATACAGAGAAACCCTATCTTGAAAAGCCAAAAACCAAACCAAACAAAAAGAAACAAACAAACTAAACACCCTGGCAGTGGTGGTGCACACCTTTAATCCCAGCACTCAGGGGGCAGAGGCAGACAGATCTCTGTGAGTTTGAGGCCAGCCTGGTCTACAGAGTGAGTTCTAAGGGTAGCCAGGGCTACACAGAGAAACTCTGTCTTGAAAACAACAACAATCCCCCTCCCCCCCACAAAAATATATAATTTTAAAACATAGATTATTTATTTATCTATCTATTCATTCATTCATTCATTCATTCATTCATTCATTTAGGTGGCGTGCAGGGTGGGGGGCACATGTGTACCACAGCACACACAGTCAGAAGACGTCTTGAGGGCATTGGCTCTTTCCTTCCATCATGTGATTCCCAGAGATGGAATTCCTGCAGTCAGGCTTGGCAGCAAATGCTTTGAACCCACTGAGCCTCCTTTCCATTGCCTTGAAGTTTAATTAAAAAAAAATTTTTTTTAAATGTCTTTTCATTTTCAACACTAGATGGCTGCCTAGTGGCAGGAATATGCTTCCGGCTGTGAGGGACAAGGGGCAAGTGCTGGACTCCAGGATTTGTAGGTGTCACAGCAACGGGACAGGGACACACTCTTCTCTGTTCTCGGAGCTCCCGAGTGAAGAGGATGCTTGCCTCTTAAGTGGGTGGGGCAGAGAGGGGTGGCTGAAGTGCCTACCTGTGGAGCTCAGAGGCTGAGGAAGGCCTCACAGCTGAAACAGCCATTGCTGTCCCCGGACCTGCCAGAAGATTCCCCACCTCTTTCCTCGTCATCCTCTCTCCCGGGGTGGTCCTCACCGTGGGAGCTCTGTGCCTATGACGTCACCACGCTTCTCTTTCCCTCGGGAAGACCCTCAGAGTGGTTCTCATACGTGGCTTGCTCTCGGTTCGTGGCCACTGCCTGGAACATGGGCAGGAACGTCCCAGCTCCTCACTCTTGGGCTTCCCCAGGATTTTGAGCACCTTAACCCCAGCAGGCTCAGGACCCCCATCCCTCCCCACACTGGCTGTACAGGATCTTGTCGTCACCGAGGCTGACTAGTGTCCAACGGCTCCCTAGAACTGCAGCTGTTGGAGAGATGGACGGGGGTTCTGGGCTTTTGTGGGGTTCTGTGGTACAGCTGAGTCAGCCTTCGACGTGGCTGGAGTGGACCCTACTGCAGGCCTGACAGCAGGCTTAGAGATGGAGTGCCCTGCTTGTTTCTTCACAGGAATATCCTTTTGGGGACGGTGGCCAGTAGCCAAAGGACAGTGTGCTAATGGCGGGACCCATTTCTGTTTAAATATGAAGAGTTCCTGCCAGGTTGGGACTAGTTAAAATATTTTCTTTTATTTCTTTATTTTTAGACAAGGTCTTACTCTACAGCTCTGGCTGGCCTGGGACTTGCTATGCAGCCCAGACTCTCCTCAGACCCCCAGAGATCTGCCTGCCTCTGCTTCCCAAGTGGTGGGGTTAAAAGCATGGCCATTCCCAGCGTAAGCTATTCTTTTCAAAGTGAATTAACGTCCTTATTAGTGTTATGTGTGTGCGTGTCCCTGTGTGAGTTTATGTGTACCATGTGTGTGAAGGAGCCCTCAGAGGCCAGAGAAAGGCATTGGATCCTTTGAGTTAGAGTTACAGGAGTTTGTCAGCCACCATGTGGGTGCTGGGAACTGAACCCAGGTCCTTTGGAAGAGCAGCCAGTGCTCTTAACCTCTTAGCCATCTCTCCAGTCCCAAGGTATTCTTACTGTAAACAAAGGTTTGGAGTTGCTTTTGAGGTTCCCAGAAATATATCTGGGGGAGAAGTGAGGCCATGCTTTAAGGTCGTATAGGCTTAGACCTAAAAGCAAGGTTCCTAGACTGGCGTGGTGGCACACAGCATGTGGGAGGTAGAAGCAGGCAGTCTCTATGGGTTCAAGGTCAGCCTGGACTACACAGAAAGTTCTAGGTCAGCCAGGGCTACACTGTGAGACCCAGTTGCAAAGAAGAAGACTAGGAGGAAAAGGAAGAGAAAAGGGTAGGGAGGAAGAGGAGGGAGGGAGGGACATGGAGGAGGAGGAAGAACATGGTTCATTGCCATTCAAAAAAAAATTTTTTTTTTGTTTTTTTCGAGACAGGATTTCTCTGTGTAGCTTTGCGCCTTTCTTGGAGCTCACTTGGTAGCCCAGGCTGGCCTCGAACTCACAGAGATCCACCTGGCTCTGCCTTCCGAGTGCTGGGATTAAAGGTGTGCACCACCAACGCCTGGCCAAATTTTTTTTAAAGATTTATTTATTTTATGTGCATGAATGTTTTGCCCGTGTGTGTGTGTGTGTGTGTGTGTGTGTGTGTGTGTACTATATGCATGCTTGGTGCCCATAGAAGCCAGAAGAGGGTGTCAGATCACCTGGAACCAGAGTTACATGGAAGATTGTGAGCTACCATGTGGGTGCTGGGAATTGAACCGGGGTCCTCTGCAAGAACAACAGGAGCTCTTAACTGCTGAGCCATCTCTCTATTCCCTATTGCTATTTGATTATAACATGTTTATATATAGAATCTTGTGGTGGTTTGAATGAGAATGGCCCCATAGTCTCATATATTTGAATGCTCGGTCCCCAGTTAGTGGTACTGTTTGAGAGGATTAGGACAGGTAGCTTTTTTGAAGGAGATGCATAACTGGAGGTAGACTTTGAGGTTTCAAAAGCCCCCACCAAGCCCAATCTTTCTCTCTCTTTCTGCCTGCTGCCTGTGGATCAGGATGCAAAGCTCTCAGCTACTGCTCCAGTGCCACGCCTGTCTGTTTCCCACCACGGTGTTCATGAACTAACCCTCTAAAATTGTAAACAAGTCCCCACTCAAATGTTTCTTTTATATGAGTTGCCTTGGCCATGTTATCTCTTCACAGCAAGAGAACAGAGGCTGGACAAATCTCTGTCAGCAACTGTCACAACAGATGCCAATTGTGCAAGAATTGTTAATTCTTAGGGGTCAAGAAGTTTCACTAGATTCTTGGGAGGCTAGGGTTTCCTCTTTCTTCCCATATTCCCATAATTTCTTCTGTTTCTACCCTACCCATTTCTTCTAATTGTGCTTAAATTCATAGGACATGGATTCTGAAAAGTTGACATAAACTGCCTAGTATCAAGGTAATATTTCCAGGGAAATTAGAGTTATTTGTTTGTTTGTTTTTTGGATCTTTAATCTTTTTAAGATTTATTTATTTTTATTTCACATGTATAGATGTATTGCCTGCATGTGTGTCTGTGAACCATGTGCATGCAGTGCCCAAGGAGGCCAGAAGAGGGTGTTTGTTCCCTGGAACTGGAGTTACAGATGGTTGTGAGCCACCATGTGGATGCTGAAAATCAAACCTGGGTCCTCTGGAGGGGCAGCCATTGCTCTTAACCTCTGAGCCATCTCTTCAGGTCCTTGTTAGTAAAAGAATTTAGAAATGGACTCAGAAGGAAGCTTGAAGGCAATTTCAATAGAGAAATTTTGTTTGAGATTAAAACAAGGCAGGCAAGCATAAAGCCTGGCAGCTGCTGGGAGGAGGGGGAGAGTATGAGAAAGAGTCAAGCCTTTTAAGTCAGGGTGCTGTGGATATCTGTATGCTGTGAATGTGTTGCTCTGATTGGTTAATAAATAAAGTGCTAATTGACCAGTAGCCAGGCAGGAAGTATAGGCGGGACTAAGAGAAAGGAGAATTCTGGGAACAGGAGGGCTGAGTCAGGAGATGCTGCCAGCCACTGGCCACCATGAGAAGAAAGATGTAAAGTATCAGTAAGCCATGAGCCATGTGGCATCTTATAGATTAATAGAAAAGGGTTAATTTAAGGTATAAGAACTAGATAACAAGAAGCCTGAGCCATAAGGCCAAACAGTTTAAATAATATAAGCATCTGTATGTTTATTTGGGTCTGAGCAGCTGCAGGCCAAAGCAGAACTAGAGAAAACTCCGGCTTCATCAAGGTCCAGGAAAGCTGGCATGTTGAGTAAATGGAGGGTAGTGAGCAGCTGCGTGTCCAAAGAGGGGCTGTGGTACTTTGAATGAGAACGGACCCCATAGGCTCATATATTTGAATGCTTGTTTGCTAGCTGGTGAAACTGTCTGGGAAGGATTAGGAGGTGTGGCCTTCCTGGAGGAGGTGTACCTCTGGGCATGGGCTTTGAGCTTTCATACACCTTTCCCAGGTAACACTTTCTGCCTTGCGGTTGTGTCTCTAGATGTGAGCTCTCAGCTACTGCTTCAGGGCCATGCCTGCTTGCAGCCATGCTCTCCACCGCGATGGTCATGGACTCTGACCCTCTGAACTGTAAGTCCTAAATAAACTCTTTCTTCTATAAGTTGCCTTGGTCGTATTGTCTTATCACAGCCTAGAAAAGTAGCCGAGACAGGAGTCTTCAGAAAAAGTGAAAATATCCAGAAGGTCATGGAAAAAGACAACTTATTAATGCAGGGAAAGGCACTCCCAATCATAGTGTGGGCTAGTGAGCCTAGGACAAAGTCCAAAACAAACAAACAAACAAAACTATATAATACAACCCTACTTTTTTTTTTATAAAGCATTTGAGTGTGTGTGTGTGTGTGTGTGTGTGTGTGTGTGTGACTTTATAAAATAACTTGTGGGCTTTTCTTATGCATGCTCTGTTAGTTACACGGAGCCCAGGGGTGAGGATGGACTTCAGTCTTTCTCTTTGCTGTGAGCTGCTGACGTGAGTGCTGGGAACCAAACGTGGGTCTTCTGGAAGAGCAGTACACTCTCTTAACCATTGAACTGTGTCTCCAGCCCATGGCTCATTTTATTTTTATTTATGTGTATGTGCTCAAGTGTATGAGTGCCACAGGAATATGGGATCTCCTGGAGCTGGGGAGATAGGAAGTTCTGAGTCACCCATCCTGGAGCTGGGGTGACAGGCAGTTCTGGGCCACCCATTCTGGAGCTGGGGTGACAGGCAGTTCTGAGCCACCCAGCGTGGTGCTGGGGATTGAACCCTGGTCATCAGCAAGAGCAGCAGGCACCCTTAAGTGGGCCGTCTCTGCAGTCCTACTCTTTTCTGAGAGCTTGTCTCCCACGTCTCTTCCTGTGTGTTTGTGGGACAGGGTCACTGTGTGAACACACTCTCTGTGTGGACCACACTGGCTAGCGCTGGTGATCCTCTTGCCCATGCCTTGTGACGGTCGGGCTTACACCATAGTCGGTGTCCCCTTCGCTGGCGGGCTGATGCTCTCTCTTGTCATTTGTTCTATGGTTCCAGAAGGAAAAAGGACCCCACTTGGGGCAAGCCCTGGTAACATCAAGCTTGAGCTTGCCCTATAACTGCAGGTCTAGCTCTGGGTAACTGGAGGTAAGCCATGTGCACAGACACCTTGCTTCACCCGGTCCACATCTTAGCCCTCAGGAAGACGTGGAGAGCAGTGTGTGCAGATCTTGATAGCGGCTGTTATCACAGCCCTGGGGTGGGGCAGTACTGCTTTTGGTCCCTGGAGCTGTACTGCCTTGTAAAATGATGCATCTGACCCCAGGGTCACGGTTTGGTGACTCTGGGTTGTAGCTCATTAGTAGGTGGACCTTTTTTTTGGAGCTGAGGACTGAACCCAGGGCCTTGCACTTGCTAGGCAAGCACTCTACCACTGAGCTAAATCCCCAACCCCAGTAGGTGGTCTTGTAATGGAATTCACCCCCCCCTCCTGCCTCCCTCCCTCCCTATCCCTTCCCCCTTCCCTTTAGTGATCCCAGGTAGAGGCTGATCTCAACTGACTATGTAAGGGAAGACTGGCCTTGAGCTTCTGATAGCTCCTGGCTTCATTTCCTGAGTACTGGGGTCACAGCTGTGCATCAGATTGAACAAGAAACACATTTATTATGTAGCACTAGCTGGCCTGATACTGTCTATGGAGCCCAGGCTAGACTCAATTTCTCAGCAATCCTGGTGCAGCCTTGCCTAGCCTTGAGATGTTTTTTTCTGTTTGTTTGTTTGGGTTTTTTTTTTGGGGGGGGGGCAAAGAAAATGCATGAGCCCATGACATCGACAGTCTAGGAGTAAGCTGTCATTCGACCACTAAAATTGCCTCAAAGGCAGGATAAGAATAAGGAGCTGCACCTATTTTTTAAATTTAAAAACATTAATTGCATTTATGTTGTCTCAGAGGACAACTTGCAGGAGTTGGTTTTCTCCTATGATTCGGGTCCCAGAGAGGGTAGAATTCAAGTCCTTGGGCTTGGAGGCAGGCACCTTTCCAAGCTGAGCCATCTTGCCTTCAGATAGTGGCTTCCCCTTCCTCTGATGGCTCTCCTTATTAGTGACTCACACAGAGAGAGGGTTGGACTTTCTGAGTTTAGCTTTCCCCCTTCCATCAACCCCTCCCCGCTTTTAAAATAAATCACCTGACTTCGCCGAAAGCTCTGGAACACACACACCCTTTGGCTGAAAGAGCGAATTAGGCAATCTCAGAATTCCCCATTCCTCTTTTCTCAGAACTCTGGATAGCGGGATCTCTCGGCCCAGGGAGGCTGATGCAGTTCTTGTTTTAAAACCAGAGGGAGCTCTAAGATCAAGACTGAGTCCCCTGTCCTGTCATGTTGTGGTCTCCCAGCCCCCTCTGTTTGGAAACAGGGAATTTCGGAGGGCGGACACACAAGCGGGTAGGGAATCCTAGGAGCAGACTGATCTGGGAAGTCGGGAGGAGGTTCCTGCAGAGGCCGACTCCTCTGGAGCCGCCAGGGTCTTCCCAGCATGGCCAGTGCCAGGAGAGGAGACTGACCCACTTGTTCCCATCAGCTCCTGAAGGTAACAACTTTAAAACGCAAACCATGAAGAGCAAAGCTTTGATGGAGGAGCAGGACAAGACGGGAGAGCGTGTAGAGCAAGGCTTGGAACAAAGTTGGAGGGTTGGAAGGATCTCAGAACAAGGGCAGAGTATAGACGCGGTTTCTCATATGCTGAACCCCATCCCAACACCAGCTTCATCTTTCCACATAGCACTGTGTTCAGGGGTGAAAGCAGTTTGTGACAGACTTTTCTGGGAACTATGGGAAGACATCTTTTTTTTTTTTTTTAAGGACCCTCTTGTTCTGATGTCTCTCTGTCAGCTGTCCCCTTCTCCCTTACTGGTGCCACCCTGCCCAGCAGGGGCAGCGCTTTCCTCCTGATTAGGCTTCCCCCAGGTCCCTTCCCCCCCTATGGAAAGAGGCTCTTTGCTCCATCAATGGCCATCGGGACATCTGCAGGAGCACCTGCAATAAGCATGTCACTGAGGCTGGCTTGAATGACAGGGGATTGTTCGGAAAGAGGATGGAAGGGTTCCAGGTCGGTATTCAGGATGGACAGACCTGGGTGGAGCTCACAGAGCTCCAGACCTGCTCACAGAGCAGCCCATGTGAGGGGCCATGAGCTGGTGGAGGGCAACACCAAAGACAGGGACAAACTCCTCATTCATTTGCAGAAGAATTGGTAGATGGCTCGAGGCAGGAAAGGGAGGGGGTAAGACAGTCTGGTCTAGGACGTTAGCCGAAATGGCACCAGGAAGATGTGAGAGGCCAGGTAGTGACAGTTACTGATAGGAACTTATCTATATGGTATTCTCTCAAAGGTGACACTGAGCCCTGGGACGCCCCTCAACACCAAAGCAGGTGCCTGTATTTGTTGGATAAAGACAGCCAGGCCAGGCGCCCTTTAGCTCCAAGGTCAGAGGTCCAGAGAGCCAGAGAGCCATGGGCAAATCGCCAGAGACGTGGTAAGTGGCCAGGTACCTACAGAAATGTGCATGAACTCCACCCGCAATTTCTTGGACTCTTGCATATTTTTGAGACAGGGTCTCACTTTGTAGCCCAGGCTGGCCCGGAACTCACTATCTTTCCTCGGTCCCCAGAGTGTGGGGCTTACACAAAGGCCCGCCATGTGTGGCTTCCCGTTTTTCTCAAGATAGAGCTCAGATCTGAAGCCTGCGTTTTGACTTTTTATATATTTAGTCCAAGCTTAGTCTGTACCGTGGCACATCGGCTGCCTTTTCCTTCCCCTTCGGTCTCCTGCTGACAGATGCCAGAGTTCTGCACGAAGCCATTGGTACCTGCGTTCCCCACTTCTCTGTGGTTTCCCCCCCTCCAGGTGGTTTGTCCTGTTTTCTGTTTTGGCATCAGTTTCTGCTGAGCCTACCATGCGTGGGGAGATCCTGTCCCCTAACTATCCTCAGGCGTACCCCAATGAGATCGAGAAAACGTGGGACATAGAAGTTCCAGAAGGGTTTGGGATCCACCTCTACTTCACCCATCTGGACATGGAGCTGTCGGAGAACTGCGAATATGACTCAGTGCAGGTATATTACGAGCGTAGGAGGAAGAGAGATGGAAGGGTCGAGGGGATGGAGGAATGCGAAGGATGTTGGGGGGCATTGTGGTGTCAAGCTGTCCTATGGGTTGGGGGCATGGCTCAGTGGTAGAGAACTTGTCTTGGATGCACAAGTTCCTGAGTTTGACCCACAGCACTGGGGGCGGGGTGGGGGTTAACACGGAGATCGGGAATAAAGGTTTTATTCTCTCCGTCCGTTTTTACTTTTAAATTTGGTTCTAATTTTATCTCTTAGATAATCTCAGGAGGCGTTGAGGAAGGGAGACTCTGTGGACAGAGGGTCAGCAAGAACCCTGATTCCCCCATTGTGGAAGACTTTCAAATCCCATACAATAAACTCCAGGTGATCTTTAAGTCAGACTTCTCCAACGAAGAACGGTTCACCGGCTTTGCTGCGTATTACGCTGCCATAGGTAAGACGTCACTCTCAGTATATGACTTACTGACCCCACTAAAAGGTGAGAAGCAGGAAAAGTGTATTACACATCTAATACACAATGTATTAGGTGAAGATTCCGTTCTCTCTTGTTCTGAGTCGTGGTTTTACTGTGCATCCCAGGCAGGCCTGTTTCCAACTCTCAAGTCTCCCCGTTCAGTCTGCAGGCATGTGCCACCTCTCCCAGGCCTTGCCTTTAACACGTATGGACTTGTCCTGGGTCTGTCCATGAATTGCCTTGGTGAAATGCCAACATTTTATCATGTTAGTGGTGGTAATGGTGATAGATAATAGATAATGGGCAGTAATCTGCTGAGAACCGCTGTGAAATTTGTACTGTATCAGAAGGCTCACTTACTTTAACAAAATCTTCAGCTCAACCCTACAAGGTAGGTACCATTATCTTCATTTAAGCTAAGGATCTGGTCTCAGTGGTACAGGCCTGTAATCCCGCACACTTGGGAGGCAGAGGCAGGAGACTGTGAATGCAAGATCAGCATGGGCAACCTAGTAAGAGCCTGTCTCTAAATTAAAAGTAAAAGAGAGTTGGTGAGATAGTTCGGTCTGTGAGATGGTTGCCATGCAACCCCATGTTCGAGCCCCAGGGTCCATGTAAAGGTAGGCGTAAACGACCCCATAAGCTTGTCCTCTGACCTTGACCTCATGACCCCCATCATGCACACACACACACACACACACACACACACACACACACACACACGCACAATAATAATAAATCATAAATACAAATTGAAGCCCGGTGTAGTGGCAAATGCCTTTATGCTCAGCACTCAGGAGGCAGAGGCAGACGGATCTCTGTGAGTTTGAGGCCAGCCTGGTCTACAGAGTGAGTTCCAGGACAGCCAGAGCTATGTAGAGAAAGAGCCCTCTTTCCCCCCATTTTTTTTTTAAAAAGAGGGTTTGGAATTCTGGCATGGCAGCACATACCTGTAACTCTGATACTAAGGAGGTAGAGGCAGGAGGATCGGGAATTCAAGGGTAGCTTGAGATACAAAAGATTCTATATTTTTAAAAAAAATCAGAAAAAAGGTTTGGGGCTATAGCTCAGTGACAGACTGCTTCCTCAGCCTCTAGAAGGCTCTCAGAAATCTCAGGTCTGGAGAAAAAGTGGAAACAGAGAATGTTGATACCCTGTCAAGAATTGTGTAAGAATGAATATGTGGTACCCCAGTGCATTCAAGTCCACCGTCCCTCTACATCTGTCTCCAGGTTAAAAGGACGTTCCAACTGCTCAAAGAGTCCAAATGTCATCCAGACTTTACAGTGAGACCAACATCCTGTGAAGTAGCGAAGGTGTAACATCCTTTCCCAGAGGACGGCACTGTCATGTTTACCTCAGTGTTGTCTCTGGCACGGATTTTTTATAACCAGACAGAATTTTTCTGTGTAACCCAGGCTGGCCTTGAACTCCTGATTCTCTTGCTTCAGTCTCCTGGGTACTGGAGTTACAGCATGTGCCAGCTGGGCAGGGTATTGTGTATTTTGTATGCAAGAGAAGTCAGCGGGCTTCTCACAGTGTGAGCTCCATTACAGCTGTCCAGTGCCAGGACACAGCTCTGAACCATACTTCAGAAAGTCATCTAGAACGAGACTGTCCTCACAGTATTACAGATTTTAAAATGTGGGGCTGGAGAGATGGCTCCGCAGTTGAGGGCACTGGCTGCTCTTGTAGGGGACCAGGGTTCACTTCCCAGCACCCACATGGCAGCCCCAAACTGTTGGTAACTCCAAGTCCAGAGCATCTAACACTCTCTTCTGATCTCAAAGGGCACCAGACATACATGTAGTATAAAATACCAATGCAATAAATAAATAGATAAATAGATAAATAAATATTTAGAAGTTGAAATGTTTTAAAGTTTGATTGTTTTTAAAACATTTTATTTATTTATTTCATGTGTATGGCTGTTTTCCTTGTTTGTGTGCATGTGTACACAGTGCCTAAAGAGTCCAGAAGGTGTTGGATCCCCTGGACTGGAGTTACAGATGGCTGTGAGCTGCCTTGTAGGTGCTGGGAATCGAACCCAGGTCCTCTGGGAGAGCAGCAAGTGCTCTTAACCACTGAGCCACATCTCTGCCCCCTCCCAGTTTCTTTTTATTAACATGCTTTAGCTATACATTGTAATGGGTTTCATTATGATATTTTCATACTCATACATATTTGTCCTAACTTGCCCTCAGTACCCTCTCTTGTCCTCTTCTACTGATTTCTATCTTCTCTCATCTGCTTTTGTGTCCTTTTTATGTGTTGATGAGCTTCATTAGGGTCACCCAAGAGCTTGGTGAGGGGCTATTTGTGGGATCACGGGCACTTTACCAGAGGCTACACCTTGAAGAAAATGCCCCTTTCCTCCAGTAATGAGTTAGTCACCTATAGCTCCTCTGGGACAGGTGGGGCCTCATGAGTCACTCCCGACTCCATGACAGGATATCCACAGGCACAGTCTTGTGCAGGTAACAACAGCTGCATGGGTCTAAGAGAGCAATGGCCCTGTCACGCCTGCACACTTCCTCCCTTCTTCTAGCTCTTACGTTCTTTCTGCCTCCTCTTCCATGACTCTCTCTCTCTCTCTCTCTCTCTCTCTCTCTCTCTCTCTCTCTCTCTCTCTCTCTCTCTCTCTCTTTCTCTCTCTCAACGGTTTTACACTGTCGCCCAGGCTGGTCTTGAACTCACATCAGTCCTGTGCTTCAGCCCCCTGAACACTGGCATTACATGCATGAGCCACCGTGCCTGGCTTTGAGAACATTAAGCGGCAAGCCTTTTCTGTTTTTCCTCATCCCTGCACATTTGGGCTTCTCCTCGTTCTTCCCCCTAGGGCTTTGTCCTTGACCGTGGATTTTCTGTCCTTGCTGCAGATGTGAACGAATGCACAGATTTCATGGATGTCCCTTGCAGCCACTTCTGCAACAACTTCATTGGTGGTTACTTCTGCTCCTGTCCCCCAGAGTACTTCCTCCATGAAGACATGCGCAATTGCGGAGGTGAGCTTGGCATCGGGAAGTCCTCATGTTCCCTAGGATTTAGACTGGACTGAGGGCTTACTCCATCCTTCCGGTTTTGATTAGGCTGTCCCTTCAAGTGGCTCCTGTTTTTAGCGATCCATAAACGAACTGGGGGCCTCAGGGGTGGGGGTGAGGGGGAGAAGATAGGTGTATTAGCTTTACATTGCTGTGAATGGTGATATAAACAAAAAGACGGAATGTTTATTTTGGTTCATGGTTCTAGCAATTTCAGTTGGATCCATTGTTTTGGGGTGTGTGGTGTGGCAGAGCATCACAGGAGGGAACCAGGCGGTAGGACAAAGTGGCTCACCTCAGGGCTGCCGGGAAGTGAAGAGGAAGGGGCACGGGTACTGGTGTCCTTTTCAAGGTCACATACCCCAGGGACCTAGCTTCCTCCGGTTAGGCCCTGCCTTCTGAAGATGCCACTATCTCCCAATATGTCACCAGTCAGTGACCAAGCCCTTAGCACCTGTAACTCTGGGAGATATGTAAGATCCAAACCACAGCTTCAGGGTAAAGTTAGTTAAGTGGAAGAGAGGGGTCGCGGGAGAGATGGAGAGAGGGAGAGAGAGAGACAGAGACAGAGACTGTGAGAGACTGCCCGAGGCTGTTCACAACTGTGGAAAGTTCCGTCACAAGCAGAGGGACACTGTGTAGGCATTGGCTAGCTCTCCTCAGGAGCACTGTGGGTCACTGCTCCACGAAGGCTTCATTGGGGAACAGATCTCGGGTTAAGCTGAAGAGAGGACTCCAAGCTTACGACAAGGAACAGAAGAGGGCAGGGACTTCTGTCTGTCCCTACGTTTGATTGGTCCTTTCTCCTTTTTCCTCCTGTAGTCAATTGTAGTGGGGATGTATTCACGGCTCTGATTGGGGAGATTTCAAGTCCCAATTATCCCAATCCGTACCCGGAGAACTCACGGTGTGAGTACCAGATCCAGCTGGAGGAGGGGTTCCAAGTGGTGGTGACCATACGCAGGGAAGATTTCGATGTGGAACCAGCTGACTCGGAGGGGAACTGCCAGGACAGTTTAACTGTGAGTACGGATGGTGAACTGGGGTGAACTGGGCTCCCACCCCAGCTTCTTATTGCTGAGACTTCTGTCCTGGGCACGAATCTAGGCCCTTCACATGTTAGGCAAACACCCCACCACAGACTGACATCCTCCTGGTTCACCTCTCCCTCTCCCTCTCAGTTAATACTAGTACTGCTCCTTCCTTAAGGAAAGTTTGTTTTGTTTTTCCTTTTGTTTTTGGCTTCTCTGTGTAGCTCTGGCTCTCCTGGAACAAACTCTGTAGATTGGGCTGGCCTCGAACTCAGAAATTCGCCTGCCTCTGTGTCCTGAGTGCTGGGATCAAAGGCGTGCATCACCACCTCCCAGTTTAAGGCAGGGTTTTATGTAGCCCTCAAAACTCTCAAACCCCCTCCCATCCCAGCCCTTTGAGCTAGGATTACAGATGTTAGCCGCCATGCCTAGTGAGATTTCTCCTTCTATTCATTCCTCTCTTTCCCTCCCTCTTATTCCTTCCTGAACTGAGGACTGAACCTTCAGCCTCATTCATGCTAGACAAATACTCTATGACTGAGTTACATTTGCAGCCCTTTTCTATATTTTTTTCCTGTTTTTATTTTGGCACAGATTTTCATTAAGTTGCCCAATCTGACCTTAACTTGTAATCCTCCTGCTTCAGTCTTCCAAGAAGCTGTGATTACAGGCCTGCATCATCAGGTCCAGCTTTTGAAAATCCAATTATCTTTCCTCCTGCCCATCCTTTTGTTGGTTTGCTTGTTTCTTATTTGATATTGTACCAATCATTTCTCTCATTTTCATCCCCCCTTCATTCCCCCATTTAATTCCTTTAGATTTTCCTCTCTTCTGATTTTATTATATTGTTTCCTTTCAGTTTGCTGCAAAAAATCAACAGTTTGGTCCTTACTGTGGCAATGGATTCCCTGGGCCACAAACTATCGAAACCCACAGTAATACCCTTGATATTGTCTTTCAAACTGATCTAACAGGGCAAGAAAAGGGCTGGAAGCTTCGTTACCATGGAGACCGTGAGTAACTAAAAGTGCCTTTTTGATTGGTGATACTGAATTCTTTGGACATGTGGAATCAAAACAAATAGACTGTTGTTTGGTTAGTAACCTTTTAACTAGTCTTGAAAGTGCAGACAACAGGGATGGGGGGCAGCTAGTTAGTGGCATCATATTCTTTTACACATCTGCCACATTGGAATTGAGGCAATGGAAGGTTTTAGGGGGTATGAGAATGGGACAGTGAGATGGGTCAGTGTGTAAGAGGATTTGCTGGGCAGGCATGAGGCTCTGAGTCTGGATCCTTGTACCACAATAATAAAATAATAATAATAATAATAATTTAGTCATAACCACGTGTTTGGGAGTGGGTGGGCAGAGGAAGGGGAATCAGTGGGTCTTGGTGATCAACTAGCCTGGGCAGAAATGGCAAGCTCCAGGTGCAGGGAGATGCCTCATCTTAAAGGCTAAGGCAGAGAGTGATTGATTGAGCAGGCACCCAGGGTCCTCGTCCGGCCTCTACATTGGTATGCCAGGCCCTCGACCCATGCACAGAAAGTGTGAGGATGTCTGGGGATGTATCACACAGCTACAAGTCCAGCACTGGAGAAGGGGAGAGTTACTACAAGTCTGAGGTCAGCCTGGGCTACACTGCAAGTTCCAGTCTAGCCTAGGGTATACAGAGAGAGACCTTGTCAAAAAAAAAAAAAAAGTGGAATTATGTAAAATAGCACACACAGTTTCCAACTGCTTAGTAAAACCTTATTTTTGTTCTCTCCAAGCAATCCCTTGTCCCAAAGAATTCAGTGCCAATTCTGTTTGGGAGCCTGAAAAGGCAAAATATGTGTTTAGAGATGTGGTGAAGATATCCTGTGTGGACGGATTTGAAGTTGTGGAGGTAAAGCACTGTGGAGGCTTCTCCCTAGTCTCTGGCTCCAGATGAGATATCTGAGCGGGTGAGGTTGTTGCTGCCTGGTCAAGATATTAACATCTCAACCATAAAGGGAATGGCTCGAGGTTGTCTGTCCTTCCTGGGAGGTCTGGAGCTCCTGGGCCACTTTGCCCTCTCAGTCTTCCAGGGAAGGGAGCCGACATGCTGGAACAGAGCTGTCTTCCAGCCCCAGCTCCTGGGTGCTCAGGGTTCTTCTTCTAAAGATGCTCCAAGCCTCTTTTGATGAGGACTTCTCATTGATCCAAGGCCAGAGATCAATTTCGTTATTGGATTTAATTTTCCATATGCTTTTATAAGTTAATGTCGATGTCTGTTTTTCTCCAGGGAAATGTCGGCTCAACATTCTTCTATTCTACTTGTCAAAGCAACGGACAGTGGAGCAATTCCAGACTAGAATGTCAGCGTAGGTGTCTCTTCAAAGTGGAACTTCTTTTTCCCTCCCAAAGGGAACTGAATAATCCACACATCAAAATTCAAATGCATGGTTTCCTTCTGGGCTTTTGAGAGAATGGCTTGTGTTTTCTGAAGGAAAGCCTGTTATGGAGGATTGTCTAGTCCTAGGCCAATTAGACGAACATGTTTCTTTTGAACATGGGGGCAATGGAGTATGTAGTCCATAGCTCTAAGGAAGTGGATTCTGAGTTCACACAAGAGCCTCTGCTGACCAGAGAACTAGGTTCCTCCTGGCCTTTTTCAAGGGCCGTTGGGACTGGCAGGTCTCAGTGGGCTGGAGAGATGGGCTGGAGAAGATGCCACAAAAGAGCCGGTACTGGAAGATTTATCACATGTGTGATTATGGATGTGGCTGAGGAAGAGGGAGGATGGAATGGGTCCCTAACTCTTCCTGGGAGGAAGTGACTGTCCTGACTATCCATTTCCCCGCTTCCTCCTGTAGCCGTGGACTGTGGTATTCCAGAACCCATTCAGAACGGTAGAGTTGACGATCCAGAAAATACCCTATTCGGCTCTGTCATTCGCTACTCGTGTGAAGAGCCACATTACTACATGGAGCATGAAGAACATGGTGGTAGGTTTCTTCTACCAGAAGAAGAGAGAGGGAGGAGCATGAATGAGTTGGAGGGGGATTGCCACTCCCTCTGGTTGGAGAGAGTTTGTAGAGAAGTGAGAAAGAATAGACACTGTCATCCTTTTGGCTTAGTCTAAGGACACAGGTGGTTTTCAGGGTAGAGTATGTTTTCAGGGGTCATTCATAGGGGATCATAGAGGCCGCTAGCTTAGTGTCACAGCTGCAGCAGGAATTCCTTTACAACATCCATTTCATGTGGTTATCTGACTTTGGACCAGTTATTGTGGATGGAAGTTCCTGTGTCCAGCCAGCAATTCCCAAATACCTGGCAGCCACTTCCCAGATAATTGACTTAGAGGCTTAATATTACTTATAAATGCTCAGCCAGTAGCTCAGGCTTATTACTAACTAGCTCCTACACTTAAATTAACCCATAATTTGCCGGGCGGTGGTGGCGCACGCCTTTAATCCCAGCACTCGGGAGGCAGAGGCAGGCGGATCTTTGTGAGTTCGAGGCCAGCCTGGGCTACCAAGTGAGTTCCAGGAAAGGCGCAAAGCTACACAGAGAAACCCTGTCTCGAAAAACCAAAAAAAAAAAAAAAAAAAAAAAAAAATTAACCCATAATTCTTATCTATGTTTAGCCATGTGCCTTGGTACCTTTTCTCAGTATGGCATTCTCATCTTGCTTCCTCTGTGTCTGGCTGGTGACTCTTGAATCCACCCTTCCTCTTCCTGTATTTTTTTGTTTTGTTTTTTGTTTTTTTGAGACAAGGTTTATCTGTGTAGTTTTGGTGCTTGTCCTGGAACTCACTCTGTAGACCAGGCTGGCCTTGAACTCACAGAGATCTGCCTGCCTCTGCCTCCTGAGTGCTGGGATTAAAGGCCGCCTGGCCTCTTCCCAGCATTCTTAGTTTGCTCACCCCTCCTATACTTCCTGCCTGGCTACTGGCCAATCAGCATTTTATTAAACCAATAAATTCGAGTGACAAATAATTATAGTGTACAAGAGAATTATTTCACAGCAGGTTATTTCATATAAAATCCCCAGGAGGGCAGGCATGATGATGGAGGTTTGTAATCCTAGCCCTTGAAAGGTAGGAGCTGGTCAGGGTGAGCCTGGGCTATCCAACCCTTCTGCCCCAGCTCTCATTCATTTTTACTTTTTGAAATGGAGTTTCACATAGCCCAGGGTGGCTTTGCCTTTTCTATGTAGCAGAGGCTGGCCTGGATCGTGCTGCTTCCACCTCCTAAGCATGGGATTAGAGGCCAGTGCCATCATTCCTGGGTGAAGGTTCTTTTCTAGCTGATGTGATGTGGTTCCTTCATCAGTGTCCAGAGGAGCTTTGCATAAATGGAGAATGGTGGAGAGATGCACTGAGTGACCTGTGTTCCTTGTGTTATTCCAGGACAGTATCGCTGCGCTGCTAATGGGAGCTGGGTGAATGATAAACTGGGAATAGAGCTGCCGAAATGTGTTCCAGGTAACCTGGGCTGTGGTGTGGGTTGAGACCGTAGCTGTACATGCAGGGAGCAGGTATCCTGTGAAAATAGCTGTGACCCTCCCAGGCAGGGACTTAATCCTGGCCTCCCAGAGTTCAGCACAGTGAAGCGGTATTAACTCTGGGCTGTGGAACTCCTTCAACAGTATCAACTCAGGCTGACTTGAAGGGAAATTGGAAAGTCTGCCAACATCAACAGTTGGTGTCACATTAGTCGTTAGGGAAAAGCAGATCAAACCACACTAGCAGAGCCGGGCCTGGTGGCATGTACCTGTAATCCCAGCCTCAGGATGCTGATGGGATTGTGAGACCAATCTGGACTACATAGTGAGATCCCCTGACACTCTCTAGACAAGGGCTTCCTCTGAACATTATCTGGAGGTAGAAAGCCTGCTTCCACAGTGAAGTTAAGAGTTTCCAAGTATTAGTTCCTAGTCAGGTCTCTGGCCTCATGTGCTAAGCCTGGGTATGAAGTGGGCCTCCGAGGGGCTGTGAGTCAAACTGTGGAGAGTGTGAAATGCTAGTTCATCTGGATTCAGTCATTGACACAAGCCTCCTGTTTAGCCAATCCCAACCATAAGCCTGCTTGTCACTGGCAAAGGAGATGTTTAAGTGAGGCTAGGTATTTTAGTTAGGGTTTCTATTGCTGTGAAGAGACACCATGGCCACAGCAACTCTTATAAAGGAAAACTTTTAACTAGATGGCTTACAGGTTCACAGGTTCAACCAGTTATCATCATGGTGGGATATGGCGGCATGCAGGCAGACATGGTGCTGGAGAGGTAGCTGAGAATTCTACATCTTGATCCACACCAACAGGAACAACCTGAGCATATGAGACCTCAAAGTCCGCCCCCCCCCCCCCCCCCCCCGCCAGTGACACACTTCCTCCAACAAGGCCACACCTACTCCAACAAAGCCACACCTCCTAATAGTACCATTCCCTATGAGCTTATGGGGGCCAGTTACATTCAAACCATCACACTAGGATAAGTCAGATGTGGAGGTAGTTGACCAAATGACATTGATTAAAGACATGCTGGAGAACTCTGCCACCCATTGGGTCCAGCAGTTGAGTGGCTGAGTTTTCCAGAGGTCAGTGTCGTTTCCTGCATCTCCCTATCTCGTTCTTATTCCTTTCTAGTCTGTGGAGTACCCACGGAGCCCTTTAAAGTACAGCAGAGGATATTCGGAGGACACCCTGCAAAGATTCAAAGTTTTCCCTGGCAAGTCTTCTTTCAGTACCCATGGGCTGGTGGGGCTCTTATTGATGAGTACTGGGTGCTGACGGCTGCTCACGTTTTGGAGGGAATCTCCGACCCATCTATGTATGTTGGGTCCACAACTGTGAAAATGGAACATCTGGAAAATGGCCAGAAGCTCACCAGCGAACGTGTGATTATTCATCCAGGCTGGAAAGCAGTGGATGATCCGGACACACGGACAAATTTTGACAATGACATCGCACTGGTACGGCTGAAAGACCCCGTGAAAATGGGGCCCACCGTCTCCCCCATCTGCCTGCCAGGCACCTCCTCGGAGTACGAGCCCTCAGAGGGGGACCTGGGGCTGATCTCAGGGTGGGGCCGAACAGAGAGCAGATACAACGTTATCCGTCTCAGAGGGGCAAAGTTACCCATCACCTCTCTGGAGAAGTGCCAGCAGGTGAAAGAGGTGAATCCCAGAGTGAGGCCAGAAGCCTATGTTTACACTAGTAACATGATCTGTGCTGGAGAGAAGGGTGTTGACAGCTGTCAGGGGGACAGTGGTGGGGCGTTTGCTTTGCAGGTCCCCAATGTAAATGTGTCCAAATTCTATGCAGCAGGCCTGGTGTCCTGGGGGAAGAGGTGTGGGACCTATGGAATCTACACGAAGGTGAAGAACTACATGGGCTGGATACAGCAAACCATGCAGGAGTACAGTGTCCCCAGCGAGGACTAATCCATACATACCACCAGCCCTGCAAACCATGCAGGAGTACACTGTCCCCAGTGAGGACTAATCCATACATACCACCAGCCCTGCAAACCATGCAGGAGTACAGTGTCCCCAGCGAGGACTAATCCATACATACCACCAGCCCTGCAAACCATGCAGGAGTACAGTGTCCCCAGTGAGGACTAATCCATGCACACCACCAGCCCCGCCAAGGGAAACACACTGTTCTCAGATCCTTCTGATAACCCCGTTGTCTCACAATGATGCAGAGAAGATGCAGGAGTACCATTAACATTGAACTTGATTGTCAAGATACCCGGATGGAGGGAGGGTCTGATCACAGACCTGCGCTGATTATTCGGTTGTGAATTCCTGTCTGTTATTGGTAACAACATGACGGAGGCCCTTCGGTCTTGCACGATTCTACAGGGATATCTTAATCCCCCTCTTTTATCTGCTTGAGATTCCATTTATAATCCTTGGAGTCCTTTATTTACTTACAATAAAGCATGTTTTTAATCTGGTTCTGACTGACTTCAGGGCCACAGGAGAGGGAAGTGACAGGGCGTCTTGTCATGAAACTCAGACACCAACAGCTCATCTTTTTTTTTTTTTTTTTTTGAGACAGGGTTTCTCTGCGTAGCTTTGCCCCTTTCCTGGGACTCACTTGGTAGCCCAGGCTGGCCTCGAACTCACAGAGATCCGCCTGCTCTGCCTCCCGAGTGCTGGGATTAAAGGCGTGCGCCACCACCGCCCGGCCCAACAGCTCATTTTTAACCACCATGCAAGCAGGGAATTCAGCCTTTCTTCTTTCCAACTGAGACTCACTGAGTATCGTGAAGTTAGAATAGTTTTCCTTCGTGAGTTGTCTCAACGTGTCTCCTAGAAATTAATTTTCTTATAATATTCCTTTGTATCACACAAGGTAATGACAGCAAGAATCGAACATTCTCGGTCTGCTTTTTTTGTTTTTGTTTTGGTAGTTTTGATCAATTTGTCAGTTAGGTGGCAAATTGGACTGAAGTCTGTGACAAAATGTGACAGACAAAAGTTTAGCGAGAGCTTCCCCGACTCTCTCTAAAGAAGAAAGCTGGAAACAGTGAAATCTCCTCCCCCAGGACGTCTGGTGACAAACAGCCACGGAGGAAGGATTTTGTGTGTGACAAGATCCCACTGTGTTCTCAGAACACCGGCTCAGAACTCACTCCGGGGCTCGAAGTCATTGTTCCCCTGCCTCAGTCTCCCCAAGTGCTAGCATTACAGGTCTGTGCCAACACATCCAGTCTGTATGCGTTGACCTGCTGTGCTGAGCGTCGGATCCAAAGGCCTCACAGGCTAAGCAAGTGCTCTACCCCTGGGATCTGGGACACACGCCAGCCCTGAAACACGGGCAGTAGCTCTCAACCTGTGGGTTGTGACCATGGGAAAACACATTTCTGGTGGTCTTAGGAACCCCCAACCATAAGTTTTATTTTTATTTCATTATACTCATAACTGTAATTTTGCTGCTGAGTGTGTCTCAGTTCCTAAAACCATCAGAAATAAGTGTTTTCTGACAGTCTTGACCCACAGGTTGAGAAGCGCTGTGGTGATGCAGTCTTATATAACACACACACACACACACACACACACACACACACACACACACACACAGCACACACACACACACACATACACACACACACACACACGCACGCACACACACACACGCACACACACACACACGCACACACACACACACACGCACACGCACACACACACGCGCACACACACACACACACGCACACACAGCTGGCCTCAGATGAACTATGTAGCAAAGGATGCCCTTGAACTTCTGACCCTCCGGCTTCCACTTCCTGAGTGCTGGGATCACCAGTGCACACTGCTGGGCCGGCCTGGTTTGTGCGGTACTGAGGATTGAACTCAAGGCTTCATGAATGATAGGCAAACACTGCCAACTGAGCTACAGCCCCAGCGGGGACACAGCAGTTTAAACGGGGGTCTGTCCTGTTTTCATGAGAGTCGAGGGTTGAGAATAAGAGTCCAGGGCTGGGAAAGGCAAGCTTGACAAAATCTGAGATCCATCCCGGATCTGTGGAAGGCAAGAACTCTGACCTCCACACACAGTGTGCATATGCGTGACCAGTTTGACACACATAATACATACATACAGACACACACATATATTCATGTATATAGCCATAATATATATTAATATATATACACACAAATAATAAATGGGGGCGGGAGGAACTGGATATGGTGATGTGTGCCTTATGTCTCAGCACTTGGGGAGGCAGAGGCAGGGGGATCTCTGGGAGTTTGAGGCCAGCCTGGTCCACATAGCAAATTCCAGGCCAGCCAGAGCTACGTAGTGAGACCCTGTCTCAAGACAAATTAGAAATAATAATGATAATAAAAAACTTAAAAGAAGGGTCTGTGAGACGCAAGGTGGGCAAAGGCGCTTGCCAAGCCTGACAACTTGAGTTTGATCCCCAGGACCCACACGGTGGTAGGAGAGGACCAACTCCCACATGTGAGCCCTGGTGTGCACATGCACAAAAGCAGACACACACGCACGCACGCACGCACGCACTCATGCGTAATTTAAAATGATGATATGGATGGAGGTTTACCTCAGCTGTGTAGCGCTTGCCTAGCATGCACAAGGCTCTGAGTTCAATCCCCAGCCCCACAGGAATAGAAAACGAAACAAAACAAAAAACCAAAAAGAACAAGAATCTGGGCTGGGGGCAGGGCTCGGTCGGGCCTGTCTGCTGTGAGAGGTGGCTTTCAGAACCGTTTGCCAGAGTGGGTGGGAGAGTGTCTGGAGCTTATCAAGAAAGGACTCTGATCTTGCAGAGAGAAAAACAGTTAAGTTCAAAAGTTCACTTAGCCTGAACGGTAAACACGTGGCCAGTTAACCAGAACTACAAAACAGCCTGCTGAGCCTGGTGGCCTGTAACCCCAGCTACTTAGGGAGCTGAAGCAGGAGGATTTTGAGCTCCGGTCCAGGCAGGCTTCCAGAATGAGTTCAAAGCCAGCTTGTGCTACACAGTTAGACTCTAGACCTTGTCTCATAAAGCAAAACAGAACACAACAAACAAATAAACAAACAACAACAAATTCCTCAGAGACAGGGCTGGAGAGATGGCTCAGAGGTCAGGAGGCTGCTCTTCCAGAGGACCTGGGTTCAATTCCCAGCACCTACATAGCAGCTCACAACTGTCTGTAATTCCTGTCCCAGGGGATCTGATGACCTCTTCTGTCTTCCTTCAGCCCTAGGCACATACATGATGCACAGACATATATACAGACAAAACATGCATACATATAAATATATGTATAGTAAATATATGTATAAATAAATAAAAATGAAATAAAAAATACTGAATTCGACTCCATAAAAAACAACTGAGAAGAGTGATCTGTGATAGAGCATTTCCTTTCTTTTGATGTTTGAGATAATAGCAAAAAAATGAACTATAACTCTGAGACTGGTGTTTTGCCTGCATGTGCGTCTGTGTGAGGGGGTTGGATCCCCTGGAATTTAGTTGCAGATGGTTGTGAGTTCTCATGTGGGTGCTGGAAATTGAACCTGGGTCCTCTGGAAGAGTAGTCAGTGCTCTTAACCACTGAGTCATCTCTCCAGCCTGAGACTTTTTTTTTTTTTTTTTTTTTTTGAGACAGGGTCTCATGTAGTCCGAGATGGCCTCTGACTTCCTATATAGCCAAGGACATTGAGTCCTCTTATCTCAGTCTCCCAGGTGTGTGTATTACCACATATGGCTTTAAGACTGACAACAGGCCAGGCAGTGGCGGCGCACACCTTTAGTCCCAGCACTTGGTAGGCAGAGGCAGGCGTATCTTTGTGAGTTTTTGTGAGTTTGAGGCCAGCCTGGGCTACAGACTGAGTTCCAGGACAGGCTCCAAAGCTACACAGAGAAACCCTGTCTTGGAAACAAAGAAAAGACTGACAATGGAAAAGCTGACATGCTCCCAGTGACACACTCCAGCTTGGGCTTTTAACCCTTGCTCCTGAGCTGAGGTGCCTGTGAGAGAATTTTCTCCTTGATGGCAAGGGTGGTGGTGTAGGCTTATCACCCCAGCCTCCTCCTGAGAGGCAGGGGTAGAAGGCTCCCAAGTTCAAGGCCAGCCTGGGCTACAGCATAAGTTCAAGTCCAACCCAGGCAACTTAGTGAGACCATATCAAAATAGCAGGGAGAGGGCAGACACACGGCCACATGATCTGTCTGAGTTCCTCCACAGGATGTAGAAGATCATTTACTCCTGTCAATCATTCTCTGTCTTCAGGGTAGTGTAGGGTCCTTAGATCACCCAAATGACCAGAAGACACCCCATATGCAATTGAAGAACGCAGCTTTATTCGGGAGAAAAACCAGTAAGTGCCCAAAATGGTTTCGACTCCAGGGGAGGGTAAGGCAGCCCCTTTTAAGCCTGCTTAGGGGGAATTCCAGCTGTGGTCAAGTGTACTTTGAAGTGATGCGGTATAGACACTGATATAGGAATCATTTTATGATTGGCTCGTGACATCTGGTCAACAACTGTGGTTGTGATATCAGGGGTCTGTCTGCCATGCTAGGGGTCTGTCTGACTGAAAATAGCAAGAACAGTTCCTGATTGGTTGCCAGGCTGGACGTACTTCCTGAGGGTCTGGTTGAAGCCAGATATGAGTCAACATAGGGGTAATATAGGGCAGAGGTCTTAGCAAACTGGCTTCTGGAAAAAAACAACTGGCGCTTGTCCCTCTTGTGTTTGAATGTAATTGGCCCCCATAATCTCACAGGAAGTGGCATTAATAGGAGGTGTGATATGTTGGAGTGGGTATGGCCTTGTTGGAGGAAGTGTGCCATTGTAGGGGTGGATTTTGAGGGTTCTTGCTGTGGAATAATCCTTTTGTATACTGTGAAAATGTGTTGCTCTCATTGTTAATAAAAAGCTGATTGGCCAACAGCTAGGCAGGATTTTTGGGGCAAGGGGAATGCTGGGAAGAAGGCCAGAGTCTAAGGAGTTGTGAGCCAGACTCAGAAGAAACAATATGGGGAAGTTCATAGATGAGGTAAATGGACCTGGGGCACCACATAGATTAATAGAAATGGGTTGATTTAAGTTGTAAGAGCTGGCTGGAGACAAGCCTAAGCTATTGGCCAAGGGGAGCCAGCTGGCAGGACAAAAAAAAAAAAAAAAAAAAAATCCACCTAAAAATGGCACTCCAATGTGGTGCAATGCCACACATATCCATATAAAAACCTGAAAAAGCTTAAGAAAAGGTTCCAAACACACAAAAATGGAGCCAAAGGTGGCTCCCTAGTCTCATGTCCCTCATACCAAACACTGCCTGTGGTCTTGAGGAGCCCCACCAGCACGTCACCAAGCTGCATGGTGGATTTAAGTTTTGCTCATGCAGACAGTAAATATTACAGATACACAGTAAGATAGATCCAGACAGAAAAAAACCCTCTAAATAGGTTATAATATATTTAAAAATGTACATAGGACTGGGAGAGAAAAGAGAAATGGTATGGACAGTCATAAAAAACGTTTAAAAGTAATAAAGTGGTGGTGCACGCCTTTAATCCCAGCACTTGGGAGGCAGAGCCAGGCGGATCTCTGTGAGTTCGAGGCCAGCCTGGTCTACAGAGTGAGATCCAGGAAAGGCGCGAAGCTGCACAGGAAAACCCTGTCTTGAAAAAAACCAAAAACCAAAACCAAACAAAACCCCCCAAAAAGTAATAAAGTCCTTAAGATAGGAATAAAGTAATAAAAAATTGTAATAAGCCACACAAAGATGGGAAATACACAGAGAGCCTGAATCCTGCATGCATGTTTTTGTGTTGACTTTGAATTTTCTGATTGCTGATGAAGGAACAACAGCTGCTAGACACATTGGATTATGGAAACTAGTGGATTAAAACAACCTATAGGGTTGGAGATTTAGCTCAGTGATAGAGTGCTTGCCTAGCAAGCGCATGGCCCTGGGTTTGATCCTCAGCTACAAACAAACAAACAAACAAACAAACAACAAACAAACAAAAAACAACCTATATATTGAAAAATGTCTTCACTTCAAAATGGAAGTCAAAAGATATGTTGCTTTAAGGAAGAGGTTATATTTTTGTTCCCATAGAAAATGAAAGGCTGTGGATTCATTCAAGGTTGAAGGTAATATCAGGTTTGATCAGGGAAGACCCCAGGAAAATCCAGGCTACAAACATAAAGAAATAAACCTCAAAAAAAAAAAAAAACCAAAACAAACAAAACCCTACAAAACGTGTAACATATATCTTACCTGCTCAAACATAAAAGAAAATATTATCTCTGCCTAACTTGTGTACAACACATAGTCTATACTTGTATTAATACAGATATGTATGCTATCTTTAAAAGTTTATGTATTTTCAGGCCAGGTGGTGGTGGCGGCGGTGGCGGCGGCGGCGGCGGCGGCGGCGGCAGCAGTGGCTGCTGCACACGCCTTTAATCCCAGCACTTAGGAGGCAGAGGCATATAGATGGATCTCAGTGAGTTTGAGGTCAGCCTGGTCTGCAGAGCGAGTTCCAGGACAGGCACCAAAACTACACAGAGAAACCCTATCTCCAAAACAGAAAAGAAAAAAAAAGTTTATATATTTTCAGAACAAGGGGACCAGACACCAATGAAATGAATGACCCAGGTGATCCAGCATCTCAAAATGACTCTATTACAGTCTCCTCAGAGTTCTGCATTCAAAGCAGCTTCAAGGGTGCTGGCTGAGATGGTCTAGCCTCACAGACTACTCCAGCCAAGACTTAACTATTATTCTGATTTTCCCAAGGTTCCCACAAAGATGCCAGCACTCCCAAACAACAGGAATCAGTCTAGAAAAATCAATGCCCACATTTACAAAAGATGAGTTATTAATATTTGCTATAATTTAAGGAGGGTTGGTTATAAGTTGTTATTGGTCATAGTAAAAAAAAAAAGCTAAACAAAATAGTTAAATTCAAAGATCTCTTTCTGAAGGAAAAAGGAGGATATGATATAGGAATGACAGAAAAAAGGGTAGACTATTGAATCTGCTTTAATCCAGAAACAACTATTGATCTCAAAATATTTTACATTGGTATGGATTTTGGTTTACTGATACACATTTAACGTTAATTTTGTTTTACTGCATGTATGTTTCTACTCTTGTTTGGGGTATTGTGTTTTTGCAGCTCATTTAAAATTGTAATGTTTAAGAAGTACAGATTAATAGTCATCTATAATAGTCAAACTTTTTATAACAGTCAAACTTATAGTCATGTTAGGTATGTTTTCAAGTTCATACACACATATATTTAGATAGATAGATGTCGTCAGCAACTTTGAAGACCTACAGAATATGGCATTTAAAATGTTTTAATTAAAAAACAAAAACAAAAAACGGGCTGTGGTGGCGCTTTAGTTCCAGCACTTGTGAGGCAGAGCCAGGCGGATCTCTGTGAGTTTGAGGCCAGCCTCGTCTACAGAGTAAGATCCAGGACAGGCACCAAAGCTACACAGAGAAACCCTGTCTTGAAAAACCAAAAACCATGCCGGGCGTTGGTGGTGCACGCCTTTAATCCCAGCACTCGGGAGGCAGAGCCAGGCAGATCTCTGTGAGTTCGAGGCCAGCCTGGGCTACCAAGTGAGCTCCAGAAAAGGCGCAAAGCTACACAGAGAAACCCTGTCTCGAAAAACCAAAAAAAAAAAAAAAAAACAAAAACAGAAAAACCAAAAACCAAAAAAAAAAAAAAAAGTTTTAATAACATAAGGCTTTTCTTGACAATGAGACATGTTTGCTCCTGATAAAACCAATTTGCTTCAAAAGAGGATGATAGGCATCAAAGAAACTTCATATGGAGTTTATTTTCATTATGGAAAAAGCTAGTCATTTGGCTAAAGAAACTACCCTTGCTCATTTGCTGACAGTTACCATCCAAACTGGACTCAGGATGCAAAAAAAGTGACTGCCAAACTTTGTCAAGACAAAGTAGGACAATACTTCAAAATATTACTTTTCAGAAATATCTGTCAGATATACCAGGCCTATAGGCCAAAGTTGGGTGCCCCAAAGTTACAGAAGAAGCAAGGGCGATTGTCCAGGCAGCCAGATGTCCCTGATGTTAGGTAACATTTCACCCTTCTGAGGTCTTTGATGGTGGTAAAGGCTAGATAATTAGACTTAAAGTTTTCCTTAGTTATGACAAAAAGGTAAATTAGGTATAAAACTTTAGATTCACTAAGATAAGATAAATAATAGAATATATTTTTTAAATTTGCCAAATACAAATGGACTGGATAGCCAGATGATGGTGGCACACACCTTTAACCCCAGCACTCAGGAAGCAGAGGCAGGTGGATCTCTGTGAGTTCAAGGCTATCCTGGTCTACAGAGCGAGATCCAGGATAGGCAGAAAAACTATACAGAGAAACCCTGTCTCAAACCCCCCCAAAACCCAACAACAACAACAACAAAACAAATGGACTGGATATTGTAACTGTAATTCTTATTTGATAACTGTTTTTGTTGTATAATCCTTCCTTTTAATTTAGACAAAACGGGGGAAATGCTGTAGAATAATCCTTCTGTACACTGTGAAAATGTGTTGTTCTCATTGTTAATGAAACGCTGGTTGGCTGATAGCTAGGCAGGATTTTCAGGAGAGAGAGAGTGCTGACTGTGGCTCTGGCCTCATCTGGTACTGCATGTACCAGGCCTCCTCCTTGCTGTTGGGGGATGTTGGACATTGTCCTTTGTTTGTGGCTCTTCAGAAACTGCTTGTTCAGTCTCAGGAAACTGAAATTGAGGCTTGATCTCTCAGAGAAGACTGAGCAGCCTGTTATGGCATCTGCTTGTTTCTGTAACTACACATGTGCCATGGTAAATGAACACACACACACACACACACACACACACACACATACACACACACATATACACATACACACACAGACATACACACACACACATACACATACACACACATACACACATACACACATACACACACACACATACACACACATACATACATACACACACATACACACACATACACACACACATACACACACATACATACACACACACATACACACACATACACACACATACACATACATACATACACACACATACACACACATACACACACATACATACACACATACATACACACACATACACACACATACACACACACATACACACACACCACACACACACACACAGACACACACACACACAGAGGGGGAGAGAGAGAGAGAGACAGAGAGAGAGAAGAGAGAATAAATAAATGTAAAAAGAAAAAACAAGTTTGTCCAAAGCCACCTGTATACTGTCCTTTTTAAAATTATTTTTTGAAAAAGATGTATTTATTTTTGTTTTATATGCAGGAATGTTTAAATATATGACTGTGCACCACATGCATGCCTGGTGCCTGTGGAGGCAAGAAGAGGGCATCAGATCCTCTGGAATTGGAGTTATAGATGGTTGTGAGCCACCACATGGGTGTGAGAATTGAACCCAGGTTCTCCGCAAGAGCAACAAGTGCTCTTAACCATTGATCCATCTCTCCAGCCTTCTTTGCATTGTTTGTTCTTTTTGTTTTGTTTTTTGTTTTTTTGAGACAGGGTTTCTCTGTGTAGCTTTGCACCTTTCCTGGAACTCGCTTTATAGACCAGGCTAGCCTCAAACTCACAGAGATCCGCCTGCCTCTGCCTCCTGAGTGCTGGGATTAAAGGCACGCGCCACCACCACCCGGCTGCATTGTTTGTTCTTAAGTATGAGGCCAAGGTCCTTCTAAGTGGGGAGAGCTTTGGCAAGGAAGGACTTGTATGGTACTATTGTTGGGAGTGCACCAACATTTACTCTCCCTAAATAGGGAATTAATGACAGACCAAAGTCAGGATATCCTGCAAGTCTAATTGATGAACTAATGAGTTTATATAGGGGTATAGGACTGGGGGTGCTTACAGGAATAAGAATGACTCAAAAGCAGCTGCATTGCTGACAGTTTACCCCAGCATGAGTGACAGCTCATGAAAGCTGCAACCCAGGATTCACTGCAGGACTTGCAGGCAACTCTGCTCAGCTGAGCCTCCTCCAAGCAGCGTGGCTGGTCTGAGCAGCCTCCGCTGTCCCCATTGCTTGTATAACCTGGGGAGGAAGAAGCCTGGTTCATCTGGTCAACTTCAGGGACTTCCTGAGGCTTTCGAGTTGTTTACTTCCTGAGTTTTGAAGAGCCCCCCTTTAGAACTTTTTCCTTCCCTTCCTTTTTCTCTCCTCCTTGAAGCAGGTTTTATGTGGCTTATGGTGGCCTCAAACTAGCTATGCAGCCAAGATGACCTTGGATTTGTGATCCTCCTGCCTCTACTTCTTGAATGCTGGCATTACAGATGTGTACCGTACCTGGAGAATCATCAGTTTCCTTTAGTCCTAGGCAAATAGACCAGTGAATAAGTGCATTAATCAGCTTTTCATTATTGTAACAAAATACATGAAATAATCACCTTAAAAAGGAAAGACTGGCCTAGAATGATGGCTCAGTGGTTAAGAGCACTGGCTACTCTTGCCGAGGATGCAGGGTTGGTTCCCAGCACCCATGTGGCAGCTCACAAGCATGTGTAACTCTGGTCTCAAGGGATCAAGTGCCTTCTTCTGGTGTCTGGGGGACTGCGTGAATGTGGTGCACAGGCAAAATGCCCATATATGTTAAATAAAAATTTAAGAGGAAGAACACTGTTTATTTCAAAATATTTTTAGTCAGCTGGGTATGGTGGCACACAACTGTAGCCTCAGTTCTCAGGACTTTTTGGCCTGTGAATCTGAGATCAGCTTGGTCTCAATAGACAATATAGTAAGAACTTGTCTCAAATGATAACTGATTGAACTTGGAGACACAAATTCACATCATTCTTCCTCAAGGAGAATTTAGTGACAAGAAGCTGATGTGTTTAAAAAGCTTTTAATTTTCAAATATGATCAAGAAAAACCAGGACTTTCTTCGTGTCATACAATCAAGACAAAATATAGACTAGTACTTTAACTATATATGTGTGTGTAGGTATGTGCAGGTGTCTGAAGAGGCGAAGGCCTTGGGCCCCCTGTGGAGCTGGAGTTAGAGGCAGTTGTGAGCCATGTGACGGGGTGCTAGAAATCAAACTATGTTGTCTGCAAGAACAGTCCATTCCTTACCAGGGAGCCATCTCTCCACCTGACACTGTTAACCCTGAGCCTTAGGCAGGAGGACTGTAAATTTTAGGACAGCCTGGGCTACATAGTCTATGTTGAAATCAAAACACCAGAATGTTATGGGGCTATAGAAAAGATAGTTTATTCTACACAGTCTGTGATTTTAATATGGGATCACGGTGGTTATCAACAATCAGTCAGATAATTTTCTGATACACTACACACTGGATTCTGACCTAGTGAACTCTGGGTTCAGTCTTCCTCTCCCATCTCTTTCTTGATCCAGTCAACATAATTGAGTACCTTGGTGTAAAAGCCGTATCCCTCACCACACCCAATGCCCCAGGACACGATGCCTGTGGCAATCCAGGTATCACGATCTCGGTCCCTAACTGCAAAAACACCTCCGCTGTCCCCCTGGCAGGCATCATGCTTTTGACCTGGGTCCCCAGAACAGAACATATTTTGAGAAAACACATCATTACTCTTCTTTGTCTGGAGCCATCTCTGGCATGTCTCTCGTTCAGCTACAGGCAGACGGACAAACCTGAGGTTAAAAGCAATTTTATCTTCTGTTATCCCAAAGCCACTGACATAACCCATGAGGCCTTCATCATAGAAGGTCTCATTGTCAGGGAGACAGATGGGGAGGAGGTTGGGACCCAGGGGGACAGGGTTTTCCAGCTCCAGCAGGGCGATGTCTCCTTCAAAATTGTTGGGTTCATCTTGGCGGTAGTCGGGATGGATGATGGCCCTACGGACTGGGTGATGTCCCAGTTTTGTGATCTCTTCCACGTTTATGTGGCCCAGGAAAACATCTTTACTGGTGTCGTTCTGTCTGTTGTGTTCCTTGGGGTGGATGGTGTGGGCTGCGGTCAGGACCCAGCGGTCTCCGAGCAGGGCCCCGCCCCCTCGCCCATGGATGTTGGTGAACGCCTGCCAGGGGAAGTTGCCGGGTTTGGCTTTCTGCCCTCCGATGATGCGTTGCTTCTGTGTCACGGGGTTGACAGGCTTCCCACACACTGCAGAGATGGGGAATGAGGACCAGTCAGCGCCAGGTCCCGCCCTTCTTCTCTCTTTTGCTGTTTCCCGCCTCTATCTTCCTGTTCCTGCAGTGCATTCTATAGCCCATTCTTGGCTAACTCTCCTCATCCTTATTTATCCCTTTCCGGACTTTCCCTGAGTTGACTCTCCGATTCCTTGTCTATGTGAGCACTGCACCTTCAGGACTAGTTGATTTTCTGTGCCTCTCTCCTGAGACCTTCATTCTCATTCCTTTTCCTTCCTCCTCACTGGCTTTTCACTTTGAGCTAAGGGATCGCCTCACTTGACCTCCTTTCTCGCTCCATGCTTCTCCTAAGGTCCTGCAATACTGCAAACCACACCTGGGATGACGCAGTATTTACCTGGCAGACACCGCGGCATTTTCTCCCCTTCCTCTTCATTCTTCCAAATGCCCTGGGCTGTGCAGGTATACATCCCTGCAAATAAAAGGAGTTAGAATCAGGGCTGGAGGTGATTGGCCAGAAAAGCAGGCAACAGAGGCCATTGGACGCTGAGGGTGTTACATGGGAAGACGGAGAAAAGAGCCACCACATCATGGACCAAAGTTGACTGGTTCAATCTGTATTAAGAGACTTCACACACATATCTTGTCTTCTTGTTGAGTGAAAAAAGAATACTTAACTATATATATTTGAGATCACACCTATTTGTAAAAGTAGACTCACACACTGGAAGGAAGCTATCCAAAGCTTATCAGTGAAGCATCTTGGTAGCAGGATTATGGATAATAACGCCATGTCTTCCTTCCTGTATCTCTCGCTCCAGGTTTCATTGTTTGGCACAGGCTGGCCTTGAATTTGCTATGAAGCTCAAGCTGGCCTTGAACTCTCCATCCTTCTGCCATGGTCACCGAGGTGCTGGCATTCCGGGGGTGCAGCAGCACACCCAGCAGGAGCTACATCTTCTGTTGCTGACACTCTGCTGTGTTTGTGGCTGAGTATTTTATCTGTACTGTCCCATCTTAACACGGGGCACTTTCTAGTGTGTGTTGTCTTCATTTTAAAACTAGGAAATAAGGTTAAGCCTTCCCTCCCTCCCTCCCTCCCTCCCTCCCTCCCTTCCATGTTGAGATGTAGCCCAGGGACTCGCACATGGTAGGCAAGTGCATTACCCCTGAGCAATATCCTCAGTCTTGGGTTTTTTTCTTTTTAATTTAAAGAGAAATTTTGGTTAGATGTGATGGCATATACCTGTAATCCTAGCTCTTGGGATATAAAAGCAGGAAGATTAGGTGTTTAAAATCATCCTTGGCTACACAGTGAGTATGAGGAGAGAGAGAGAGAGAGAGAGAGAGAGAGAGAGAGAGAGAGAGAGAGAGAAAGAGAGGAGAATATTAACAAATAGGGCAGGCTGGGACTATAGCCCAGTGGTAAGAGTGCCTGAGAGAGGCCCTAGGTTCAGTCTCTATGGCTACAATAAACCAACCATCCCATAGACGAGTTTGAGAAGCATTAAGTAAAGCTAAATGCAAAAGATCACAACACAACAGCCTGAGAGAGGGAGAACAGAGAGGGCATTTCCCTGTGAATGTGATAGTGGTGACGGTGGTGGCTGTCGTGGTGGTGTAGTGTTGTTTATTGTTAATGGTAGAGTTGGTGGCAATGATTGTATTGGTATTGCCAATGAATGGGTATGGTGGAGACAGTGTTGGTGTGGTGATGATAATAGTGATGGCCGTGATGGTGATAATTGGTTTTGGTAACAGTGATGGTGGTTTTGGCGATGATAATGTGGTAGTGGAGATTGTTGATGTTGGTAATGATGGTGGTAGTATCAGTGTGGTGGTGATGTTGGTGTTGCCAATGGTGTTGATGGTGCTGGTGTTGGGATGTTGGTGTTGGAAGTGACGATGATGATGATGGTGGTATGCCAATGGTGGCTATGGTGGTGACTATGCTGGTGGTGGTGCTATTGATGGATGACAGCGTTGTTACTGGCAGTGTAGTATTGGTAAAGTAGTGAGATGGAGCTGATGGCTTATGAGATTCAAGTCTCTGTTTTCCACCAGCTTGGATGCCCTTTTCTTCAAACCTATTAGACTCTTTTGGCATTGTAATTTAGGACCTTTCAGCCGCTCCCTAGGACTCTATTGAAGAAATTTCACCATCCCTCAGAGCCATAAAGAGGACTGAGGACTGGGATGGGCAGCAGTTCCTACCTCGCACAGACTCACTGCTGCCAGCTCTGGTCTTCATCTTGTAATATGGTTCATGGCAGGAGTACTGGATACGGGCTTCATAGGTGTTCACGCCTCTTGTGGTGATGTAGCGGAAGTACCCATTAGTCAGGCTTCGGGGCTGCCCACAGTCCTTGACTTAGAGAGAACACAGGGTTGTAAGGGAGAGGAGGCCACTTGCATGGAACCTTCGGCCAGAGTGTAAACTGTCTCAGCCTCAGAGAAGTGTGGTCAGTGGGGTGGACACTTGCAATGGACGGAGTGAAATTCAGTTCTGGCAGAGCCCATCAGGCCAGAGATGAGGACTTAACTTTCTGAGGTGGGCCTCGAACTTCAAAGGACAAGCCAAGAGCTAAGACCCTGCAGATAAGAGTCCGAATTCTTTCTCCCTCCCAGCTCAGGTCTAAAGACTAAGGGATGGCAGGTCCCTCGGGGCAGAGACATCCAATTTGTGACTTACTCTTGCACCTGGGCATGGCACGATGCCATGTGCCATCATCCTGGCAAACAGCTGTGAAGGAGAGCAGCGCCTGGTTTCCCTGTTAGAGGGGAAATTACAGCAACCGTCAGCACACAGCTCCCCGTCTCCACACTGCACACGGAGTGGTGGGAACGTGGTGACAGGTGTGGCGTCCATCTCTTAGACCACAGGGCCCGAGCGATGTGGCTCCTCCCTCCTCCCTAGCTAGTGCTCTCAGGCCAGGGCTGTAGATAGGATACCGAGTTCCGAGGCAGAAAGTCACAGCAAAGCTAACTGGCAGATTCGATAACCTTTTTAGATTCTTGCCTGTTTCCACAAATTGTAATAAAAACCTGCCCCCCCCCATTGTAATAAAAAGCAAAAAAGTCAGGACTGTGCTTTTGTATCAAAACAAAGACCATTTCCTGGAGCAGACCCTGGCTTCTCACTCTCTTGCCCTGAAATGTCCCATCCCCTCCCCCCCAACCTGGCCAAGGTCTGCACCACATTCTCTCTGAGATTGTAGTTTTCTTTCTTTCTTTCTTTTTTTTTTTTTTTGGTTTTTTTTCAAGACAGGGTTTCTCTGTGTAGCTTTGCGCCTTTTCTGGAGCTCACTTGGTAGCCCAGGCTGGCCTCGAACTCACAGAGATCCGCCTGGCTCTGCCTCCCAAGTGCTGGGATTAAAGGCGTGCGCCACCACGCCCGGCTTGCAGTTTTCTTAAAATCAAGGGCTTCCCCTCAAATCCCAGTGCCGACTGGCCACTTTCATAGGTGTTTAATATGATGATGTAGCAGGTGAGTGGAGAGTGCACAAGACCCCAGAGTGGCAGTCTCTGGATAATACTGGAAAATATGAACTGTTTTTTGAGATGGGGCCTTGTTATAGCCTAGGCTGGCCTGGAACTAGGTATGCAGCCCAGGCTGGCCTCAAATTCATGGTTTTCTGCTTTAGCACGCGGAGTGCACGTCACAGGTACATACCACCACCTCAGCCTCTGCCACCGCCGCCACCAACACACCTGGCCATGAATAACTTAAGAGCAAGAGTCAGATGGGCCTCAGGGCAAATTCTTGTCATCCTGGGACTCATCAAATGGAGGCAGGCGGAGAAAGAGTTTGAATCTAGCCTGGTCTACCCAGTGAGACCGGCTGTCACCGTTACTTCTCTGCTACCTACTGAACCGTACTTCTTCATCAGTCTGCAAAGCCGGAGACAGGGCAATGCGCCTGTGGTGAGACCACCCATGTGCGTCAAAGAGCCCCCGAGGGCTGGGTACAGCAGCCACTACGTGATGGTGAACTGGTCAGGACAGCTCCACCCCGACTTCCCAGTTCTTATTCCTGCAGTGAGTAACTCAAGTGGTCCAGGAGTGTTTAATCTTGGCTGTGCATCCAAACCCCACGGGTAGTTTTAAATAGTGCTCAGGCTGTACAGCAGACTGATGGAATTAGATGCTCAAGCAGGGAACATACATCAGTTTCTTAAAAACCCTCTGAGTGTTTCCAGTAGGCAGGCAAAGTTGATTCCTTTTTTCTTCTTTACGGTACCGGGCATTGAACCTGGGGCCACCTGCCTGCTAGGCAAACACTCCGTTACTGAGCTATATCCCAGCTTTTTTCTTTTTTACTTTTCACTTGGAGACAAGGTCTCACTGAGTCGCCCAGGTTGGCCCTGAACTTGCTCTGCAGCCCAGGTGGACCTTGAACCTCAGTCCCTTTTCTGGTAGTCAGGTCGGATAGCAGGTGGACTGGCACCTCCAGCTCCACCCTCGACAGCTCCATCTGAGTCTACAGTACCAAAGACCGGACGATCTTAGCCGTCACCTCACCCCCCTGCGCACCCAGGGGACACCGGGAGGGTCTCTCCTGTCAGCCCCAGCCTCTCACCTCCATGAGCTGGTAGCCTTGTTTGCAGGTAACAATGAAGTAATCCCGGAACTGGTACTGAGGCTGCGGTTCCTGGATGATGGTGAACTCATCTAGGGCCTTGGGTTGGGGGCACTTGATGACTGTGGGTGAGGCCAGAGGGCATGTTCACATCAGAGCCCTCTATCCTTCCTTCTCCCCCACTTTCCCTCATCATGGGCAGGGAAGTGAGGTGCTTAGACATTTTAGTTGTGGGGGCTGGAAGTTGAACCCAGGGTCTCACGCATGTTAAACGGGAGTTTTTACCGGTGAGCCACACTCCGGCCTAACCCTCTTACCTTCAGTGGTGTAGTGAAGCTTCCAGCCTCGACTGTCCCCTGACTCATCTGTGAAGAACACCAGATCCACCGCATTGCTGCTGGTGTCGAGGTCTGGAGGCCTTCGATTTCCACAGAATTCGCCCAAGTTCTTCCCATTAGCGTAGATCTGATGGGAAGAGGAGGGGAGGTTGATATTATTTCTCCAGAGGGTACATTTTTACACCTGGCCTCTTGGGGATCAGCCTCATGGCCAACGGTGGTGGTAGAGATGGAATCCTACCTGGAGCTGGTCATAGGGGCAGTGTACTTGCTGGTGGTCATCAATTTCAAAAGGATCCAGGAACTTGAGATGCACAGTGAGGCCCCGCTCTACCCGGATGCTGTAGTTGCAGCGCAGATCCGGTGGGTAAGGCTGAGGGTACTCGAGGCTGGAGACATAGCCCGAGGGCTCTGTGTACAGTCCACTGCTGCACTCAGCTGTGAGAGCAGAACCGGACAGGCCGTCAGGGTTCTCAGGTTGGTCCAGCAAGCCTCTGCGCAGTCCTTGCCCGCCTCTCACCCCCTCTCTGCCTCACCCTGACAGGACCGTCCGTCTTTCTGAAGCTCGTAGCCTGGACGGCAGGAACAGAAGTAGCCTCCGATATAGTTGTGGCACAGGTGTTGGCATTGGGGCTGGTAGCCCCCTTCCACTGAGTTGACCTGGGGTGCACATTCATCACGGTCTGGAAGGGATTCCAGAAGGAAGGGTTAGGTTCCTGTCCTGAGACTTCTGGGATCAGGCGGACTATTGTTGGGCCATGGCATGGGGTCCTCTGTCCAGAGACTTCTGTGTGGTTCTTTCTCAGAGTCATGTAGCAGAAGCCAGGAGACAAAGTCCACTTCTGGCCTCCACACCTCCCTAACGCATTCTGGGAACTGCTTGATGGCAGGAGAACCCAGATCGTCAGACCCCATCTTACTGAGAGAAATAAGGAAAGCCAGGCTTCTGGGTTCCTTGGGTTCGAGCTTGTGATTGAGGCCAGAGAGAAGGGCTGGCCACAGGGACCACTCACCCACAGCCTGGTAGTAGGCCTGGAAGCCCCTGTAGAACATGAGGGTCCCATTCTCCTCATTGGAGAAGTCTGTGTGAAAGGTCAGTAGCATCTTGTTCCCCTGGGATATGAATTCCTTCTGTCCTGGGGGGTTGCCCAGGGGAGACTCCAGCTGCCCACAGAACCTCCCTAGAGTTTTCTTATCAGCAGAAATCTGTTGGAGGAAGAACAATGAGAAAAGTCCTGCTAAGGAGCCTGGTCCCATGTGGCAGGCCAGTGAAGGTTCTCTCTCTCTCTCTCTCTCTCTCTCTCTCTCTCTCTCTCTCTCTCTCTCTCTCTCTCTCCTCTCTCTCTTGGCTGCTATGGACACCTCCAGGTGATGCTTCTCTGGCCTTCCCAGTCCTTCACTCATTTTTATTTATTTATTTATTTTTTGGGTAGGCTCTTACTATGTAGCCTAGACTGGCCTTGATGACATTTATTAATTTCTTTTTTTTTTTTTGGTTTTTCCAGACAGGGTTTCTCTGTGTAGCTTTGCGCCTTTCCTGGAACTCACTTTGGAGACCAGGCTGGCCTCGAACTCACAGAGATCCGCCTGCCTCTGCCTCCCGAGTGCTGGGATTAAAGGCGTGCGCCACCACTGCCCGGCGACATTTATTAATTTCTGTGTGTGTGTGTGTGTGTGTTGGGGGACATGTTCAGGACATACACATGGAGCACAGAGGACTTGTAGGAGTCAGGTCTTTCCCTCGAGTGTGGGCATCCTTGGGATTGAACTCAGGTTGTCACACTTGGAGGCAAGTGCCATTACCTACCGAGCCATCTCGCCAGCCCTAGACTGTGGTTGAACTTGTGATTCTTCTGTCTTCCCGCCCCGACCATTGACCAACTCTTCACCTGTCTTTCTGTGCCTGGTCGTCTCCCTGCTGTGTTCTGCCCCCACCCCCTCGGCTCCAATCTCACCCATTCCCACCACTTCCTGCACCCTCCTTCCCCAGGAATCCTGTCTCTAGGCCCTTTATCATTCCTTCATTCCTAGACTGGTCACCTTTGGTCTCACATCGTCCCCCTCTTCCTCTCCGCCCCACCTCTTCTCACTTTCCTTTTCCTCCTCGGTGGTGTTGAGAAAGTGGCTTGCCTTGAACTTGCTGTCTAGCCCAGGCTGGTCCAAAACATTCTAAGTCTCCCTAGTACGGGGATCACAGGAGTGTGCCACCACGCCCAGGTTTTTGTTTGCTATGTGTTTTGTTTTTCACTTTATTGTTTCAAAACCACACTCAGCCCTGCCTCCCGACAGACCCAACTGAACAGGATAGTAGGCTGGGTACCCAGCAGCCTCGGCACTGGCCAGCGCTGCCTGGCATCTGGACGGCTCTTCCTCAGTCTCCTCAGTCTCTCAAAAGCAGAGGACATCTTCCTCGATGACTTCACCAAATGCTGCCCCCTCCCCGACAACACGGCGGACTTGTGGGGTCCTCTTTGTTGTTTTCACGTTATTCAGTTAGCCCCCAAGCTGCTGCCTGAGTGACAGAATGTGGCTGTGCACAGGCGCTGCTTGGATCCTGCCTTTTATCTTTCTGGACATAGAAAGATGAGGCCGAGAAAGAAATCCTTTGAAGTACAGAGTAGAGGGGACCAAGATCTTTGTCCTCCCTGAAGGCCGAGTGTAACCTGTCATATGTTTCCTCCTGTTCCTGGTGAGTTAGGTAGCCATGCAGGGAAACCGAGGCACAGCAATTCCCTAAGGTCTCACAGCTAGCCATCTCCTGACTCCTATACATAGTGAGATCTCCTGGAAACATAACAAAACAAACCCCCTTCCCCCCCCCCCAACCATGATTCTCACTGAGGGTCTCAAAGCCCACGAGTGCCCCATCTGTGGCACCAGGAACTCAAGGCCAGCGTTTCTACAGAGCTGCACAAGGATGAGGGGCGGGCACATGGTCCAGGGTGTTCAGAGCACAGACTTGCAGCTTCTCTCGAGGCCCAGCATTTTCTCCCTTCCCTCCCAACCTGACTCCTACCTTGACAAAGTCATAGAAACAGCCTTCAGAAGGCTCCACGTCAAACTGCCGGAAGACGAGCTTCACCCTGTACCCCGGGGGGACCGTGATCACAGTGGTTGTCTCAATGTCGTTGGGGTAAGGCCTGGGGTATAGAGGGGAGGATACCTCTCCATAGAGCTTCTGAGGCATGTAGGGGGAGCCTCCCACCCCACAGAACAGGGTCGCCAGAAGGAGGGCGAAGAGTTGCCTGTGAAAGAGAGAAGGGGGGTGTTTGTGGGGCTGGAAGGGTGCAGTACCCTTGCCCTTTGGGCTGTTGTGGGGCGAAGATGGGATGATCGAACTGCCCATCCTTCCCCTCTGTCCACTCTGGACTAAGTAGAGGCACTGTGACGGGGTAGCGGCAGCCTTTGCAGAGGCTGCATCCGCGTCCCTCCCAGGCCAGTGTGCAGTCCAGAGGTCACCATGATCCCATCATGCTGTCCCCCGCAAGCCAGTTCTCTGCCCTCCTCCTCCATCTCCCTTTCTTCCTGGGACAGGACTGGCTCGAGGTCAGCTAATGGAGGGTGAAGATGGCTTTGCAAAGGCTCCCAAGGCTCCGGCAAAGGCGTCTGGGAGAAACCCTTCACGGAGTCTAAGAAACACACATAGTGGATTCTCTCCTCATTCAGAGGGTTCCCTCCCCTCACTGTTGCCCCGCTATGAGCCCAGAGTCAAGAAAAGAGAGGCAGCCCCAGCTCATGCCTAAGAGTCTGGTCCTTGGGAGGAGGGCTGAGGAGCATGTTTGTGAGCATTGTGTGTGTGTGCAGTGGAGACAGGAAATAGTGTTGTGTCCTTGTTTTGTTTTTTAATTTAATTTTTTTTTAAAATAATGTGGGAGCATGCTTGCCTCCTGTGCCCGACCCCTCCCTCCCCGCTTGGTGCCCATCAGCCTTACTCACATGTCTCAAGGCCAGTTTGTTTGGGTCTCCAGCTCTTCTGAACAGTCTTCAGGCACTGTAAGTTGAAAGAGGGAGTGGGCATGCACAGGAGGGGAGCGGGAGGGAAGGACTGTGGCAGCGGAGGGGTGACCATTCCCTGAGGAATGTTGTAGGGAATGAACATTTGCATAAACAAAAAATTCTGACTTCCCAGTTTAGTTTTGGTTTTGAAATCCCTGTTGCTGGCGCCACCTGGTGGCCTACATGGGGAAGGACAGAGGAGTTGGGATCTGAATTTTTAGGGACCGGAAGCTTTTGGTTGGAGGTCTAGACTCCGGAGTTTCTAAATCTGATTAGCATTTTCTCAGAGACTTTCCTGGGGGCTGCTAGCTGGGGTTGATTCGAGGTTTCTCTCCAAAGGCATCACGGGCCTCGGAGGCTATGCGTTCCCATTGGTCCGATTCTTGTTATTCTTCCTCACCTAGCAGCTGGGATGGCTAGCTGGAGCAGGAGGGTGGGTTTAGCTGCCATGGGGCCTTGGCCTGCATTATTCACGAATGACATTTAGCCCTGGATGAGGGGTTGCTAGGTCTCAGGACTCTAAAACAACTGGGGCTTGTCAGTGAACTTGGATCTTATTGAAGACAGGGTAATTACAGAGGGGAGAAACATCTTTTCCTGGGCATCTGGTCAGTTTGGGTCCTCAGGGATACAATTGCTCAGTGCTTCAAGCAAAGGGTGTGGCTGTAGATAGAGGGGACATTGTGTCCTGTTTAAAATTTTTGTTCCTGTGTCCACAGCACCGAATACCTTATGTGACTTTGTTCTGTGGCTGCGAAGGAGGCCTCCCAGTTCCTGTAACCCCGGAGGGGAAACCTGATGTGTTTCTTATTCGATGAACCCTCCCACCCCATCCCTTACCAGTTTGCTTATGGGATTATTTCCATTAGGGGTCGGACTGTGGAGTTCAAGGACTCACAAAGACAGAGCCAGTCCCCCATTTGACAGTGACCAGTCATCTTGGAATGTAGCTGGAGAGCAGGCACACACAAGATGCCAGAACTACCAAGGTTTGGAAGGTTTTCCCAGCAGATTTGCATGTTGGAGCAGAGGCATGGATGTAGTGCAGGGCTGATCCATGATTTTAGCATGATAAGAGCATGGCCTTGCCAGGTCAGGAAAGACAAATGACGAGGAAGAAGGAACTGGACTGAGATTGGAAGACAGAAGGAAGAGGGGGTGTAGCAGGAATCTTAAAAGTTCTTATTAATGAAATCAAACCTGAGCCAGTTATTGGGGTGAATGCTGGAGGGTCAGAGAACCAGAACAAGCCACAGCTACCTCACCTCACCAACTTCTCAGCTGGTCTTGTTTCCTCAGACTGGAGGCTTCTGTGTCCTCATCCCAATGGCTCTCAGCTGAACTGCTGCTTGAAAGCCTGAAGCTTAACCAGTCAAATGCTTCTAGTTTCTGGTCTTCATGCCTTATATATCTTTCTCTTTTTGCCATCACTCCCTGGGATTAAAGGCTCGCTTTCTGGGATTAAAGGTGTGATTCACCATGTTTGGCTGTTTCCAGCGTGGCCTTGAAGATCGAGGGATTTCTGCCTCTGGAATGCTAGGATTAAAGGTGTGTGTGTGCCACCATTTTCTAGCCTCTGTATCTAGTGGCTGTTCTGTCTCTGACCCCAGATAAGTTTATTAGGGTGCACAATATTTTGGGGAACATAATACCACCACAAGGGGGAATCTTGTCTAGTGAATTGCATGTTGTTATCTTAAGAGCTGTGTGTGTGTGTGTGTGTGTGTGTGTGTTCATGTGTTACATGTTCATAATGGAGGCAGAGGCAATAGATAGAGAGGAGGTCTATTAGAGCAAGTCAGCTGAAGCAATCTTATCAATCCTAGGGATTCTGAATTCTGTCATGATGTCATGTGACTTGAACAAAAATTGCCAAATTTGGACTTGACCAAAAATTGCTAAATCTGGACCTTACCACCTCAGGTCCAACCCATTGTTCAAATAGTCAAATCAAAATCTATATCTACACCTAGAGATAAAAATAATTACATAGATCTAGACAAATATATGTAAGTATTTTGCTTTGTCAATATGAAAATATATAATTTTTTTATAAAAACAAAAATTTCAATAATAAGAATGATACATGCTTATTACATAAAACTTAGCCAGTAGAAAACAGGAGAAAATTAGTCAAAATCACTCCACCTAAAGTAACTCCTGTTTAGTATTTTTTTTAAAGAATACTTTTATTTTAAACCTATTTATTTTTAAAGCTTTTATTTATTTATATTTTGTATGTATAAGTGTTTTGCCTGCATGTATGTGTGTGTCCCATGTGCATGCAGTGTCTGTGAAGGCTGGAAGAGGGGGTAGGGTACCCCAGAACTGGAGTCACTGACATTTGTGAGGTTCCATTTTTTTGTGGTTTAGTTCTGAACCTGGGTCCACCGGAAGAACAGCCAGTGTTCTTGACCTCTGAGCCATCTCTCCAGCCCCTAGACTATTTTTAATAGTCTTTTGAATTGTGCATAGGGTTTAAGAAGTAGAATCAACCATATTTAGATCCTGCCACTATTTATTTATTTGTTTGTTTGTTTGTTAGTTTTCCAGACAGGGTTTTTCTGTGTAGCCCTGGATGTCCTGGAACTCGCTCTGTAGACCAGTCTGGTCTTGAAAATTGTACCACCATTTTTTTTTTTTTTGAGATGAGATCAAGGCTGGCCTTGAACTTATGATTCTTCTTCCTCAGCCTCCTGAGTGCCTGGGATTTTAGGTGTGTGTCACTTGCTCAGCTTGGATCCTGCTGTTTTTCAGAGATAAACTTAACCTTTGACCTCAGAGCATCCTCACTTAGCACTGATGTCATCCTTCCTTTCTTCTCTTTTATGGTATCCATTCTCTGTTCTCACCGAACTGTTGTATCTTATTTTTTGTCCTTCCCTGTAAATCACTCCAAATCTTTCCTACCAATTAAAGAGTTCAACTTCTCAGGCTGTGCCCTTGGTGATGGAGGCCAGCGGAAACGTGTGAAGGATGGTGCTGCCTTCGCTGAAGCAGGCCTTCTCAGAGGATGGAGTTCCGTGAAGCTGTGGGGCCCAGAAGGGGATGTGGATGACTGGCAAGTCTTGAGGGCAGCTGAGAGGCATCCCTGCCGGCGAGCTGGGAGGAGTGTGGCCTCAGTCAGGAGCCAGCTGTGGGAAATGCACTGCATGTCTTCCCCAGCTCCTCACTGTGAGACGTGGATAACGGCTGACACATCTTTTGGCCAGCATGGTGTCAGGATTAAGTGAGATAAGAGGTGATGGCCTGCCAAGTAGATGCAGGATGAAAAAGGAGGTTTTACTGTAATTGCATCTAAGAGTTGTGATAGGTGGTGAAGCCAACTGCTCCGAACATTTCATGGTGAACATAAGGTCTCTGGAATAGTTCAGGGACACAATGCGTTAAGACCCTTTCCTCCACACTCCATTTGAAGGAGACAACGGCTGTTCCTCAGTAAATGCAGAGGAAACTGTCACTAGATGAGGTAGGGCATTCAAAAAGATGCACGCGGTCGTGCTGCCAGGTTTAACTGCGCATGCTTATAATCCCCGAGTCTGGGTAGCCTGAAGCAGGATCTTTGCCGTGAGTTTGAGGCCAGCCTGGGCTACAGAGTGAAATCCTGCCTCGAACAAACAAAAAGAGGTCCTAAGCAAACGTTGCTTAGATGCACAGGGCTTCCCTGGCGCAAAACCCGGGAGAGCTGAAGGTGAGAAGGGGGCAGGGGGGGCTGCTTCTGATTTGGGATGGTGTGGGTTCAGGGGAGGAGGGGTTGATGAGTCAGTGACTTAAAGAGGGTTCCCGGGCCGCAAGTGGATCTTCACTCCTGCTCATTCTTGGTTGGGACCTCCACAGTGCTGGTGCACTGCTCAGGCCCCCGGGGGTGCTCAGGCCTCCCCCTGGGGTGCTCAGGCCCCCCCCTGGGGTGCTCAGCCCTCCTGGGGTGCTCAGCCCCCCGGGGGTGCTCAGGCCCCCCCGGCTCAGTCTTTACCCTCCATCACCCTCTTGATCCAATCCACATAGTTGAGCACTTTGGTGTAGAAGCCGTACCCCTTGCCACACCCGATACCCCAGGACACAATGCCTGTGGCCACCCAGCGGAGAGTGCGATTGTCCCACACCACGTAGACGCTTCCGCTGTCCCCCTGGCAGACACTGTTCCTCTGAACCTCGTCCCCAGCGCAGAACATGCTGTCAGAAAACACCTCGGTCCGCTGCCTCTGGACGAGCCAGGCCTCGCAGGCCTCCCGGGGAGCTACAGGCAGCCTTGAGTATTTCATCTGGGTAGTTAACCAGCCATTCTCCACCCCAAAGCCGCTGACGTAGCCCCCCAGGCCGCTGCAGTAGAGCGTCTCACTGTCGGGCAGACAGACCGGGAGGAGGCTGGGGCCCAGGGTGACGCGGTGCTGGAGCTCCAGCAGGGCGATGTCCCCGGTGAAGTCGTGGGGCTCGTGCTGGCGGTAGTCTGGGTGCACCACGACCCTACGCACAGGGTGGCTCCCCAGTCTCAGCAGCTCGTCTACGTCTGTGTGGCCGAGAAACACTTCCACACTGCGGTTCTTCCTGAGGGAGACGCTGTCCTTGGGGTAGACGGTGTGGGCAGCAGTCAGGATCCATCTGTCGCCCAGCAGGGCTCCGCCCCCGCGCCCGTGGATGCTGGTGAAGGCTTGCCACGGGAAGTTGCCCAGCTCAGCTCGCCAAGATCCAGAAGCCTCTGGGTTCCGGGCAATGGGGATGACTGGTCTCCCACAGACTGCGAGAGGAGGGGGAAGGAGAACAATCAAGAGAACCAGGCAACTAGAGACCGGTGAGGTGCTGTGGGAGGTGAGAGGAGGCTCCCAGGTTAGGGGAGGCTCCCAGGTGTGGGGAGGCTCCCAGGTGTGAGGAGGTCCCCAGGTGTGAGGAGGCTCCCAGGTGAGAGGAGGCTCCCAGGTGAGAGGAGGCTCCCAGGTGAGAGGAGGCTCCCAGGTGAGAGGAGGCTCCCAGGTGTGAGGAGACTCCCAGGTGTGAGGAGACTCCCAGGTGAGAGGAGGCTCCCAGGTGTGAGGAGGCTCTCAGGTGAGAGGAGGCTCCCAGGTGAGAGGAGGCCCCCAGGTGAGAGGAGGCTCCCAGGTGTGAGGAGGCTCCCAGGTGTGAGGAGGCTCCCAGGTGTGAGGAGACTCCCAGGTGAGAGGAGGCTCCCAGGTGTGAGGAGACTCCCAGGTGTGAGGAGACTCCCAGGTGAGAGGAGGCTCCCAGGTGTGAGGAGGCTCCCAGGTGTGAGGAAGCTCCCAGGTGAGGGGAGGCTCCCAGATGTGAGGAGGCTCCCAGGTGTGAGGAGGCTCCCCAGGTGTGAGGAGGCTCCCAGGTGTGGGGAATCTCCCCAGGTGTGAGGAGGCTCCCCAGGTGTGAGGAGGCTCCCAGGTGTGGGGAATCTCCCCAGGTGTGAGGAGGCTCCCAGGTGAGAGGAGGCTCCCAGGTGTGAGGAGGCTCCCCAGGTGTGAGGAGACTCCCAGGTGTGAGGAGGCTCCCAGGTGTGGGGAATCTCCCCAGGTGAGGGGAGGCTCCCAGGTGAGGGGAGGCTCCCAGGTGTGGGGAGGCTCCCAGGTGAGAGGAGGCTCCCAGGTGAGGAGAGGCTCCCCAGGTGTGAGGAGGCTCCCAGGTGTGAGGAGGCTCCCAGGTGTGAGGAGGCTCCCAGGTGTGACTCTGCAGAGGGCCAGGACCTTCCAAATCCTGCCTGGGACGGGAGAGTGGGTCCTTGCCTCCTGGGCCTCCAACATCTTTGCACCATCCCTTAACTCGGACAGGGCTATCTCGGGTTCGAAGTTTGTCTTCAGTGCTTTTTTTGCCTGTTTCTGTGTCATCCTCTCTTTTGTGATGTATGTGGCCCCCCCACCCCACCCTACCCCAGGCTGCCCTTAGAGAGTTCTGTGGATCACATTGGTTAGGGCAACAGTGCTTTCATTTGAAAATAAGGATTTTACCAGGCATCTTGGTATAGGCTTGTAATCCCAGAATTTGGGAAACAGGCAGAAAAATCAGGAGTTCAAGGACATCTTTGGTTACATGTCTATTCTAGGGAGTTTGAGGCCATCATGGGCTATATGAGATGTCTCAAACACAAAACAACACAAATCAGAACAAAACAAAAAACCCAAAACTACCACCACCACCACCAACAAAACAAAACACAAAGAGTGAAGTGCTGTCCTAATGTGGATGACTTTGAAAGCGTTATCTAAGGGGAGGGCCAGCCATCAAAAGCTTCATAATATGTGATTCCATGGTATGAGATGTCCAGAATGGACAAATCCATAGAGGTAGAAAGTAGATTAGTGATCGACAGGGCATGGTGTACGTGTGTGTTTTGTGGGGACTGAACTCAAGACCTTATGTATCTTAGGCAGGTGGTCTACCACAGCCACCTCTCTGAGAGGTATCTTGACCTTTGGTTTTTGGAGAATGAGGGATAAGCTCCTTGTCTTCTTTTCTGGGCCCTCTTTACATCTTCTTCTTATGGACCTTCTGCCTTCACCTCCATTTTCCATTCCAGCACTTTCCTTTCACCCCATGTCCCAGCCCTCCCAGTAACATCAGAGGCCTGCTGGCATCTGGCCACTGCAACAGCACCAGGTGGGGAGCTACTCACCTGGCACACACTGAGGAACCTCTCCCCCATCCTGTCTGTCCTTCCAAGTCCCCAACGATGGGCAGCTGGGTGTCCCTGTGAGTAGAATGAAATAAAACAAAGAGTAAGTGCAGAATTGGGGCTGCCCAGTGAATAGGATAGGTACTCAGACGGCCTTAGGCCTTTTTGTAGGAGACAGATGGGAACTACTTCCTCAGCAGGCAGGGACTCACCAGTCTGTTCGGACTCATAATTGGAATCTTGGCCGAGGTTCTGAATCCTGGGAGGGTCAGCTCCAGGTGTGGTGGCAGCCTTAGAGTCCCCACTGGGCTGACTCACAGCTGTAGGGAAACAGCAGCTCTTAGGGCCTCACAGAGACTCACAAACCAGCAACTTGTGGGACGATTCTGGCTGTGTCTGTATGGTCAATGCACAAGACTCAGCAAAATCCATGCTGCTATTCACTGATCAGGTTTTTAATACTCCAAGAGCTTGAAAGCAGCTGTGAGAAGTGAGTTGTTGCCGAATATTTATTTAACTGGGCAAAGATGTTTCACTTCTTTAACCATGTAAAGATGTGTTGCATTTGCTTACATTGCAGAATATTGTTTAACTATGTAAAGAGGTGTTGCATTTGTTTAACTATGTAAAGAGGTGTTGCATTTGTTTAACTATGTAAAGAGGTGTTGCATTTGTTTAACTATGTAAAGATGCGTTTCTGTTTTACCTTGCCTGCCTAAGGTACCTGACTGGTCTAATAAAAAGCTGAATGGTCAATAGCAAGGGAGGAGGTATAAGTGGAACTTCTCAGCAGGGAGAGTAAGTAGGAGGAGGAATTTAGGCTTGGATGAAAAAGAAAAAGAGACGCCAGGGAGACACCAGGGGCCAGTCAGACACAGAGGAAGCAGGAAAGTAGGACATACTGAATGAAAGGTAAAAAGCTCTGAGACAAAACATAGATGAATAGAAAGAGGTTAAATTAAGTTAAGAGAGCTAATGGGACAAGCCTAAGCTAAGGCTGACCATTCATAATTAATAACAGTCCCCATGTCTTTATTTGGGAGCTGGTTGGCAGCTCAAAGAAAATTCCAATTACAGTGAGTTGTAAAGAAACTGGTCTTTCCAAACATAGCTGGTGGATGTATTAATTAGCAAAACTTCTTTGGTAGGAAGTCAAACAACTTCAAAATTTAAAAATGCAAATGTGTTATAACCTAGCATATGAATTTCTAAGAATTTACCATAAAGAAATGCTCACATCTGTGCTCAAAGATGTGCATGTAAGGATGTACACAGCCACATTGTTGGTGGCAAGAAAGTATCTATCCATGGGAGAGTCACTAAATACACATTACAGCATCAAGGGAATATTGTGTGTTATTAAAACCAATGATCACCAGCTGGGCGGTGGTGGCACACGCCTTTAATCCCAGCACTCAGGAGGCAGAGCCAGATGGATCTCTGTGAGTTCAAGGCCAGCCTGGGCTACAGAGCAAGATCCATGATAGGCACCAAAACTAGACAGAGAAACCCTACCTCAAAAAACCAAAAAAAAAAAAAAAAACAAAAAAAAAACAAAAAACAAAAAAACAAAACAAAAAAAAAAACAACCAAAAAACCCCCCAACAAAACAAAAAAAAAACAATGATCACCATATACATGAGAGATGGCCTTTAAGACACACTGAATTTGGGGCTGGAGATATGGCTCAGCAGTAAAGACCATTTGCTGTTCTTCTCGAGAATCCAGGTTCAGTTCCCAGGACCCAGGACTCTAGTTCTCGGTGATCTTTCTCCCTCTTCTGGCCTCTGCAGGTACTAGGCCCACATATGGTACACAGACATACATGCAAACAAAACACTCATATACATATAATAAAAATAAATAAATCTAAAAAAACAAATCTTTAAAAAAAAGGCATACTGAACTTAAAAAATGGTAACCTCGCTGGGCAGTGGTGGCGCACGCCTTTAATCCCAGCACTGGGGAGGCAGAGCCAGGTGGATCTGTGAGTTCGAGGCCAGCCTGGGCTCCAAAGTGAGTTCCAGGAAAGGCGCAAAGCTACACAGAGAAACCCTGTCTTGAAAAACCAAAAAAAAAAAAAAAAAGGTAACCTCAGGACATTCTGTACACTGTGCAATAAACAGATGCAATGTATCTTCAAGGGTATGCAATGCCTTTGGAAAAATATCTAGTAGATGGACAGCAGGGCTGTTTCTGGAAAGTGTGGTCAGTGACAAAGGCCAGAGATCAGAGAAGTCTCACTTTTCACACCTTAATTTAAAAAAAAATTATTATGTGCAAACATTATCTTCCCAAATAATGAGCCACTATTTGAAAATCTAGAATTTCCCTTACTAATGTGGCTTTCTGATTTCTTTTGATCTGCACACAGGGCCTGTAAACTTTCCTGGAATTAATGGATGGCGCCAACAGTGACTGCCTCCTAACTAGGCTGCTCACTAGCAGGGTCAGCACAGGGACAGGAATAGAGTCAGTTCAGGTCTCCCCAGTCCCTGAGCCTCACCTGTCACTCATGCTCCCAATTGGCTCTTCAAGGGGTCCGGGACCAGGGATAGGGTCACAAAGTTTCTCTCCCTATATTCTGGGAGGGACCCTCACCTATGGCTTGGTAGAGAGCCAGGAAGCCTTTGTGGAGGTGTGCGACCTTGTTCTGGGAAGAAGAGTGTGCCCGGAAGGTCAGCCGCAGACTCCTCCCTGAGGATACAAACTCCCTGTGACCAGGAGGGCTCTCCAGAGAGGAACCCTGCTGTCCACACAGCCGGATTGCATCTGCTCCTCTGCTTGAAATCTGAAAGAGGAAAGAGAGGACAGGAAGTGTGAGGCAAGTCTGTACCTCTGGCCACAGAAGGCAGAGTCTGCCTTTACTCCATCCACCTCTGCCTGGAAGTGATGCACCCCATGGAGCTCAGAAGCTGTTCTTGTTGAGGTCTGCCTGAATTAGCTGTCTCTCGTTATCATTTTCGACTCCCAAGTTTCTCCCAGAGTGATCATGTATTTGACTCTCTCTTATGTCTGCTGTAATTACCTTGTAAAACTTACTCTGCTTTCCGTCTTCCAGAAGATTCCTTGTGAGCCCTGGGCATTCTGCACTTCTCACTAGACTGTAAATTCTAAGACTATATCTGCTTTGTGCAAAATTGGGTCCCTGGTGCTTGTAACAGCCCTTTAGACCTTAGCACAACTGACGCCATGATGGAGGTGCCATTCAAGCTGTAAAACCCAGCACGCTGACGGCACCGCCTGCCAAAATGAGAACAAAGACCTAATCCAACCAAGTCCATAGTTCTGGGAAAGTCTTTAACATATGAACTTTGTTGTTAGCAGCTTCTGTAGTTCTGCTTCTGGCTAACTGTTCTTCTTAACTGAAGTAAGTATGTCAACCAGGACTTTTTTTGTGTGTGTGAGTGTGTTTAAAAGCTCACTCTGAGAAAGATTTGGGGCCACACTGGAATATCCCAGTGTAGTCACTGGCTGGCTAATAAAGACTTTTTCTTTTCTTTACTTTTCCTTCCTTCATTTTTTTGTAACCCTGGCTGTCCTAGAACTTACTTACTCTGTAGACCAGGCTGGCCTCGAACTCAGAGATCCTCTGCATCCCAAGTGCTGGGATTAAAGACATATGTCCTATTAGCTTAAACTCATGTCTGAGTAGTAGTCTCTGGTGGATACTCCACAACATTTCTGGAGGTTCCACCGAGGCTCCTAGAGACCAGACCTCAAGACACAGGGGATCTCAGATCCCCTCAGAACAGTGGTCAAAGGATGCACATCTGGAGATGTTCCAGGTCCCCAGGACTCCTTTTGATCAATGGCTGCCTAATGACACTTCAGAGAAGTCTGACACTTCCACCCCAAAGGGAAATAAATTAGAAAGTTGCCTGGTCTGTCACCTCCTGAGGTAGTCTGGGTAGGGTGCCTTCTGTTTGGACTCATAGGAAAGGTTGGACATGGTCCCTGATCCAGTGCCCAGGATCCATGTGAGATGTCTCTGGATCCCTGTCTCTCTCTCTCTCTCTCTCTCTCTCTCTCTCTCTCTCTCTCTCTCTCTCTCTCTCTCTCTCTCTCTCTCTCTTTGTCTTTCCCCTGCCTCCCCCCCCACCAGGCTTAAGAACTATGTCTCTTGTTGGGGACCTGGATCCTTCTGGCCCTGCCAGGTCCCCCAGAGGAAGCGTACAACCTTCCCCTGTCCCACTCCTGGAGTGCCTGTTCTGTTACTTGACTCCTGCTTATGGTCTGGGTCGGTCTGGTCCCTGTGTGGAGGAGGGGACAGGCCAGGCCTCTCTGTCCAGGGCTCCCTGTCATCTAAGCAGAATGCACAGGGCGGGAGGAAGAGTTCCCCTAGGGTGTGCATTCTCTCTGCTCCCCTGCCTGCTCTAAGCAGCCCTAGGAAAGGGGGGAAAGTGGGTTCTGCTCCTTCCTCTTTCATGGTTTATGCCTTCTTCTCAAGCAATGAGCTGTATAACTGGAAAACTAAAAACAAACTGGCCCTGGGCCTGGCAAGGGGATCATCGCTAGACATGCAGCCTCGATAGACTGAATTTTCCCTTCTGTTCAGCACAGACCAAGGAGACTTACACAATTATCACTAGGTCATTGTTAGAAGTATGAAAGACAGCTGCTGAAAAATTTCCTTTGTCATCCAGTCATCCACAGGCATTAGAAAAAAAATCATAAAAGCCAAAAAAATCTAAAGGTATAAATAGGTTCCAGCAGCTGGAGGTAGTTCAAAGGTGTTTAACAACAGAGAACTGATTGAGAGATGAGAACTTTTTCATAAACTGAAGAACACTGTCACCTTCTCTTATATTCAACTAACCAGTTCATCTACCCTTGTCCAGATTAAACAATATTCAATGACCCTGGAACAAAAGGGAAAATTGTAGTCCATATTGCCTGGTTTGGAGAGACAGGCATTCTGGTGCCCTGCCAGTCACCCTGGAATACACCTCTCCTGCCTATGAGGAAACCTGGGACCTCTGGTTCTCATGAGTCTGGTTCTTCCAGAGAAACAGGTGCTCACTGTCTTGGACCTGAAAGATGCATTCTTCAGCCTCCCATTGGCAGAGGTGAGTCAACCACTATTGCTTTTAAATGGACAGACCCAGAAGGAGGTTACAGAGGGCAGCTTACCTGGACCAGATTGCCCCAAGGATATAAAAATTCTTCAACTCTGTTCGATGAGACACTAAATATTGACCTCCTGCCCTCTGTCAGAGGTATTGCCACCTCGGGGTCCTGGAGTTTTCAGAAAAAGTCAGGCCTCCATACACCAGCACAAAGTGGAACACTGAGTCTTTAGTCTGGACTGAGACTAAACGAAAGGCATTTGAGGCTTTAAAATCAGCTCTGACTTCTGCTCCAGGCCTAGCACTTCCAGATGTCCCCAAACCTTTTCATCTCTTTGTCCATGAAACAAGAGATGTTACAAAAGGGGTTTTAACCTCAACTTTGGGGCCATGGAAATGCCCTGTGACAAACCTGTCCAATGACTGGACCCTGAAGTTACAGAATGGCCCACCTGTCTAAGCTGTGACAGCTACTGCCAGCCTAGTAAAAACACATAAACAAGTTAACTCTGGGTCAGGATCTTATAACTCATGATGTTCATCGGAATGCTGGCTGTCTAATGCCTGTGTGACCCGGTACCAGGCCCTGCTCCTGGACCACTCTCTAGTGCAGTTTGAGAAACCCACCACCATCAATCCTGCTACCCCCTTGCCTGATGATGACTTTTAGATGCTTATCCGTGACTGTAACGAGACGAAAGATGAAACCAGGTACATGGGAGCTGCAGTAGTTTAACTGAAATAATTGGGACCCAAACTGGGTACCTCAGCCCAGAGAGCAGAACTGACTGATCTGACCCAGGATCTCAGATGGGGAAAAGGAAAGTCCGTCATTGTATACCTGGACAGTTGTTATGCTTTTACTACCGTGAATGCCCACAGAATGATCTGTAGAGAAAGGGCTTCTCGCCACTGGGGAAAAGAACATTAAAAGTAAAGAGACAGTCTTGGCCCTCCTGGAGGCTGTTTGGCTTCCCCTCTAAGTTGGTCTCCTCCACGGCCAACGACACAGAAAAGATGGCTCCCCGGAGGCAGGAGTAACTGCACTGTTGACCCGGCAGCCCAAGTGGGTTCAAGCGCAGTGGGGTCTATAGATATTCTGACGACAGACCCCAAGTCAGTGCAGCCTACCACTCCACGGTACAACCAAGAGGAAACAGAGGATGCAAAAAATAGACAGCTGGAACCCACAGGTTGATGGAGGACACCAGAGGGAAAGATCATTCTCCCAGAAACAACTAGAAGGATTCTGGTAACCGACCTTTACCAGGCTACTCATCTGGGGTCCACAATACTTTCTGAGTTGCTCAGGCCAAGATATATATACAGGACAGTCTGGCATGGGATCTCAGCCAGATGCTGGGTTTGTGCTCAGGTAAAACCAAATCAAACCAAAACAAAACAGTGTACCCTATGCAGGAAGGGGTCTGAATGAGAGGCTAACATCCTGGTGAGCTCTGGGGAAACTGAGTTCACCGAGATCCAATCTCATGAGCCCAGAGTGCTCAGGCCCTCGGCTGCTGTGCAGCACATCTGTCCCTGAGAGCCATCCTGCACCACAGCCTCCACCAGTCCCCATCTAGCTCAGTTGGTAGAGCATGAGACTCTTAATCTCAGGGTCATAGGTTTGTGCCCCATGTTGGGTGCCACGTAGAGCAAGAAATCTACGGGAGTCTGCTTAAGATTAGGGAATTTATTAGGGTATAAATTGAGGAAATACACTCATGAATATACAGCTGAGTAAGCACCTGAAGTCGTCCTCTGTTCTGACTGTGAATGAATCTACCTGGCAGTCTGCTCATGGCAGGAAGCAGGAACAGGGAGAAGCAGGAACAGAGAGAAGGGACCTTGTGACCCCTCTCCCTCTCCTTTTAAGAGGTCACATACAACAGCAAGAAGAACCTTCAGGCTGTATAGCCCAAGGCCATGGGCAGAGCAAATACCACCACATTGCCTGCCAGAGAAGGATACAAACACTTGCTAACTTTTATAGATACCTTTTCCAGGTGGGTAGAAACATTACCCACCCAGACTGAAACTACTCAATAGTAGTAGCTTAAAAGTTCCTCCAGGAACTGGTTCCCTGGTTTGGCCTTCCCCTAGAAGTGGGGTTTAACAACGGCCTAGTTTTCATAGCCAAAATATCTCAATTAGTAGTAAAAGCTTTATGTATGGATTGGAAACTTGATTGTATATGTAGACCTCAGAGTTCTGGGCAGATAGAAAGAATAAAGGATGTTAACAAAAACAAACAAACAAACAAACAAACAAAAAACAAAAAACGAACAAAACTATCATTAGAGTCCAGCGAAGGGTGGATAGACCCCTTTCCCTTTGCTTTGCTTTTGACCTGTTGCATCCCATATAGGGAGGGATTTCCCCCCTATGAGATTATGTTTGGAAGACCTCCCCCACTACTTCCCAGGCTCAGACACCAGCAGTTGACAGAACTCACTAACCATTTCTTTCTCAAGTCACTACAGACACTCCCTTCCTCCACAAATGCTATTCACTGGACTATCCAAAAGACCCAACCAACCTCTGAGTCCACCACCAGTTTCTCCTTATTTGAGTCTGGTGATACTGTCTGAGTCAAGCAGGTAGCCAAAGGGGAGCTAGAACCAACTTTGAAAGGATGCTACCTAGTGATTCTCTCCGCTCCTATTGCTCTGAGTGAAGGTAGCTGTCATTACACTACGGATCCATCACACCCAGGTCAAGAATGGAAGCTACCACCATGGCTGCTGCCACTGCCAGCAAATGGACGGTCTCTGGACTATGGGCCCATTAAAATGAAGGTTTCACTAGGTCCTGGGCCCTCCCTCTCTCTGCCCCTTCACTTCCTTCTGAGTCTTATTTTGGTATGAATACACGGTTATGATCCAGGGCCCACTGCCCTCAGATCTGGACCTGGGAACCGAGGAAGACAGATACAGGGAAGGCGTTAGAATGTGATCATAGACCTGCAACCCATATTCATCTTGACCTTTGCTCACTGATGTCCACTTTAAATGTTTGATTGCATTGTGTTGTAGCCCACGATGTTTCCTAGTGGCTGTACCCAGCAGGACTGCATAAGAGGTTGATTGGACCACGGGCCGTTGTATTAGGTGATCATAAGGGTCTACACTTGACTGTAACTAGCCAGGGGGAGGTCTTTTGGTCCACCCCTTGGTATTGTTATAACTAGATCTTTGGAATAAAGTTCTGGGCCGGTGTATAAGGATCCAGGCTCACTTGAGTCTATCCTGTGCTTTCTCTCTGTTTCTCTTTCCTCTGTTCTAACTAAGTCTCTTATTCCTCATTCCTCAAGAGTCCCTGGGGTAAATAATGGTGGGGGCTGGTCCCCCACAGCATTGAAAAAGAGAAAGGATGTGGGGGTTTATCTTTTGAGATAGGAACCCAGAGTTTATAACTCTATGCATGCCCCACAGCTGGGCCCCCTAGTTGCCAAGAACAAGGGAATTTCCATTGCAAAAACTGGGGTTGTGAAACTGAGGCTTCCTGGAAAATTCCTTAATAAAGATTATGGCCTTTGGGAAACAGGGAAAACATGGGGAATCGGACTTTATGCCACAGGAAGGGACCCTAGGGACAGAGTTAAACCACCCCTTAACAGGCCAGGATCTATTTCTGAACTAAAACGACAGCTGGATTCCCTTGCAGAAGTAGTCCTACAGAATCAGAGAGGTTTAAACTTTCTTCTCATGAGATAAGGGGGGGGGGGGGTTATGTACGGCTTCAGAAGAAACCTGTTGTTTCTATGCTAATTAATCAGGAGTAGTTAAAACAATCTTGCCATGGTCGGGGAAGAAACTCAAAAGTCTCAAAGATATAAATGAAATAATTGATATCAGTGTCTGTTCTCTTGGTCCTGCTGGCCAGGGACTCTGCTATCAGCACTGGCTGGGCCTTAATTCTCATTCTGATTGGATTAACAGCAGGGTCTGCCACCTCTTAAACTAAATGGCCAATTATGTGTCAATTCACTAAAATGAATGGTCCTTAGGACCAACTACACCTCTTTAGAGCATGATGAGTCCATGATTTGACTCATTCACAAAGATCAGTGGGGAGTGTAACAGGCCCCAGACCTTAGTAGGACCCCAGACCTTAGCACAACTGACTTCCCGATGAAAGTGCCATTCAGGCTGTAAAACTCAGCTTGTAGACAGCACCACCTGCCAAAACGAGAACAAAGGCCTAATCCATCACAGTCCATAGTCCTGGGAAAGTCTCTAATGTCCGAACCTTGCTTTTTGGCTTCTGTAGTTCCACTTCCGGCTAACTCTTTTTGCTAACTGAAGTATGTCAGCCCAGGATATGTTTTTTGGTGCTTAAAAGCTCACCTTGAGAAAGGCTCTGGGTGATTCACTGGGATCCTGAACACCCAGTCTCCGGCCAGCTAATAAGCTCTCTATTGGCTTAAACCTATGTCTGAGTAGTCTTCTCTGGTAGATTCCCCACAACAGCGCTCACCACAGTGCCTCTAGCGCCCCTGCTTTGAATCAGAGTATACACACATTAGTCCCAACCTGTCACCTTCCATTTTTCTGAGTAACCTTCTACAGCCAACGTCTGTGAAGCAATAAGACCCTCTCTGGAGGCAGCCTGGGCTTCATGCCCTTTCTAGTTTTCTCTTGGCTAGTCTTCCTCTTGTTCTGTTCACTCTACACGAAATCCTTACAGTGTGTGGGAACCCAGGGACATAAAATATACATGATGTGGGTGTACTGGAGACTGGACAATCTTGGCTAGAACATGTGTAGAGGTCAGAGGTCAATAATTTATTGTTGTTATCCACCTCATTTTCTGAAACAGGGTCTTTCACTGAACCAGGACCTTGCCACTTCAGCTAGGTTAGCTGTCCAGTAAGCCCTGAGATGCACCTGCCTGTGCCACACCCCATCTGGCACTGGGGTGGCAGCCATGTGCTGCCATGCCTGCCTTTTGCGTGGTAACGGGGATTGGAACTCTTGCTTATGAAGCGAGCACCTTACCCTCCAAGCACCTCCCAGTCATTTTTACTTTTTCTTTGTTAGTTTTGAGTCAACATTTCATGTAGCCCATGCTAGCCTCGGACTTGCTGTATAGCTGAGGTTGGCCGTGAATTCTGCATCCTCTCACCTCTACCTCCCAAGAACTGGGATTATAGGTATGCACCATCATGCCTGGCTAACCCTCCAATTTCCTTTTTATCTCTTCTTATGAACTGTCTGATAAATGAAATCACTCGGGCTGCTAACTAGCAATGTAGATCAACATATAACTGAGAGCCATAGACTCATTAAATCTAGATTTTGCTCTTTGTCAACTCACGGTGGGACATGGGACTTTCTTTTCTTTTGTGTGTGACTTTCTGTGGGAGCAGAAAGGAGGGAGAGATCGTATCCTTGAACTTGAACTCTTCAATGAAAAGGGAAGAGTTAGTCTGGGATTAAAATTGTCCATGATTAAAGAGGAACTGGGCTCACGCAGGTGCCCAGTAGACACAGGCTGAATTGAATACGGTCGTGGCCCGTTAAATCAGAAGTCATAAATATGTGTATTTAAGGGCTGAGGATTTTGCTCAGTGGTAGAGCTCTTGCCTAGCATGTGAGAAGCCCTGGATGAGAGTTCTGGTGCTGCCGCTCCCCAGGGACTTAGCATTAGACCCGGTGCTTCTATTACCAGGTATTTCTCTCTTTCCTACTTCAGACTCCACTGAGACGACACCAAAGACACACAACGGCACGCACAGGCAAGCACGGGAAGAGTCAGAGGAGGTGACGGCCATAGCAGGTGGAAGCTAGGATGTAGATGGCAAAGTGGGGAACCGAATTTGGAAAAGGTGGAAACCAGCACAAAGCCAGTAGGTTCTCACCACCGAACTGTGCACTTTCAGGGTTCAGCAGAACCAAGAACCTTTCAGGCAAAAAAAGATGAGAGAAGGCTAACGAGAGGCCAACAGACAGGAAGTCTGGGTGGGAAGATGTCAGGATACTATGTCCTGGTCCCCAGCCGATGGTCCACCTTGGAGGAAGATGTGAATTTAAATCAGAAATCCTGGATTGAGGTCCCTAGGTACACAGTACCCAAAAAAATAAAATGAATGCCTACCAACCACTGGGAGGCATCCTGTTCCTTGGTCCCTGGTCCCAGCTTGTTTCCTGAATGATGGGATCCCTGAGCAGGAAACTGGAGGGGATCTTTCTGGGGAAAGCTTCTGCCCCAAACAACATCTACACACTGAACTTTGGGAGCCCCCGAGACACCTCTAGGTCACCCTGTTAGTGCTGTCTACTATGATCTGGCTATTTCAAAGCAATAGTGCTAGGAGCTGGTTCTCATAAAAGGTTACTAATGTGTCTGTGTCTTCATTGAGAGAGTGGGTTAGTTATTGCAGAACTGTGATCCCATTGAAAAAGATGAATTAGGTCCGGTTTTCCCGTGTCTTGCCAGCTTATTTGCCATCCCACCATATTATGGCAGCAGGAAGCCCTCTCCTCACCAGCACCACGCTCTTGGACTTCCCCAGTCTCCAGACCCTGAGCAAAATGAACTCCTATTGTTTACAAATTACCCAGCATTTTGTTACAGCAGCAGAAAATGAACTGAGAAAATGAACTGAGATACCATTTTCAAACCCACCATTTGACGAGTTTTAGCTATTCACAGAGAATTTAAAATCAGCAGCTTTGTGTTTTAGTCTTAAATAAAAATGGTCAGGCAAATAGTATTAGACATTGCAAGAAAGCCTCTCGGATGAAAAGCAGAGGTGGATATAAGCAAACAGTGAGAAAAGACATTGGATAAAATATCGATGGTACAGAAAACAGGAAACATTTAAAACTAATCCCCACGAGAGGGGAACAAGTAGATATTGCGAATGTCCGATAAGGACCACATATTTAGAAAGAATTCCTTGTGAAGAAACCACTAACTAAAATGCTTGAACATAAAGATGAGGAAATCTGGGCTCAAAACATAGTTCAGGGGCAGAGTGTTTGTCAGGATGCGTGAGGCCCCCGTCAATGCCTGGCATCACAAAAAAAGAAAGACAAAAAAAAAAAAAATCCAGAAAGTGGGGCAAAAAAGACAAAGAGCTGGAAACCAGAATAGAACAGAGAACTCAACTAGAGAATCGGTCCACAACACAGGATAGCTGAAGTGCAGGAGAGATTGGGGGTCACAACCACCTGTAACTCAGCTCCAGGGGATCTGATATCCTCTTTGGTCTTCACTGGCACCTGCCAGCACATGTACACACAAGCACATGTGCACGTGTATACACACACACACACACACACACACACACACACACAAATAAAAAAAGAACAAGGAAAGAAGCAGTTATCTATAAATTATTAAATAAATAAGGCAAGAACATTCCCAGAACTGAAGGACTAGGCTAACCCCACACTGTGAGCGAAGAGCCATCTGTATCATGGCACATCAAATGAAAGTTCAGAACACTGAAATAAAGAAAATGTTTACAAACTATATAGAAAAGTGGGAGACTGAGAATGATAACACCTTCAGACTTTTAAACAATACTAGAGATAGAAGACGATGTTATCAAAATTCTGGAAGAAACATGACTTCAAATCTGGAGTAATACACCCAGATAAACTGTCCATCCACAGTGTACCCTCAGGGTAGAACCAGGCTATCTGGAACTTAACATACCCTTTCTAAGGAAGTTTTTGGAGAATGACTCCTAGGAAACTCAGAAGCTGGAGAAGAAAGGAAATGTAATTGCCATATACTATGTGCTCAACACACTATATGTGTTTAAAGTCTTAATAGTGTGAATAATAATATTGGTTTTCTTAAATTAATAATATAGGAAAATGAGAGGAGGGTGAGGGGTATTGTGGGTGGTGAAGATCTGATGGCTGGAGCCAGTACTCACCTTCTGTAAGTGGAAGTTCAGAGAGAAATAAAAATGAAACAAACATTCAAAACTGTGTAATAGGACAAGTATGTCATTTGTACACATGAAGGTAAACAACATGGAGACCGCCAGGTTGAAAATGATTGCCCTTGGGGTAGGCTGAGACTACCCTTTCTCATTATAATCCTTGAAGAAATCTGATTTTTTATTCCCTCTCTCTCTTTCCTCTCCTCCTTTTTCTATACAGAGGATTGTATCTAGGATCTTGGCAAGTCCTCTACCAGTGCGCTGTATTCCTCTTTTTTTTTTTTTAAGTATTTTAATCAGATTTATAACCAAAATACTCAGAAGGCTGAGGCAGGAGGATTGTGAGTTCAAAGCTAGCCTGGGTAACTTATTTTTTTGTTTTTTGAGACAGGGTCTCTCTATATAGCCCAGGCTGGCTTTGAACTTTTGATCTTCCTGCCCTAGCCTTTTAAGTTCTGGGATAACAGGCTTGAACCACCACATCTGGTTAGGATTTTGACTTAAGAAAATTATATGCATGTCTTATTTTGACATAAATAAAATTTAACCCAAAAGAGAACATAAACTATGATTTAAAAATACTCTTATTTTGAATAGTGACTTTGTTGTGGTTTTATGACATCTCCTCCCAGGTGAACTTGAAACTTTAATCATCTGTCATTAATTATGTCCAGTTTCCTAATCCAATAGAGTAGGCATTCAACAATACCTAGAGACTGCGAGGTCCCAGACCTTTGACTAGATAGTAGACCAGCAATATTTATGTGGCTCTTTGTAAGTCCAAGTCCTCCAAGCCCAGGGCCGTCCTGCAGCCTTCTCTCTTGCTTGGTGGGTCTCAGTGGGTTGCCAGGGACGGAGATGGGAGAGTGGGAGTCTGTGTACTGGATGGACAAGCCATTGTTTCCCAGGTTAGCTAGGTCCTGGGACCTCTGACTTGGACACTTAATCCCTTTTCTAGATGGGTGATTCAGGGTAGAGCAACGTCCCACTGCCCATGGGCGGCTCCCTCCCCAGAGCCCCTTGCCCAGCTCACTGTGACAGAGTCCCCTTCACAGTCTGGGGATGGCTCCAGATCGAAGTCCTGGAAGATCAGCCTCACGGCAAACCCCTCTGGAGCCTCGATGTCAGTGTGGCTCTCCTGGCCTTTGAGATATGGCTCTGGGTATCCGGGGGATGTCAGTTGCTGCGGTAGCTGCTGGGCCAAGAGCACAGAGGCCTGTGTAGGGCAAGTATGGAGGATTCCCCAAAGGACCAGCCAGCACCTGTAAGTGAATGGGGGCGACAAGATGAGGCCATGTAGCTCTACCAGAGGCCTACGAATATATCGGTTTGTAGCAAGTGATGGTAAGGGATTGAGAGGCTTAGGGGCCAGGAGCTGTGTCCTTAGCCTCAGACTGTGGGCACCTCTTCATGCCACTTTCCTCACCCGAATCTGTGTAGGTTCCTGTGTAGGTTCCTCCACAGCCTGACCTCCAAGACTGCAGGGTTCCTAACCTGTGAAGACATTGCGATCGCTCTTTTCTCCCATGAGTCTCTCTAAACCAGATAGCCACCTGCCTCAGCCAGGCTTAATCCCATCCTGGAGTACAAGTTAGGGCCATTTAAACATGATTCCTGGCTCAGAGCATTGACAGACCACTTTTAGGCAAATTCAGTTCCCTCTGGGTCGTCACTGACCCTCCCCCTCTGTGTGTGTGTGTGTGTGTGTGTGTGTGTGTGTGTGTGTGTGTATGCAACTCTGTATATAGTTCCTCTCTCCCTGCCCGCCCCCTCACCCCCCCCCTTCCTCCTCCCGTGCCTTCTATGGGTAAACTCACATCTTGCCCATGGAGCTTGTGGAGGGAGAACTCCACAGGTGGTTCACAGCTCTGGGACCTGACATCTGGAACCCACGAGAGTGCTTGGCCCAGGCCAGGGAACAGGGGGTGGAGCTAGAGGAGGCCTTTGGGGAGAAGGCAGAAGTTACTGGAAATGAGTTAAGATTCTCTGGGTTCAGTGCCACCTGCTGTCAGACTGAGGAATAGCTCTCACCGGAATTGAAACCAAAAATCTTCAAAACCATGCTGGGGGACAGAGCAGAGTCAGGGAGGGTTGACCCTTTTGTGGGGGGTGGTCATGGTGAGGTAGAGGCTTATATAACCCAGGCTGTCCTCAAACTTGCTATGTGGTGGAGGCTGGTCTTGAACTCTGTTCCTTCTGCCTCTTCTACAGCACTAGGATTAAAGCTGTGTCCCCCCAACCCCCCAGCTCTTGTTTGTAGTTTTGAAACAGGATCTCACTTTGTAGCCCAGGCTGCTGTGGCACTCACTATGCCGTCCAGACCGGCTCCAAAACTTATGGCGATCCTGCTGCCTTAGCCTCTGGCGTGCTGGAATTGCAGGCCCATACCCAGCTCTTCTGAAGTATTTTACCACACGTGTGTGTTGTGGATGGTGTTTCTTACGACCTGACTGATGCCTTTAGTGGGCTAGTCTGTCCTTCGCCCTCATTTGCATTACCAGTCTGCCTCTTGGAGAACTTGAAGTTTGTGACCCATGACCTTGAGCTTTCTTGTCCTCTCTTTCTTGGTCAAGAATGGGTGAGTTCCTGCACTTAGTCATTTGAGCCCCAACCACAACATCCGGAGGCTCCTCGTCTAGCAGGGTCTGGGCTGTGGTCCAGCCCAGCGATCTCCGAATCCCTAGGGACTCAACTCACGCTTTAGGGCCAGTACCAGGAGCCACAGCTTGAGTTGGAGGCTTTCTCCCTGCGCCCACTGAGGAAGCCCGCTCACCTATGGCTTGGCGGGTGTGAGAAGGCTGGGAAGCACAGTGGAGGTTGGCTGGCCCGTTCTCAGAGGAGGCAGGTGTGCAGCAAGGTTTGCACTCCAGAGCCAGTTGCTTCTTCCGTTTTACATCTGGTTACTCAGCTTCTCACAAAAGCAACGCGTTACAAACCGAGGGCGTAGTGTGGGGTTTGAATGAGGGTGCTCCCCGTAGGCCGGGGATGCTCCCCGTAGGCCGGGGATGCTCCCCGAAGGCCGGGGATGCTCCCCGAAGGCCGGGGATGCTCCCCGAAGGCCGGGGATGCTCCCCGTAGGCCGGGGGTGCTCCCCGAAGGCCGGGGGTGCTCCCCGAAGGCCGGGGGTGCTCCCCGTAGGCCGGGGGTGCTCCCCGAAGGCCGGGGATGCTCCCCGTAGCCTGGGGATGCTCCCCGTAGGCTGGGGATGCTCCCCGTAGCCTGGGGATGCTCCCCGAAGGCTGGAGATGCTCCCCGTAGGCCGGGGATGCTCCCAGAAGGCCGGGGATGCTCCCCGTAGGCCGAAGATGCTCCCCGTAGGCCGGGGATGCTCCCCGTAGGCTGGGGATGCTCCCCGTAGGCTGGGGGTGCTCCCCGAAAGCTGGGGGTGCTCCCCGTAGGCTGGGGATGCTCCCCGAAGGCTGGAGATGCTCCCCGAAGGCTGGAGATGCTCCCTGAAGGCTGGGGATGCTTCCTGTAGCCCGGGGATGCTCCCCGTAGCCCGGGGATGCTCCCCGAAGGCTGGGGATGCTCCCCGTAGGCTGGGGTGCTCCCTGAAAGCTGGGGATGCTTCCTGTAGCCTGGGGATGCTCCCCAAAGGCTGGGGATGCTCCCCATAGACTCACATATTCGAGTGCTTGATCCCCCCCATACCATACCCAGTCTTGAGCTCTCTCCGCCTGCAACTTGTGGATCAGATGTGCAGTCTCAGGTACTCCTCCAGCGCCATGCCTGCCTGCCTGCCACCATGCTCCCCTCCATGATGATAACGGACTAACCCTTTGAAACTGCAAATGAGTTCCCAATTAAATGTTTTTTCTGTAGGTTGCTTTGGCCGTGGTGTCTCTTCACAGTAATAGAAGAGTATCTAAGACAAGTATGTTCAGAGTACTTGGTTTCTGAAGACTTAAAAAAATTAGAGAGGGAGCTGGAGAGAGATGGCTTAGCGGTTAAGAGCACTGACTGTTCTTCCAAAGGACCCTGGTTCAATACCCAGCACCCATATGGCAGCTCAAAACAATCTGTAACTCCAGTTCCAGGGGACCAGGGGACCCTCACCCAACCATACACACAGACAAAACACCAATACACATGAAATAAAAAAAAAATAGTGAGACACAATCCACGTTGGTGAAGGAATAGGCAGGGAGTGGGCATCAGGGAACCCAGTTTCCTAGACACAACACTGAGAAGTGATCTACCCCCTGTGCCATGCCCCGACCCCATACACACCTGGAGATGATTTCCCTTTTTTTAAATTTTTTTCCTGACTGGGATCGAATCCAGGGCCTTGCACATGCTAAGCTAGTACCCTGCTACTGGGCTACACCACCAGCCCATTTCTGTTTGTTTGTTTTGAGATACACTCTCAATTTGTAGCCCAGGCTAGCTTTGACCTCTTAGCCTCATGAGTGCTGGGATTACAGGCACACATCTGGTCTGTAATCATCTTTGGAGGAGTGGGCCCCTCTAGCTGGGCTCCCAAGGACTAGTTAACCTTGTCTCCTCCTCTCACTATTAGGGTCACACAAAGTTCCTGGGAAGCCAGAGATGGCTCGTATTCACAGGGTGAGCAGTCATTTTGACCCATGACCAATCTGTCAGGAAGAAAACAGCTTGGCTAAGGTGAGGAGTTCTTCAATAGCTGGCCTTGCTCTTTTGTCCTTGACAGTCTGCAGGGGTCAGTCTGCACTCTGTTCCTGAGCTTCTGGCCATTCATTAAGAGAGGCAGGGACCTGAGCGCCCAGGCTAGCCCCTCAGACAGGATGTCCCAGGAGATCTTCTGGAGAAGAGAGTCTTTAAGGAGACTCCCGGGCAGGTGTCAGGGCTCATGGTTCTGTCCTGCGTGGGACTCAGGGGTATTTTGGGACATACTGTTATGATTTCAATGGTAATGAGGGGTTTCCCAGGATAGGGAGTTTTCACTTTTAAAACAGAAGAAATTCTGGGAAAATTCAGAACAGATGCTCATCCTACATGGTCAGGAGTTGAAGTACTGGGTGGAGGCTGGTTGGAAAGACACAAGGAGCCAAGACGGGAGAGAGACGGGGAGTCCAGGGCTGGGATATGCTGGTCCCTGGGGTGGAGAATCTACCTTTGAATATGAGGGTCCACTTTGCTCCCACCTGGGTGTTTTGGCCAAAGTTTGTATTTGGGTAAAGGGGAGGAAGCCCCCAAGGACTTGGGACTGATGACTGTATGTGTAGCTGGTGACTCCAGGCCCCTGTGGTCTGGAGATAAGCAGCCTCACCCCTGTTCTACTTTCATTACTACTTCCTGTGCCCTGGAACCTCCTCTCCAGCTGGCAGAGACAGGAATGTGGAGACTATGCTGTAAGAAGCAGAGGTATCTGCCTGAATAATTACGGCACCAACACAAAGCACAGTCTTTTCAGAGCTGACACTGTGTGGGATGGTAACACTTGGCCGTGGTTGGGAGTGGGAAAGACGATAAGTCAATGTGGGCTCTGGAGCTGTGGGGAGGGGAGCAGTGTGAGGCAAGGTAGGTCTACTTCCTGAGTTGGATTTTCCTTCATCACCAGGCCTTTTCATTTTCTTTTGTATGCAAGGTCTCATGTAGCCCAGGGTAGCCTCAAACTCAATGTGTAGCCGAGGATGACCCTGAACTTCTGATCCTTATGCCTCCACTTTCCAAGGGCTAGAATGAACAAGTGTGCACCACCATGCTCAGTGTATGCGGTGCTGAGGACTGAACTCAGAGCCTTGTGCATGCTGGGTAGGTTCTTTATCAACCTGAACTATATCCCTAGATGTAGCATGAATCTTAAAGAGTCTTATTAATAAAATCAAACCTGAGGCCAGTTATTGGGGTGAACGCTGGAAGATCAGAGAGACAGAACAGGCCACAGCCACCTCACCTCACCAGTTCCTCAGCTGATCCTGTTTCCTCAGACTGGAAGCCTCTGAGTCCTCATCCAGAATGAATCTCAGCTGAACTGTGCTGCTCAAAGCCTAAAACCTTAAGCAGCCAAATGCTTAAGCAGCCAAATGCTTCTAGTTCCTGGTCTTCATGCCTTATATACCTTTCTGCTATCTGCCATCACTCCCTGGGATTAAAGGCATGAGTCACCATGCCTGGCTGTTTCCAATGTGGAGTTGAACTCACAGAGATCCCAGATGGATTTTTGCCTCTGGAATGCTAGGATTAAAGGTGTGAGCACCACCATTTTCCAGCCTAAGTATCTAGTGGCTTTTCTGTTCTCTGACCCCAGATAAATTTTTTAGGGTACACAATATTTTGGGGAACACAATACCACCACACTAGCTCACTCAGGTTTTTCCCTCCCCATGCTACCATGATGGAATGCCAACTATTGCATTGTGAGATTAAAAACTAACACTTCTTCTTTAAGCTGCTTTTGTTAGCCATTTTAGCACAAGGAGGAAATAACTAATACATAATCCAAAGTTACTCAAAATGTAAGGAAAGAAAAACACAAACTGTGCTTATGAGAAAAGTTAATTTGCAGAATGTGCTGGCTAGTCCTGTGTCAACTTGACAGCAGCTAGAGTCATTTTGGAAGAGAGAACTTCAACTGGAAAGCACTCCCACCTGGTCTGCCTGTGGGCAAGCCTGTGGTATATTTTCATGATTGATGATTGATGTGTGAAAGCTCAGCTCACTGGGGCAGTGTTATTAATGGGCTGGTAGTCCTGTAAAAAATCAGGAGACGCCCTCCTGCCATCCAGGGAGCAGCATGTAATGGCACACAGGTAAAGCCATAGAACACATGGCAACATGTAGATTAATAGAAATGGGTTAAGTTTAGTTATAAGAGCTAGCAAGCAAGAAGCTTGTGCCATGGACCATGGCCATTCAGTTTGTAATTAATATAATCCTCTATGTGTTTATTTGGGTCTGAGCAGCTTCGGGACTGGACGGGACACGGGAAAACTTCCGGCTACATTTGGCTGCCCAATGTCTTGGCTCAACTTTCCACCTAAAACTTGAGAGAACTTAAAAAAAGATTCTAAAATGGAGCTAAAAACAGCTTCCTAGTGTGTCTTTCAGGCTAGCCTCAGCCTGCGGGCTTGAGCTACAACAGTATGGCGGGTTTGCAGCATATGGACTTGATCTGCAGCATGGTGGATTCCCGCCGCAGTACACAGAGGTGTCTTCAAGCTATGCAGTATACTGTGTGGTGGATTTAGTTTTTGCTAGTACAAAAAAAAAAAACAAACAGTTTCTGGGCTACACACTGCTGGATGGAGGCATGGACCCATTGCTTCCCAGAGTCAGCCAAGAGCATGGCTCCCAGAGCTGGAGGTAAATTACCTCCGCCATGTTGAAAAGCTGAACTGGGTGGAGTCAGCAGCTTTCGTCCTAAACATTCAGTTTAGTAGTTTAAAAATCTCTCTTGGTCAGAGAATGATTATAGAGCCACAATAAGTCAGATTCAGATGAAATAAAACTCTAAATGGTTTGCATTATATGTAATGCATGTAGGCTTGGAAGAGAGAGGAAAAGGAGTATATGCAGATGTATAAAGAAATAGTTTTTACCAATGACAGTCAATGTTGGAGAGGATGTGGAGCAAAGGGAACACTCCTCCACTGTTTGTGGGAATGCAAACCTGTACAACCACTGTGGAAATCAGTATGGCGGTTTCTCAGAAAATTAGGAATTGAACTACCTCAAGACCCAGCCATCCCACTCTTGGGCATATACCCAAGGAATGCTGATTCATACCATAAAGATACATGCTCAACTATGTTCATAGCAGCACTATTTTTAATAGCCAGAACGTGGAAACAACCTAGATGCCCGTCAACGGAAGAATGGATGGAAAAAATGTGGTACATATACACAATGGAGTACTACTCAGCAGAGAAAAACAATGAAAGCATGAAATTTGCAGGCAAATGGATGGAACTAGAAAAAAAATCATCCTGAGTGAGGTAACCCAAACCCAGAAAGACAGTCATGGTATGTACTCACTCATAAGTGGATTCTAGATATAAAATAAAGAACAATCAGACCACAACCCATAGAACCATAGAGGCTATATATATAGCATGGAGGTCCCTAGGATGACTGTGGCTTATAATAAATTTCTGTTTTACTCAATTATTGAAAAAAATAGCCAAATGAATGGAAACACATGAACTATGAACCAAAGGCTGAGGGGCCCCCAGCTGGATCAGGCCCTCTGAATAAGTGAGACAGTTGATTGGCTTGATCAGTTTGGGAGGCAACTAGGCAGTGGGACCAAGTCCTGTGCTCATTGCATGAGTTGGCTGTTTGAAACCTGGAGCTTATGCAGGGACGCTTGGCTCAGTCTGGGAGGAGGGGACTGGACCTGCCTGGACTGAGTCTACCAGGTTGATCTCAGTCCTCGGGGGAGGCTTTGCCCTGGAGGAGGTGGGAATGGGGGTGTCCTGGGGGTAAGGGAAGGGCGTGGGAGGGGGGAGAATAGGGGAACCCGTGGCTGATATGTAGAACTGAATGGTATTGTAAAATAAAATAAAATAAAAAATAAAAAATAAATAGTTTTTTAAAAAAGTCTTTTAAAGGGACAGTAAAAGTAATATAAAAAATAAGCTACATAGAGATGGAAATCACACACAGAGTCTTGATTACATTGTCTTTGAGATTTTTAACTGCAGAACATTTGATTATAAAGGCTGCTGAGTTAAGCCAATACATACATACATATATATATATATATTAAAGATATCTTGACTTCAAAGTTTGTTTAAGGATATGTTGCTTTGGAAAAGAGGTTCTGCTTTTGTTTCCACAGAAGATGAGGACCTGTGGATTGCTTCCAGGCTAATATGGTTTGATCAGCCAAGACCCCCTGAAAGGTCTCCAATGACACCATGGCCCAGATGATCCAGCATCCAAAACGGCTTCAAGGCAACTGGCTCAGACAATGCAGCCTCACAGACTACTCCAGTCAGGACTTGACCATAATTCTTGATTTTCTCAGGATCCCCATTAGATTGCCAGTGCCCTCAACCAGCAGGAAGTAGTATGAGAAGCTATGCCCAAATTCCAAAAATATTATTTATAAATGTTTATTTTTATTAAAAGGGGGTTGATTATAAGAAAAAAATCAAGCCCAACTAGCCAGGAAGCAGCACTTCTTCATGGCCTCTGCAGTTCCTGCCCTCACTTCCTTTGATGATGAACAGTGATGTGGAAGTCTAAGCCAAACAAACCCTTTCTTCTCCAAGTGGCTTATAGTCATGGCATTTCATCACAGCGATAGAAACTGAACTAACCAGGCAGTGGTGGCGCACACCTTTAATCCAAGCATTAGGGAGGCAGAGGCAGACAGATCTCTGTGAGTTTGAGGCTGTCCTGGTCTACAGAGTGAGTTCCAGGACAGCCAGCGATACACAGAGAAACTTTGTCTCAAAAAGAAGAAGGAGGAGGAGAAGAAGAAAAGAGGAAGAAGAAGATGAGAGACAGAGACACTGTTAGAGACCATGGGAGTATACAGCAGGTGACAACTAGTGTTCAGCAGGTTGTCTCACCAGTCGAATGATTCTCTGATGGGAAGCCCCACTTGGCAAGGCCACGGGGTCACTGACTTTAAGTACCTGGTTGCTTCTGTCTGTAATTTTTCTCATGTGCCACTACATCTCATCCCTAAAAACTTCTATGGGTGTTTTCCCCATGGCTGTGTGTTTATCTCATGAATATATTCCATCTACTGGGCACACATACAGCTGTGGGTGGTCAAGAAGATGATTTCTACTTAAGATGTATAATTTTGATGAATAGAATATGCTAGGATATGCTTCATAACTAGATCTATTGTCCCATGAGGACTGTGAGACACTTAGAAGCCTGCTTTGTTCCTTAAACTCAGACTAACATAAGAAAACAACAATTTCTCCCCAGTCTAAGACAAACTACACACAATGAGCTCATTTTTACCTGAGTGCACATTCAAACTGGACTGAGTGTCTCTGTAACTGGATTGTAAGTTAAACCTTTACAGATATGCACAAGGACAGAGTTCAGATGTCTAATCAATGTTAGTAACACAAAGCAACCTAAGATACTACGCCAGTTCTTCACTTGCTAAGTCTGGCTGATAAAGACTTGATTCTGTGCAGATCTCTTAGCAGCCTGTCTCACCCAGCACTGTGCCCTGGCCTCTGGTCACAGTCTTACACCAGAAATCTTGAAACCTTGTGTTGCCTGGTAAATGGCTCTGCTCCTTATCATTTACTCAAGGAATGTGCTATGATTTTCAAAGGTAGCCTTCTAACTTTTCTTATTATTGAAAAAAGCCTCCTGAAAAATATGTATATAGCTGTGCAGAACAGAGGAGAACTAGAAAGAATTAGAACTTAGGAGGAATTAGAACTAGGAAGAATTAGAGCTGTGAAGAAGAATTAGAGCTGAAGAAGAATAAAAGAAAATGACCCGCCGGGCGGTGGTGGCGCACGCCTTTAATCCCAGCACTTGGGAGGCAGAGCCAGGTGGATCTCTGTGAGTTCGAGGCCAGCCTGGTCTCCAAAGCGAGTTCTAGGAAAGGCACAAAGCTACACAGAGAAACCCTGTCTCGAAAAACCAAAAAAAAAAAAAAAAAAAAACACCCCCCCCAAAAAAAAAATGACCCTCAGGTTGTGTGTGAATTTATTATAGATAAGAAACTTTTCTGAGCCCTCACTCTTGAGGAGCATTCTCTGAATAACTCTGGGCAGTGGCTTGGGAGCTGGAATCTCAGTCCTCAAAGGAGATAATCTTTCAAAATGACACAGATGTTGGAAACAGTAAACATGCAAAGATGCAAGAAAAAATACATTTACAAAAAGGGGGAAAGGTAGGGACAGTATATAAGGAAATTAAAATTTTAACAATAGCCAAAATTAGATCACCACCAATAAACATCCCATGACCAACCAACGACCCAGGATATTCCTGACCTAGAAGAATCGACCCATTTAGTAAATCAAGTCTCCCCAGATACTAGAAAGAACAGCACACAGTTTGATTTTGCAATTGTTTGTATTTGCTTATTTGGTTTCTTTTTGAGACAGGGTCTCATAATCCAGGATGGCCTTGAACTGGGTATATAACTGCCTTAGTTAATTTTCCCATTTTAATATTCCCCAACAAAAGCAACTTAGAAAGAAAGGGTTTGTTTTGGCTCATGGATCAAAGAAACAGTCCCTCATGACAAAGAAGTCAAGGCAGCAATAACTTGAAGCAGTGGGTCACATTGTATCTGAAAGGACCAGGCAGATGCCACAACAGGCTGCTCAGTCTTCTCTCAGAGTTCAGCCCTCAATTTCAGTTTCCTGAGACTTGAGCAAGCAGTTTCTGGGAGGGACAGGAAAAAAAGACATAGTCCTTGCAGTAGCTCCCTTTCTGCACATACTCTGACCATTGAAGGTTCAGCCAATTGTTCACTGCCTGGGACCCCTCACCAACTTAGAGCTACATGCAGGGGTCAATGTGAACGTGAGGCCAGCCAGCCTCCATGGCAGCTTAAGGACAGAGCCTGGGACTTGTCCAGGCCTGCCCAGAAATGATAGCTGTAACCTCCACCCAGGAAATTCAAAGGTTACACAACCTCACCCAATCATATGATGCCAAGGCTTGTACCATCCTGCTTGCGGTTTTTCCCTTTAAAAACCCCTCACCCTGAGAGCTCAGGGCCGTCCTCCTCCACCCGCTGTGTTGAGTGTTGGACACAGACCAAGCCTGGGCTCGCTTGTTATCAGTAAACCGGTCTGTTTTGCATCGGATATTGGCTCTGTGGTGGTCTTGCGATGAGGGCACAACATATCCATAATCAGGAAGCCAAGAACATCAAATGCTTGTGTTCAGTTAACTTTCTCCTTTTTATACAGTCTGGGACCAAACTCCATTTGTAGTGTGGGTCTGTCCTAATGGATTTTCTATTACAATATCAATTTTCTATTGACATTTTTATAACTAAGGCAACTACAAGAAAGTTGGAGCTTGCAGTTTCAGGGTGTTTGAGTCCATAACCATCATGGTGGGAGCATGCAGCAGTCAGGCAGGCTTGATGCTAGAGCAGTAGCTGAGAGCTCACATCTTGAGACATAACTTCGAGGCAGAGAGAGGTAAATGGGAATGGAATGAGCTTTTGAAATATCAAAGCCTGCCCCCGGAGGCAGGAAGTGGTTATCTAAATTGTTCTGTATCAATAAAACCCGGGAATCAGATATTGGGGTAAAACCCTGATAGATTAAGAAAGTAGGGCAGGAAGGACCAGCTGACCCTTTCTCCACGCTTCCCAGATTGAAAGGGACTGAATCTTTCTAAGCCTCTCTCTGCTTTTTTCTGTACTCTCTATCATACCCTGGGTCCTCTAAAATCTCTATGGTTAATTCCAGTCAAATGCTCATTGACTTGCTCCCTGATTCACGGTTAACTTTATTAAGAGTCTCATAGTGTCACAGTGTGATCAAATATCCCACAACAGTGACACACCTTCAACAAGACCATACCTCCTAGTCCTTCCCAAACGCTTCCAGTAAGTGGGGACTGTCTTAGCTAGGCTTTCAATTGCTATGAAGAGACACCATGACCATGACAACCCCCCCCCAGAGCTGAGAACCAAACCCAGGGCCTTGGGCTTGCTAGGCAAATGCTCTGCCACTGAGCTAAGTCCCCAACCCCGACAACTCTTCTTTTTTTAATTAATTAATTAATTTATTTATTTTATATACACTGGTGTCTTGCCTAGATGTATGTCTGTGTGCAGGTGTTGGATCCTCTATACCTGGAGTTACAGACAGTTGTGAGCTGCCATGTGGGTGCTGGAAATTGAACCCAGGTCCTCTGGAAGAGCAGCCAGTGCTCTTAACCACTGAGCCTTCTCTAGCCCTGACCATGACAACTCTTATAAAGGAAAACATTTAATCAGGGCTGGCTTACAGTTCAGAGATTTAGTCCCTTATTGTCATGGAGGGAAGCATAGGGGCATGCAGGCAGACGTGGTGCTGGAGAAGGAGCTGAGAGTTCTACATCTGGATCCACAGGCAGCAGGAAAAGAACGCCTTCTGAGATCTTAAAGTCCACCCCCTAGTGACACACTTCCTCCAACAGAGCCACACCTACTCCACCAAGACCACACCTCTGAATAGTGCCACTCCCTGTGGCCAAGCATTCAAACACATGAGGCTATGGGGGTCCTTCTTATTCAAACCACCACAGGCTCTTCCCACCTTAGTGAATCTAAGTAACACGATCCCTCAGAAGGCATGACCAGAGGCTAAATATCCATCACAGGTGTACCCAGAGGCTTATCTCCCAGGTAATTTCAGATCTCATCAAGTTGACAACTGAGAGGAACACCGCAGTAGCCCAGGAGGAAGACCCTCCTGCTGAAGACCCTCCCGCCGCTACTCACCAAGTGCTGCAATTACACGGGCATGGACCACAATGGGGAGGCACAGTTGTTTTGGACAAGACCTGCCAATCAAGATAAGGAGACTGGCAGCTCCTGTCGGGAAGGACTGCTGATCCTGTGACCTGGCAGTCACAAGAGTTCCAAACAGATGACTTGCTTTTGTTTTGACACAGAAAATAAATCATATCCTTCAAGTCATGTGAAACCGCATTCAATGACCTCTTGAATTTATTTTTACGTTGGTTATGTAACATAAACTTACTCCTTTTCCTCCTCTGATTTTTTTCCTATGGAATCTTCAAATTCTAAACAAACTGCAGTGCATCTATTTAGGAGCTCACTGCAATATGGTATGGGTATTAATAGAAAGTCTTTATGTTTCAAACCCTTCTGTAAAGTATGAAGAAACGTACTGTTACTGTTCTGTGTTAAGCTGTGCTGTGAAATATATGTTTACACTTCCCAAAAGAAAACCCCATAGCCACATTTAAATGCTAGTACCAAAGAATGAAATGTATGAAGCATAAGAATTGGACAAGTGTGCAATGCATGCTTGTGAGCCCAGCATTTAGGAAACTGAGGCAAGAGGATCATGAGGTACATGGTGAGACATTGTTTCAAAAATCAAAAGCCACAAAAATGGTCAGGGTGGGTGGCACATAACTATAATCCCAGCACTTGGGAGGTGGATGCAGGGAGATCAGGAATCCAAAAGCACCCTTAGTTACACAGAGGGCATAATACCCTGTCTCAAAAAACCAAACGAAACCAAACAACAACCCTGCCCCCAAAACTAAACAAAACAACAACCAAAAGCAAGCAAGCTGAAGGACAGTGCACATCTTTAGTCCTAAGTCTTGAGAGGCAGAGGCAGGCAGATCTCTGTGAGTCTAGGATAACCTGGTCTACATATTAATGAGTTCTAGGCCAGCCGGGGCTACAGAGTGAGACTCCATCTTAACAAAGCAAAGCAAAACAAAACAAAACAAGAAGAAAGAAAGGAAAGAAAAAAAAAAACCAAAAGAATAGCTGTGAGCTTAATAGAACGATGCCGAGGTGGAAAACAGAAGTCTGTGAACTTGAAAACAGAAATAATAACAATCCAACTAAAGAACAGAGGAAACATTTTTCAAAAATGAGCAGAAACTCAGAGACCTGTTAGAAATGTAAGGCTTCTGAACACATATGTTCCTGTAATTTCAAACAGGTGGGGAGAGAGAATCATGCAGAAGAATCGTTGGAAGAAATGATGGCAGCTCCACTGATTCAAGCACATACGTGTTTGCTGAAGCATTATACACAACAGCCAAGATATGGAATCAGGTTAGAGGCCCATCAAAAAGAAAATGTGACACACACACACACACACACACACACACACACAGAGTGATGTTTTATTCAGAGAAGAAGAAGAGGAGGAGAATGAAGAGAAGGAGATGCCACTTTTAGGAAATGAACAGAACTAGAGATCATCATGTTAAGCAAAATAAACCAGACCCAAAAAGAAGGAATCTAGATTTAAGAGGAAGTGGATGGGGGCATGAGAACAGAGGAGCGTATTTGTTAGGGGAAGGGAACCTGCAGAGGTGGAATGAGGAAGAAGAGAAGATAAAGGGGGCATGAACAGGAGCAAAGTACAATATAAATAAAATCCATTGTTTTATGTGCTAACTAGAAAAATACAAAATAAACCGCGGCTGAACTTTTTCTAGCTTGAGTGAGAGACGTGTTTTCAGATCCAAGAAACTCAGTAAACCCAACGCAGAATTGAAAATTAAAAATAGAGTCAACTGCAAAAATAAAGGAAAGATCCAGAAAGCAGCCAGGGAGGAGTAGGGTAGAGAGCTTGCTTAACATGTGCAGCCCTGGGTTCAAACCTCAAGACCAAAAATGAATGAAAGAATGAACAAATGAATGAAGTCCCCTGAAAGCAGCCAGAAGAAAAGGACTCATGACATATGAAGGACATTTTTGATGATGTCAGTATTTTCTTCTCAGAAACAATATATAGCAGAAACACCACCTTTAAGATGCTACCAAAAGAGCTAGTGATGTAAAAGGCGCCTGTAAGCCACGCCCTTGGGAGGCTGAGGCAGGTGAACCATGAGTGTGAGGCCAGCCTACGTCAATACTGAGACTCTATCTAAAAAAGAAAAACAAGTCTTCCAGGACTCAGATGAACTAAGGCAATGTCGTTAGCAGACCTGCCCATGAGAAGCTGAGGGGATGTCTTCAGGAAAGGACAAGACTGGTGGAAGAGGACAGAGAAATGGTGAATTTGTAGGTAAATGTAAAATGCATTAAAAAAAAAAAAAAGAAGATAGGTGTGTGTGTGTGTGTGTGTGTGTGTGTGTGTGTGTGTGTGTGTGTGTGATGTGTGCAGTTACCCACAGAGGCCAGAAGAGGGCATCAGATCTGGTGCTGAAGTTCCAATTGGTTGTGAACCAGTTGATGTGGTTCCTGGGACATGGAGGGTGCTCTGAAGGAGCAGCAAGCACACTCCCAATTCTCTCTCCAGCCCCACACTTTTCTTCTTAAAATCTTTAAACTGCATATAATCATTTAGGGCAGAACCCATACTACCGTACTGTATGGTTTATGACTAAATGGCCGTAACCTTTGAAGGCTGGGAGTTAAGGATGTATACTGTAATTGCTATTCCCTGGCTTTCCAAAGAGTATTATCTTTCCATGTGCAGTTGGGGAAGCCTTAGGGGTCCTTCAGAACCCTTTTCTGGGTCAAAATGATTTCCACAAAAACCTCAAGATATTGTTTGCTTCTCTTTCATTTTCTCATAAACATGCAGTGGAGCACATCGGACGTGTGGTGACTCATCCTCTGATAACCACGGGATGCATCTTGCATATTTTTTTGTTTTAAAATCTTCCATTGGAATTTCCAGCTTGACAGAGCTTACATAAGCAAAAGCTCTCTGAGGTTCTCGATAATTTTTAAGGTATAAAGTTTGAGATGAACTGCCTAACAACAATGGGGGACCTGAGGGGAAGGAAGACATAAATCTAAAAGGATGATATAAAATTAAAGAGGACCCCTGAACCCCAAACCTTGTTTAGTCCGAGGGACTTGTTTCTGACAGAGGGAACATATTAGTTTCTCTTCTTGCACTGTGACTAATGCCTGATACCAATTCACTTGAGATTGGAAGGGTTCAATTCACAGGAAGACAGGGCAGGCCTGGTGTCAGAAAGATGATAGGGGATGAAAGGACTCTGGTTTTCACCTTGATCTGTAAAGGTGTGGTGGCAGACATCTGTAATCCCAGTGCACAGGAGGCTATGGCAAGAGGATTGTGACTTTGAGGCCAGCCTGGGCTACAAAGAGAGACTCTAGCTCAAAAGGCCAAAGGAGGGTGGGAAGACGGCGAAGCACATAAAAGCACCAGCCACCCAAGCCTGCTGACCCAAGTTCAATCAGAATCCACCTGGCGCACATCTGCTATCGCAGCATTTTTACCGTGAGATGGGAGGTGGGCCGGCCAGCCTGGAGCAGTCAAAGCCACTCGGGAGAGCCTGCTTCAACAAGGTGGGGGAGGTGAGAACCTTCTTCTCTGACCTCCACACGCATGCGGTGGCATATATGTACCCAGCCCCAGAATATATGAGTATATTTTAATAGACATTTTATAAAATAGACATCACTGTGGTTGAATAATGGTTCTCTCTAAGGTAGATGAGGAGGAACAAGCCAGGAATTTCTTTTTCTCTCACTTAGTAGCCTAGGCTAGCTTCAGACTCATGATAATCCCCCTGCCTCAGCACTCAGGTGGGAGGCATCACAAAGGGCTCCCAAGTAAAATAATGTGACACACTGGCTCTGTGGTATCTTTAATACTCACCACTAATGAGGGGCTTTAAAAAATAATATTAAAAGTGTTTCTTTTCTTTCCTTCTCTTTCTTTCTTTCTTTCTTTCTTTCTTTCTTTCTTTCTTTCTTTCTTTCTTTCTTTCTCTCTCTCTCTCTCCTTCCTCCCTCCCTCTTTCTTTCTTTCTTTCTTTCTTTCTTTCTTTCTTTCTTTCTTTCTTTCTTTCTTTCTTTCTTTCTTTCTCTCTCTCTCTCTCTCTCTCCTTCCTCCCTCCCTCCCTCTTCCTTCCTTCCTTCCTTCCTTCCTTCCTTCCTTCCTTCCTTCCTTCCTTCCTTCCTTCCTTCCTTCCTTCCTTTCTTTCTTTCTTTCTTTCTTTCTTTCTTTCTTTCTTTCTTTCTTTCTTTCTTTCTTTCTTTCTCTTTTTTGGTTTTTCGAGACAGGGTTTCTCTGTGTAGCCCTGCCTGTCCTGGATCTTGCTCTGTAGACCAGACTAGCTCGAACTCACAGAGATCCGCCTGCCTCTGCCTCCCGAGTGCTGGGATTCAAGGCGTGGGCCACCACTGCCCGGCTAAAAGCGTTTATTTCCTATGCATGAATGTTTTGTCTATATGTGTGTATGTACACTGTGGGTGTGCCTGATACCTAGAGAGGTCAGAAGAGGGTGTCAGATACTGTGGAACTGAAGTCAGGGACCACCATGTAGGTGCTGGGAATCAAACCGGGGTCCTCTGCAAAAACAGCAAGTGCTCCTTACGTCTGAGCCATCTCTCTGGTCGTGAGGAACTTTTCAACCTTAGATGTAACCCTGGGGAGCTGCGAGAGTGCTGTGCTCGGGAGACCGGGAATAAGTCTAAAAACAAATTGATATCCCTCACCCCAATGGTCCCTCTCACCTCCTAAGTTTGTTTCCAAGCCCATTGGCTTCTGTTTCTCATTAACTGAGGCGGGCAAAGGGCATGGCAGGGAGAGGGGGATGGAGGGAAAGCAGCGAGGATACGTAATCCAGGAAGGGCATAAACACATTTTAGTTCTGGCTTTTATCTTTGGTTTCAGTTTGAAAATCATGTCGGTGCTGCCACCTGCTGTTCTGGGCCGGGATGGGCCCAGGAGAAAGGGCCTGGATTTTCCCGGTCTGGGTTTTCTGTTGCTTTCCTTGGGAGAGGAGTTACTTGCTCTGCCCAGTGCAAGGGGCCATAGGAGACCCTAGGTGGAGGGAGGGGCCTGGGACAGCATTGGCTGCTCCATCCTTCCTCCACCCCCGCTTTTGGGGAAACAGTGTGTGTGTGTGTGTGTGTGTGTGTGTGTGTGTGTGTGTGTGTGTGTGTGTGTGTGTGTGTTGACTTCCACACGTGAGGAAGTCAGAAGACAACGTAAGATCCTGACATCAAACTCAAGCCATCTCGCTAGCCCAGCTTGGCTTTTCCTTTCCAAGCTTTGCCCGGGGCCAGGACACTCCGGGGCTTCTGGGTCCAGTACCAGGGTTGAAGGGAGATCCAGAACAGCATCGGGCCTGAGGTGGCCTGAGTCGGTCGGGCTGGGAGCCTGGGTTTCTGTTCTGAATGGACATCAGGGGTGTGGGACTGGGAGACAGGGCGGCTCTGACGACTTGGTTTGTTGTGCGCGCCATCCCACCCTCGTTGACTTAAGTCGCGGACACCCACTCACAACAGGGTCCGAATCAAACCAAAAATCCCAGTCTTAGCTCTCCAGCCCGCCCTCCCTCCCTCCGCCGCCGCCCTCTCTACAGCTAAATCACACCAACCCCATCTGAAACCTTCTCAAGGTCTGAGCCCTCTGAGAGGTCTGTCTGTCCCGTCAGGTTCTTCCTCAGTAACTGCGGCTGTCTCATATTTTTTCCCCAAGCCTCACTATGCTCTGTTTGGCTGTGATCATGTGTTACAGCCCACTATTAATCTCATGGAGTCTCTATTTCTCACACCTGCCTGACCCACCCCTGCACCCATTGCTGTGCCCTTCAGTCAAGAGAGATCAAAAAAACAGCACAGCCCCGCCATAAAAAGCTGGCTCCAAGTCACATTTAACAGGTTCAAAACAAGGCTCTGCTACCTAGAAGCTTTGTGACTGTCTCCAGGGTGTGCAGTTTCTCCGTGCCACTGATGTCCTCCTCTGCAGAACACAGGGCAGCGAAGCTTGCACTGGAGAGCCCTTGTAAAGATGAAATGAGTTAATAAATTGTTAGGAGGATGCCTGGTCCTCGGTGAACAACAAGCTTCGTTATGAGTTTATGGAGGTAAGGGAGAAAAAAATGGTTACCTCAGTGGTTCCCGACCAGGAGCAGAACTGCTCCCTAAGAGAATATTTGACAATCTCTCGAGTTTTTTTTTAAACAGTGGGGGAATGCTACTGCCACCTAGTGGGTAGAGACCAGTGATGCACCCTACATTTGTGCCTCTGGTAACAGTAACACAGATGTGAAATGTCAATACTGCCAAGGTTGAGAAACCCAGGTTTAGGTGCTCAGCTCCAACCTGCCAAATTCCAAATTTGGTTCAAATTCCAAATTTGGTTCAAATTCCAAATTCCCTTTTTATTTTACACATAGCCTCAGTAAATTACTGAAACTTGCTCTCTAGTTTCCTTGACTGTAAAACAGAGACAAAAAAAAAATCAAATTAAAAAAAAGGCAATTTATATATCCCTTCCTCCAAGACCTCACCTGTCTGATGTAGGTGTCCATCTGATGTAGCCAGAATGGCCCAAACTCACTATGCAGCACAGAAAGATCTTGAATTCCCCCGTCTCTACCTCAGGTATGCACCACTGGACCGAGCTATGATAGGGCTCTTTTTAAAATATTTATTTTATTTTTACTTATGTGTTTGCATGGGGGTGGGGGATGCCACAGGGTCTCCTAGAGCTGCAGTTACAGTAAATCATCTGATGTGGGTGCTGGGAATCGAACCCAGGTCCTCTGGAGGAGCAGCAGGAACAGCAAGAGCTCTTAACCACAGAGCCCTCTCTAACCTGTGACAGGGCTCTTAAGGAGTAACTTACTTGGCAAGTAGCATTCAGCCACCATTATTATTAGTTCTCTCCACATGTCTCCTCCTCCAGGAAGCCTTCCCGACTCTGGGTGACATTACTGTCCCTATGTTTGTTGGATCCTCGAGCGTATCTTAATGCAGGCCATCCACCTGTTCACGTGTCTGTCTTTCCCAAATAAGCGGCTCCTTGAGGGAAGGAGTTTGTCCTGTGGGTTTCGGCATCCTCAGGACTGAGTGTAGAGCCTGGCAGGTCAGGTACCACCTATGTCTTTGGGTGGGTGTGGGCCAGCGAAGTAGGTACCAAGCATTGGCCTTGATGTTGAGGGAGGTAGAGCAGGAGGTAGGCAGGCAGGTCCAGGATCTGGGGGTGGGAGTGGAGGCCAACGGTGTGGGTGTAGCCATGCTCCATTTGCAATTCGACATGGGCATTCTAACCCCAATACCTGCCTTCCCTCGCCATTGTTGGGTACCATTATAGTTTGGAGGTAAATGTGTTCATGTGTTTAAAAATGGGGTCCCCAGCAACAGTACAGTTTGGGGAGCCTTTGGGATGTGTGAATTAACTAGCAGAAGTGGGATGGGTGGGATGGAGGCTTGAAGAGTCTATCTGCTTCTGTCCCTTCCCTGAGTGTTCCACTTCCTGATCTCCCAAGATGTGAACAAGCCATGTCACGGGCTCTCACTGCCTTTCTCGTTTCCACATCTTCCTCACCCTAACGGACCCATATCCCCGGGACCACAAGCCAAACTACATTCTCCCTAAGTTGTCAGGGGTTTTGTCCTAGTGACCAGACATCACCCAGCACTCTTCATGGATGGGAACCTCATCTGTTGTTGGAAGGAGCAGTGCCATGAGTGAATGAGGATCTAAGCCTGAGCTGGCCCAGCTGCTCCTCACGGGGGTCTATCCTTTGGTAACAGTTGCCAGGCTGGGACACTGCTGCTCTGGTGCTGGGGCAAGTCCCATGACACTAAGCGCTCCAGACATTAAGTCCGTCTTCACAAGCCTTCTTCTCAGTGCTACGATTTCTGGTTCAGCTGCTCCACCCTTGGCGGAGTTTCTCACCAGCTCCAGACCTGGTGCTCTCTGCGGTAGTCTCCTGTCTTTGGACCGGCCTTTCTCTGATGACGCTGATGCGCACTGAGATGCAGAGTGAGGACACACACGTGGGAGAGGGATGGGGATCCACCTGAAATTCTGGACACTGCTTTTACCAGTTACCTGGCAGCGGGGTGGGGTGGGGTGGGGGTGGGGGGGTCCTCTGACATCACTGGGGCAGGAGGAGCTTGCAGAGGGAAGAAAGGGGAAAAAACAGCTTTCTCAAAAGCCTAGCGAGGGTGAAGTCTCCTTAGACCTGTAAAGAGGGTGGTGTCTGGGTTTCTACTGAGGAGGACAGGGCACGGAGAAGAGAGGGGACTTTTGTGTTTGGAGGAGTTTCTCTCTTCCCAAGTCATCCCCACCCCATTCTCTCGAGGATTTGGTAAATACTGAGGCTAGCAATGAGTCACTTATGATGGAATTCAAATATTAGTTATCTGTTGCGCAACAAATTGTCCCTTCTCTTAGTTTAAAACAAACCACATGTATCATTTCACACAGTGGCTGGAGTCCGGAATCAGAAGTTAGAGGGGTGGTCTAGCCTCAGGGTCTCTCAAGGCTTCAGCTGTGGTCAGGGCATTCAGCACTTGAAAGCTTGACTGGGCAGGAAGTCTGCTGCCAAGACCGGATGAGGCCTCTGCTCCTTGCCACACAGCGCTCTCCATAGGACACTTGAGAGCCATTATGCATGACCCCAAACAGAAAAAAGGCAAGGTCGGAGGCTAGAGTTCTTTTTCAACCCTGTTAGTTACTCTTATCACCATGGTGATAAAATGCTTAGCAGAAACAGCTTAGCAGAGGAAAACTTGACCTTGGCTCTTAGGTTCAGAGGGATTCAGTCCATTACTTTGGGGAAAGTGCAGAGGTGTGGTTTAGCCTGTGGTAGTGGGAGCAGAGAAAGTAAGCCTGAGGACAGTGCTGGGCATAACCTTCAAAGGCTCCCACCAGCCACCCCCAACCCCCCAAAGGCTCTATAACCTTCAAAACAGGCCACAAGCCAGGGGGAGCAGGCACTGAAAACAAGAGCTGGTGGGGGAACTTCCAGAATAACCTAGCCCTGGAAGTGACGGGGTTTCACTTCTTTTATATTTTATTTCTCACTCAGGCCACGCCCAAAGCATTGTGGGAAGAGATGGCGTGAGTGCGAAGGGACCTTCAAAGAGAATGCTTCAGGAGTCATTTCTAGCATTTGAAGAGCCCCCCCCCCCCGTATTAGCAGGATTGGACAGACCCAAATGGCCTACAGCAGATCGAACATAAGCAAAGGTGGGGTTTAGAGAGGACCTCAAGGTGTTAAAAAGATGCAAGGATCTGTTGAAGAGGCATGAGGCAGGGCTGGCTAGAGGAGCCTGGGGCAGAAGGTTCTTCTAGCTTAGTGGAGGCAACCACGTTGTGGTGTCCCGAGGCTTCATGAAAAGATGGTCCAAAGGAGCATGCTCCCTGGCTGAAGAGTCTAAACCTAAACCTCCCACGTCCCACCAGCTGTGTGTGGACCAGACCTAAACCTCCCACGTCCCACGGCCTGTGTGTGGACCTTCCTCTTGCGGCAAAGACCTTCAGTCAAAGCTCCATGGCACATTGCCTATGTGGGTAGCTCGTCAATGGAGGGTTCTGTTAGACTCTGCACCGTCCTTCCCTCACAAAGACGAGCTCCTGGGTGAAGCTGGGTTTGTGCCTCAGCCATTGAAGGGCAGAGCTCTCTTGTCCCGCCCCTCCTGTTTTTATGGCTTTGGTAAATCCTTCTTCAGACAGTCCACCCCAGCCCGTCTGAGCTGTTCAGAAGCGCAGTGGCTACCGCGGAATGAGTGGGGAGAGCAGTGGCGGTGGGGAACGGCTTCATGGAGACCGGGCTTTGCCGGCTACCTGTCCCTTCCCGTGTGCGTTCTCTCCGCACCGGAGACCTAGAGGAGACGTTTTTGTTATACTAAAGATGACGATAGCTTTCTTGCAGCTGTGTCAAGGGGATGGAGCAAGCATTTTCCTAAAATAGCTGAGCAGAGAGAGCAGAACCCGAGGGGAGGGGCTGGAACAGACGGCAAGGCAGCGGATCAGTCACGGACAAAACAGGGAAGTGGTGTAACTTGCCTAGGACCACCGAGTGGGGGTCTCAACAGTGACTTGTCCAAGGATGCTTTTAGCCTTGGGCCGCTTGCTTAGGACCCCGAAGAAGCCATAGTTACTGTTATGAGCACAAAGGGAGGAAAAGAGGCTGGCTGTCAGCACACCTTTGGGACACTAGGACACACAGACATATCCACACATGCCCCGAACAGCACAGCGCCAGGGACTTGACCTGACTGGTCAGTGCGAGAATGAACAGACATGGAAAACTGGGCTCTCTGATGGAGAAGCCCCACCATCAGGGAAGCCCAGCGTGTTTATTTTACACAGTTGAACAGGGAGGGGAGGGTATTGCACACAGCTGAACCAAGGGGACGGCGTATTGGTGGACAGCCTAGTCCAGGAGGCAAGTTTAGCATTCCTGTACAGGAGCAGTCTTCAGGCCAAAATCATCGGGGAGGATAAAGCTATGCTGGGCGGTTTCCACACACTGTCAACGTCTGCACTAGGACCAGGAAGGAAGGCGTGGCCATTTCCCATGGGCCCCAGGCATTGGGTCCTTGATATGGCCATGCCTGGGCCATGCCTGGGTCAACAATACACAATTCACTCCCGCTTTCGCACACCCGGAGCTTTCTCCACTCCCCACACAGAAGACAGGGATGACAGAACGGTGCAGCCTGTGTGAATTTTCGTGGGAGAAAGTGTTCAGCAACCACTTGTGTGGCCCCTCGCGCTTGCCGTCACAGGAGGGCACCAACCCTTAAAGACCAAGAAGATGCTCACTCAGGCTTCACCAGAGGGAGGGAGGGCTGGAAGCCGACCAGTGTGGAAAGATGATTCAGGGGGTGGGGTTCTCTAGATGGAGAGGGAGCCCTCAGTGAAGAGGAAAACGTGAGATCTCCAGGGCAGGAGGATAGTGCTGGCTCCGTGCTGCAAGCCGAAGGAACATGTCATGGAACCCAGCTACTATACAAAAGCTACTACTTGGAAAGGTCAAGGACCTTTCCGAAGGTCAAGCCATGGCTTAAGAAGTCTTGGTGATGCCGGGCGGCGGCGGCGGCAGCGCATGCCTTTAATCCCAGCACTCGGGAGGCAGAGGCAGGAGGATCTCTGTGAGTTTGAGGCCAGCCTGGGCTACGGAGTGAGTTCCAGGAAAGGCTCAAAGCTACACAGAGAAACCCTGTCTTGAAAAAAAAAAAAATAACAGAAGTCTTGGTGATATTTCAGCTTTTGTCTGTATATTAACTGTTCCTACAGTGATTTTCTTGAGTACTTTGCTTGCTTCCAAGAACTCCTAGCAGTGCATTTATCTAAAATACCGATCAAGCATCCAAGGCCAAACTCTCCTGAACTAAGGTAACACCCTTGCAGAAATGTTGCCTGTTTCCTAGGTCAGGCGGACAGCTTTATTTCTTGTACAATTTTAGCTGAGAACCTCCTTTCTTATACAGCCTTACTAACATTATAGCCCCCCTAACTTCTTACCTAACCACTTCTAGGAATGTAGTTTGAGCACATATTTCGTATATGCTGACCTCCTCCTTTACCACTCCCCTTCTGGATTGTAAAAGAAAGCTTGATGGTCACTGCTTGAGAAAAACTCTTATCTGCCTTTATGACCCCATAAGAATTCAAGCCTGGCTGGGCAGTGGTGGCACACATCTTTAATCCCAGCACTCAGGAGGCACAGCCAGGTGGATCTCTGTGAGTTCGAGGCCAGCCTGGTCTACAGAGTGAGTTCCAAGACAGGCACCAAAACTACACAAAAAAGTCCTGTCTCAAAAAACAACAACAACTACAACAACAAAAACTGAAACAAACAAGAAAGAAGAATTCAAGCCTGGTGACCTTGTTCAGCCAGAGGATTGCTATTTCTTGGGTTTATAGCTAAAATGCCTCAGAGACTTGGAGAGAAAAAAAGAGGGATAAGGAGACTTGGAGGAGGGTTTGAGGGACTTGAGGACGAGATGGAGAAGAGAAAAGAGAGCGGAAGAACTAGATGGGTAAGAAGTGAAGAGGACTGGAAGCTGAGGTTGGAGGATCATTTGAGCCTATTCAAAACCATCCTTGGCATTATAGCAATACCCTTTCTCAAAAGAACAAAATGAAAGGTCAGGGTGCAGTGATATACACTTTTTTTTTTTTTTTGGATTTTCTTTTTTTTTTTTTTTTTTTTTGGTTTTTCGAGACAGGGTTTCTCTGTGTAGCTTTGCGCCTTTCCTGGAGCTCACTTGGTAGCCCAGGCTGGCCTCGAACTCACAGAGATCCTCCTGCCTCCGCCTCCCGAGTGCTGGGATTAAAGGCGTGCGCCACCAACGCCCGGCTTTTTTTTGGATTTTCAAGACAGAGTTTCTCTGTGTAGTTTTGAGCCTTTTCTGGAACTCACTCTTAGCCCAGGCTGGCCTCGAAATCACAGAGATCCGCCTGCCTCTGCCTCCGGAGTGCTGGGATCAAAGGCGTGGGCCACCACCGCCCAGCGTGATATACACCTTTAATCCCAGCACTAAGGAGCAGAGGCAGGCAGTCTTTGTGAGTTCCAGACCAGCTAGGGCTACATATTGAGACTCTGTCTCAATAAATAAATAAATAAATAAATAAATAAATAAATAAATAAATAAATAAATAAATAAATAAAAGAAGTGGAGAGGAATGAACTAGATGGGAAAGAACCTAGATTGAAGGGCTAGAAGAGAGTACTAGAGGAATGAGATGGAAGATGAGCAAGAACAAGATGGGCCGAACTAATACGAGAGAATTAAGACAGAACTTAGAGAGGACAGCAGATAAATGTAGAGAGAAATCAGTCAAGGAAGGAGCTTGACACGAGAGCAGAATAGAAGCTGTGTAGAGAGGGAACTGATACAGAATAATACAGTGTATGGTCTAAGGAGTTTCGTGTACATAGATTCATTTCCTATCATCAAAGATTAATTATCAGCTGGTTGTAGATTCTTCCCAGACCCTGGGAGGGGACTATGGAGGGGCTGGACCCCATAGTCCCCATTAGCTCTGTACCCCAACATAAGATGCAGGGAACAGGGAGGGCAGGCAGACGGAGTCTACACCTGGTGATGGCAGAAGTGCAGGGCCCAGGTGTGGTGTGAATACGTTCCAGGTGTGTTGTGGAGTATGGTCTGAAGCCAGATGAGTCTGCACAAGCGGCACACAGGCGAGGCAGACCCTCTCCCTGACTCTTAGAGCCCCTTAGTTGTCAGGAAGGCGGGAATGAGTGGCAGAAGCATTCAGAGCCATGCACACCCCACTCCATATAGTGTCTTTCTTGGGCACGAGGGGGTGGACTACAGTGGGGTTCATGGTTTTGGGGTCCAGACTGGGGAGAAACAATTCTCCTTCATCCAGTTCTCCCTAGATAAGTTCACTGTCTGAAGAGCCCGGGTAGGGGAGCTCTGGTGACTAACTCCACTTCTCCGCTATCAGTCATTTGTACACTGGTGTCATTACGTCCTTAGTGACACCTCAGCGGAACTGGCGACTGATGCCTTGTCCTTATCTGTAGACTACAATGCTTTGCTCCCACTTTGGAGAGCTCTATTATTACAAATTCAAATAGTAATAGCGAACATTTCCCTGTGTAATTCTGTTCCTGGTACACTGCTGAATGATGGTACATGGAAAAGTCATAGAATTCTAGGAGAAGGAAGTATTCTGGGTATATCCTCCGGTGACTGGCACACACACTTATCTGCTGAAGGCCCATGTTCTTACTGTAGGGCTGGTGTGGAGACCCAGTCTACTTTGTCCCCTTGGGATCTGGGCAGACCCTGGTAAGAGGGACAGTGTTTGTCAAGGAGCATAGATGCCCACACAGCTGGTCCTGGCCAGCCCTGGTGGCCGAGACCCACGGGTGGGGAGGGCAAGCGGCTGCCTATTTCAGCTCCTGGTCAGACAACCTGGCCTCAGGGTCTGGGACAGAGGCCTAGCTCGTCAGTGTAGCCCTCTATGGATTGCGGAAATAAGCATTCAGGACTCCTGATCATATCCCTGGGTCTAAGACTCTAGCAGACAAAGCCAACTCCACAGTCTCACATGCTGCAGAAAGCGTTAGGGGTGGGACTTACCCTGTCTGACCCTGGGCCCTTCTCTTATATTATTAAGTATTAATATATATTAATATTATTATTAACATTATTAATATATTAAGTATTATCTTATACTTATCCCCTTGGCAACCATCTCTTCCTTGCAAGGATGAATGAGGGTCGATTTGAATGAGGGACATTGTCTTGTGAGGTTGTATGCGGGTTTGGAAAGGGGGAGTGTGTGTGTGTGTGTGTGTGGGGGCTGTGGCATAGCCAAGGTGTGTGGACTAGTGTTGCAGAGTAGCGCCATCTGCTGCCCACAATGGGAACAGCACTCTATTTTCAGAGTCTGAGTCCTTTGAGGCTCTTAACTCCTTGAAGTGGCTTCTGGAGCTGCTCAGTCCTGCTCTGGATATTTTTGCACTTCTTTGGGTGATCTACAGGATTCTGGATCTTGGTGGGAGTATGACTGGGGGGGAGGGTATGGACTTGCAGAGTGGGTGATCTGGACCCCCGAGTCATGGTGAGTTCTGAGGGACTAAGCTCACTTTGGCTTGGGTCTCACAGCCACCATGGAACACTCTAGCTCCTTGGACAGTAGATAACTACACAGGGAACATCTTCCTGTGCTGTGAGTGGGGAGAGCCATGGGAGGATCCAGTGGTCCACAGAGCTTTTCTGAGAAGAGGACTCCACTTCCTAAATGTGCTGAGGACATTTAGGAAGTCCCGGAAGAGGGTAAGGCCAGTTCAACTTTGAGTTCTTTTCCAAATTCATTCTGGGATCAATGTAGGGTCAAGTCTCGTGCTTGGGCAGAGCCCCAGTAACTGTCTTTGATGGGCAAGGCACCTAGCTATTGCAGGAAGAGAAAGCAGGAGTGTTCAGTTGGTAATAACAGGTTCCCCTGCCCTCATCCAGCAAAGACTGGTGTAGCTAGAGTTTTCCTGCCTGGCCCACAGTCAGGACAAATCTCTGTCACCCACCAGTCCCACAGCCACTCAGACCCAACCAAGTAAACACAGAGACTTATATTGCTTACAAACTGTATGGCCATGGCAGGCTTCTTGCTAACTGTTCTTATAGCTTAAATTAATCCATTTCCATAAATCTATACCTTGCCATGTGGATCGTGGCTTACCGACATCTTCACATGCTGCTTGTCCTGGCAGCAGCTGGCAGTGACTCCCCCCACCTTCCTATTCTCTCAATTCTCCTCTCTGTTAGTCCCACCTATACTTCCTGCCTGCCCACTGGCCAATCAGTGTTTTATTTATTGACCAATCAGAGCACACATTTGACATACAGACCATCCCACAGCAGACTGGATCCCACTATATAGCCCAACTGGGCCTCAGCCTTGTCTCCCTCTTCCCTCGTCCCCCCAAAGCTGAGATCTTAGGTATTGTCCTGCAGCCCTGTCCTCTGAGCCAAACGACTGTCATCTTCGTAAGATCAGTTGAGTGTGCTGGACTTGTTGACTGTGGACAGTCCCTCATGGAAGGAGGGGTGGGGAAGGCCACTGGACCCTCACCTGAACACCCAACCACTCCTCCCAACCTTCGTGTGCAATTTGCCCCAACTGCACGTGACCGAGCAGCTGGGGTACGCAGGCTGGGAGGGAGTAGCGGGCGGAATCTCCGCCGATGCAGCTCCGGGAAAGCCATCGTGGAGCTGGTGTAGACTTTCCAGTGTGGGTGCTTGGGGTCATTCATGCCCCAGCAAGCAAGTCAAACAAACTCATCGGTTCCCTTGGGGGAACTCGGGTGGAAAACGCTTTGGCTTGTAGTTGAAACTTCAGAAGGAAGGGAGTAGAAGTTGCCTATTCTTCCCCCTACCCTCGAGGAGAAAATTCTTCCAACAGACGTGTGCTGCCATACCTGTTTTCCGGGACTTTCCAACACCTCCTCCTTGCCCCTCCACCTCACTTTGTCTTCCACGGAGTCCCTTCTGTCTGACACTTGACCCACAGACTCTTACCCTGAAAGAACTAAGGCCTTTAGAGGGAGGGGGGAGGCTGAGGCTGGTCCTGAACCAGCTCCACCCTTCTGGCTGTTTTCCACAATGTGACTCTGGAACTCTCAGTTCCTTCTCTGCAGCTGCCCCTCCTGTCCTCTGTCCCCAGCCTGGCTGGCTTGTAAGCAGAGGGTCTCTACAGTGTCCCCTATTGTCACTCCCACACCCAAGTGTGACGTATCCCTCTGTCCCCCAAGCCTGTGTCTGCCATCTCCTCCTTTCTCTCCCAGCCCCCCTGGTTTCCCCATGGCTTCCCACATAGCCATGGAGGTCAAGGGAAGCTTGTGGCCTCCTCCGGGACTGTACAAGTCTTGCCCAGCCCCATCCTTTGCTCTAGCAGGTGGGAAACGCGGGTGATGTGAGTCTGGTGTCCTCTGTGAGCGTGGCCTTGGATCTCATTCTGGTAAACACGTGAGGTTTTGGAACCATGAAGACCTGAGGCTGGGGGGCTGAGTTATCTACAGTGACCATGGGGAGAGCAGGGGAGGAGCAGGCTAACCGAGGGCGAAGCTGGAGAGGCAGGTGACGGAGATGGGGACAGCATCCTCCCGACATTGCTGGATGTTTTGGATGGACTTTTGTAGAAAGAAAAGAGGTTACCTGGGAGTCAAAGACGCTGGTCTTTCCTCCCCTCCTGCTCAGGTTCAATGCTAGTTGCCGAGCCCCCCCCCCCCCCTCCCAGCCTGGAATTCTAGCAGACCTTAATGGATGCCTCCCAGAGAACAGGCTTGCTCAGTCTTGAACTGGTGGAGGATCAGTGTTTAGGCATCTGATATCTGGCCAGAGTGCCGGGAATGGAAATAGGGAGGGAGGAGCCAGACCAAGAGAGGTAGGAGTTCAGTTAGAGAGATGAGAAGTTGGGAACATACTTCCTTTCCTTCCTTTCTTCCTTTGAGTTTGAACCTAGGACTTTGTGCATGCTAGGCAAGTGCTCTGCCACTGAGCTGTACCCACATTCCCTTCCCTTCTTTAAAATATGAGTATGTGCACCTGTGTGCAGACCTGTGCTTGGCTGCTGCTCACCTTCTTAGAGACAGGGTCTGTCTTTGGCCTGGAGCTCACTAATTATATAACAAGCAGGCTGGTCGGCTAACGATCCTTAAGGATCCTCCTGTCTCACCGTTTCCTAGGGTGGAACTGCAAACACACCCCACTGTGTCAGCGTTTTTACGTGGGTTCTGGGACTCAAACTTAGAACCCGTGCTATCGAGGTGAGTGCTTTACCAGCTGAGACATCCTGCTAGCCCCCCCCACCCCCCCCCCCCCAGTTCAGACTGGCCCTGAACTCTGTAGCCTAGCCAGGCCTTGAACTTGCAGCCCTCCCTCCTCAGCCTGCAGATATTACAAGTCTGTGTCACTAAGTGTGGCTCACAACGGGGAATTTCAGGCAAGGAAAGAGAAGACACAGGAGCTAGAAGGAAGGCAGATGCTCCTGGGAGGCCACAGGGACACAGCAAGGAGCTGGTGCCACTCAGTAAGTGGCCTTTATCTGGAGTATGAGTCCTCACTGAGTGCTGTAAGCAGGGTGACAGGATCATTTCTACTTTTTAGAAGGACCCTGTGTACAGGTTATGCAGCCTGGTTAAGGGAGGATTAAGATTGGGGACCAATTTGGGGCAGGTGAGAAATAAGGGCCTTAGTTAGGAAGGAAAGAACAGCAGACAGACACTTAGCAGAGAAATAAAAGCCATAAATGCAAGCCACATACGTAAAATATCCTAGGAAGACCTATTAGAAGACCAAAGAGAAATAAGCACATTCAATTTTAGGAATATGTTTTGTTTAATATAAACTTTTCAAAATACTATAATTTCAGCATGTGAGCAATAAGAAAATTGGACATGTTTTTGATACTATTTTACAACGTGGTATGTATTTTACACTTAGCACATTTCAATTTGGACTAATTACATGCCAAATAGCTACCATGTTGGCTGGTGCAGGAAGTAATTCTGGATGTGGTGGCGGGGCGGGGGAGGGGTGTGTGTGGCAATGGGAAAACAAGGGGGCTTCTGTGTGGCTAAGGTCTGTCTGGTATAGCCATCCACAGACACAGTAAATACGAAAGCGGAGGAACTAGGGACCCGAGGAGATAAGGAATTCAAATTTGACTTTGGGCACACAGAATGGAAACGTTTTCCAGATGATTGAAACATCACTCTGGGGCTCAGGCGCTGGCCGCTCAGAGGAAGAAATGTCAAGGGCAGTTAACAGATGGCAGCGGAAAGCATGGGCACAGCTGACTTAGCCCAGAGTCCTCAGGCAAACAGGAAGAAAGTCAAGAACAAACAAACAAGCAAACAAACACGTCAGAGACCCGGCGTCACAGGCTCCAGGATGAACAGACGTTTGCTCGCTGGACTGTACTTTATGTTCTTGTGGCTGATGTTGAGAAGGGCAAGGAAGAGACTGGAGAGACGGCTCAGTAGTTAAGAGCACTCTCTGCTCACCCAGAGGACATGAGTTCAATTCCCAGCACCCACCTGGCAGCTCATAACTGTCATAACTCATAACTCCAGTTCCGGGGGACCCGATACCCTCTTCTTACCTCCTCAGCATGTAGTGCACAGATATGTGAAGGCAAAACATCCATCCACATAAAAATAATCGAAAGAAGAAATTTTTAAAAATTAGAAGATAAGTAAGCTGAATGAACTCTTCTATTAAAAACATAAAAGGGGTAAGGAAGAGGTAGGAAGGAGCTGGGGAGTGCAGGAGCTTCTTGGTGCCAGGGACCGTTATTTGGGGATCCCATGGCCTGCTTAGGTGGGCACTGTCCCTGGCTTGGGCTGGAGGGGGCGCTGTTCTGGCTCACATTGCTAGGAGGCCCCTGTTCATCTCCCTGTGCCCTGTCAGCTCAAGGGAAAGTACCTGGCATTTTCATCCGCCCACGATCCTTAGATCCTCCTCAAACTCTATTTCCACTTCGAGTTCCATGATGCCGGCCCAGAAGGAGCTGAGAGACTTCACCACTGTGTGGGTGCGAGGGTGGTTGATCCTGTCCGGTCTCAGTGGTACTTACTCCCTTCCTCCGAGCCACACTGATGCCCGTGGAGATTGAGCCTTACGAAGGGCTCTACCGACTAGCCAGGGGCTTGCTGCCCGCAACAGCTGTGTCAAGGCCGTGGAGGGCAGTGCCTTGGAGGGAAATGGATCCTAAGCCACCAGGTGGGGTGTCCGATCAGCTCCAGCATGGCTTCTCAGCAGGACCTAGAGGAGGAAGGGGAACCCAGAAGGTCTGGAAGGGTGAGGTCATGACTTAGGACCTCCAGGTAGTCCTCCAAGTTCTTCTGGAACAGGTTGGGAGGCATTGTGTTCAGTGTAGACAGGAACGGACTGAGAAGTCAGGCAGGGTTGCTATCTGGAAGAGGAGGCTCACAGCCTTCCAGATCAGCCTCCATATGCAGTGTGGGAAGGTCCAGCCGCCCCCCTCCCCCCCCCCCCCCCCAGTGATGAGCTCTGGTCTGGTGTCTGCGGACCGAGGAGAGGCAGGAGCTTGACAAAGTCATGCCTGGTCTCAGCTTTTTTTGTGAAACGACCTTGGAGCTGTCAGTCATTCAAAACTTGAATTTTCTGAGTGCCAGTTATGGCCTTCCTGCCATTTCTGGCAGGTTTGGGAACCCGAGGGAGGGCTCCCTCTGGAGGTTCCCCGTGGTATGGCAGTGTGGAGCACCTATCCATCCAGCTTTCTCCTTAGACTGAGTCAGGGTGTGAGGGTGATATTCGGGATATTCAGAGGTGTGAGAGAAGGAGGTGAGAACAGCCTCTTAGCCAGGAGCCACATTTAAGCACGGCCTGGACCCCCAGGCCTCCACAGCTCCCTCGCAGTTGGCTGAATGTGGTCCTTAAACCGGTGTTTTTGGTCTTCCAGGACGAGTAAGAGGGAGGCGGAGGAACCGAAGCTCAGTGAGTGTTGAGATCAAGAGAAGGAATGGGAGGGCTGAGGATTTTATTCTCTGGTTTGGGATCCAGGGTGTTCCTCTCAATCCTGAGTCCTGGATACCATCACCTGTCACTCCTTATCAAGACACATCATCATGATGGCTTGGGGGGGGATATTGAAATCATTGTATACCCTGCCCCCAGCTGCCCACCCGTCTCCCAAACTGGCCCGCGCTCTTGTCTCTGGCTACACAAGCTGTAGGGTGGCTCCATCATGGTTTAAGGTCGGGAATTCAGGGACTGTAAGCAGTAGGAGAAAGAGAGCTTGACATTCCAGGTGCTGGTGGACCGTGCGGAGAGGGGTGCGGGAAGTGCCCCCTCTTCCTCATCTCAGGCCCCTCTCATGCTTTTGCTGTCCCTCCTTTGGTTCCCGTGGGGCCCTGGGTTGAAACTGAAATGCTAGAATTTCTCGTGCTCAGGCTGAAGGTTTTGCCTCCCGGTTCCCAGAAAGCACACAGCAGGGACTAGCTGACGGAACGGGCTGTGAAAAGAGGTTAATGCAGAGTTGGGGGTGGGTGACGTGGATACTGCCTCTCTTGGCCACCCTCAAGTCTGTTGACGTCTCCCGTCCTCACCCCACCTCCGGGATTTCAGCTAGGTCTTCCGATGTCCCCTCTTCCCCCACCCTCCCCGCGGCTTTCCAGCTTCCTCTCTAGCCCCCGCAGTTCTCTGCTCCTCCAAACTGCAGCCAGGGGAAAAAGCCCTAACACATTCTCCCGCCCCTGCTCCCCAGTCGCATTGGTTCTCTACCCTCCCTGCAGCACCTGGCGCCCCCGGTCTTCCAATTGGCCAGCGGCCCCATCAATCCTTGCCTGGCTGTGCTGATGTCATCCTGCAGTAGCGGGGATGGGGTGGGAGTGAGTGAGAGAGCGAGCGAGCGAGCCAGAGTGAGGACGCTGGGCTGGAGAGCAAGGGAAGCCACTGCAAGTCTTCCGTCTCGGCCACCGAGCGGGTCTGCACGCATCTGCTGTATGGACCAGCGTGGTCAGCAAGCTCCTTTCTGATCTTGTCCCACTGCCCTCCCCTCCTTGCAGACGTTCTGCATCCCTCCCCCAAGGTGGCATTAGCAGGCTTGAGGCTCCCAGGGGACGGGAACGCCTGGCCTGGCGTGCTTTACAGCGCACCATGACCCTCCTGCTGCTGTCCGTCTTGATGGCCTCTCTGCTCCAGCTCAGCTCTGGCAACAAAGGTGAGAGAGACCGGGAGGGGGGCCTCCGAACTGGGGCGTCGGGCTGAGCGATGTGGGGGTTATGGAGGGAAGGAGATGTCGAGACTCTGGCGCATGACAGGTGTCCTTTCCCTTCTGACTGACTGCCTCTTTCCATCCTTTCCTCAGACCTCTTCCCTTCACCCATCTCACCTCCAAGGGCCACCTCCTCCTCTCTGGTCCATCTCTACATGTGCTCGCCCAGCGTCCTGCTTGTATTTGGTCTCCATTCCCACCTAGGGTCTCTCTGCCCCCTCCCCCCACTCCTCCATGCTGGTAGACACCTCCTGTCTCAAAGGAACTTGCTCTCCGAGGGTGACATTCCCTCAGCTTCGTTTTTTACTGGGTGTGCACACTGAGGGTGTGTGGCCGATCCATCTGGTTGTCTCCATGCCTTCCTGGGGAGAAACTGTGTACCACAGCTCAGCAATTCCGAGCACGTATATTTTTTTCCGTGTCCCTCTGCATCCAAACCCTTCTGCATGCATCCGCTGGGTGGTGGGTGACCACAGCTGCCCTCTCTGGCAGACAGCAGATAAATTCGGTTGGGTGAGACCGTCAGGGGGAGGGGGAGGGTGGGGCCAGGGGCAGAGGGTTCAGGTAGGCAGAGGGGAGGGAGAAAGGCTGGGAAGGGCAGAAAGGGGTGTGGGGTGCTCCAGGAAAGAGGTGAGAAGGGAGAGGAGGAGTGGGAAGGGAATAAAGGGGTGGGGAAGGAGAAAGGTAGAGGCCGAGAAGGAGGGAGGGAAATCAGCAGGAAAGGTGAGAAGTGGGGGAGGAGAGAGCCAAGAAGAATGGACACAGGACATCCACAGGAGAGGGACAGGCAGCCCCAGGAGGGGACCGGGAGAAGGGCTCAGGGGCCACAGGAGGCACAAGGTTGCAGGCTGCCTGGCTCTGTCCTTGGTGGTTCTTCTGTCGTCTTCTGTGTCTGGCTGGAGCTCCTACTTCGGGATGGTCCTCCTGGCTCTCGAGCCTCCTATCACTTCCTACTTGGCCTCCATAAACCATCTTGAGGCTTTCTCTTCGGCCGTTAAGGAAGAGGGCTATGGCAGTCACCCTCATGAAATGGCGAGGCCTGCAGTTTCCAGGGCATTTGTTGGCCTGTGGTTAGAGGAATGGATAGAAATCAGAATTTCTTGCTCATCATGAAATACTGGGGTGAGAGTCCTCTGGTGACTCAGTTTCCCTCTGATGACATATCCTCCCCTCTCCGTGTCTGGCTTTGGGAGCATGGATGGGCCCAATGGGATTAGGTAGGTCAGGTGGTGGAGGTTGGGTCTGGGGATGAGGTAGAAGAGACATGGCTGCCTTTCCGGTAGCCCCTCAAGAGCTTGAGGGGAGTTGGTCCTGGGGAAGAGATTCTACTTGAGAGGGTCTGGTAGGAGAAAGGGTGATGTACGTAGGGCAGAGAAAATTAGGATTCAGTCATAGGTCTATAAGAGTTCAGGAACTGTGGGGTGTGGAGGTCTTGAGAGGACCTAGAAATGTACTGGTTGGGACTGCATTCCCTCGGGTGTGGGGATGGGAAGTAAGGCAGGGATTTGCTGTGTTTCTAGGCCAGCTCTGTAATCCCCCAGGACGTGGCTCTGCTGGGTCCAGTCATTTGTCATTGATTGATGGCTCTGCTCTCTCCCTGCCCCTCTCTGTCCCCCTGCGTCTGTCCTATATACTTCTTTCCTCTCTCCTGTCCTGCGAGAGTGGCTTGGAGTCTGGGCCGGACTTGGAGAAGTAGAGAGTGAAGGGATTAGGGTTGAAATTCAGTATCGGGGAGGATATACCACTGAGATCACAGGAAATTGGTCAATACTCTTCCCTAGTCCGAACTCTTCCTTCGCTCATCCCTGTCCTTTCCCAGGACCTTCTAAGGGCCACCATTTTTTTTTTTTCTTGAGTCCCTAGTCACCATTTGCCAAGACAAAAAGACCGTATAGGAGATTCTCTACCCCTAACCATGATCCCCAGGGGGAGAGATGGTCCCTTCCTCACAGGGAGGTAGTTGCCATGGAAGCTGCTTATCCGGTTCTACTGAAGGCTGTGACCTCCTACAGAGCCTCTGAGTCCTGCTGTCGTGCATCCTTCTCCCTCCTGCCAGGTGGCGAGGCGTGGAAAGGGTGTTGATCTAGGGTGTGGGCTTAACCAGGGCTGCATCCTGGGAGTAGTGGAGGTTCAGCTCATAAGTACTTTCTCTCCTCTCCCTGGGGTGGGGCCAGCCAACAAGCACAAGCCATGGATCGAGGCCGAGTACCAGGGCATTGTCATGGAGAACGACAACACGGTCCTGTTGAATCCACCACTCTTTGCCTTGGATAAAGATGCCCCGCTGCGCTATGCAGGTACTGGGGCTCCCGCGGTGGGATTGGGAAAAATGGCTGGGAAGACGGAAGGCAAGAGAGGGGTGGGAGGTCCTGGTAGCGGGAGTGAAGGGGAAGTGGAGCACAGGCCTGGGTGGGGGGGCATCAGAGAAGAGGAGGAGCAAGAAGGGGAATGAATGGGTTGCACAGAAGAATGAAGATGTAGCAAAGGGTGTCAGAGTGGAGCAGCCAGGGATTAAACACAAGAGATTTTGCAGACCTCAGACCTGCTGGCTCTGAGTGTGGTGCTCAGGGAAGCTGGGGATCATTGATACTCATGTCATCAGGAGAAGGGCTTGGATGGAGTTTGGGAGGAGATGTGCAGCTGGGCACGGCCCAGGCAAGGAGGCTGAGGGCTGGAAGGAGATGCTCTGGGTCACGCGGAGACTCATTTCTTCTCTTCCTGCCTCGCCAGGTGAGATCTGTGGCTTCCGGCTGCATGGATCTGGGGTACCCTTTGAGGCTGTGATCCTGGACAAGGCAACAGGTGAAGGGCTGATCCGGGCCAAGGAGCCTGTGGACTGTGAGGCCCAGAAGGAACACACCTTTACCATCCAGGCTTATGACTGTGGCGAGGGGCCGGATGGCACCAACACCAAGAAGTCTCACAAGTGAGGGAAACCTATCCCATGCCTATTTGCTATGGAACCCTTCTTCCTTCAACAGTGGTCTCTCAGAGATGGGGCTCTCCTTCGTAAGCTAAGAGTGATGCTTAGTCCAGCAAGTTCAGTCATTTCAGCCTCTTGTTGGCTGAGGATAGACCAACCGGAACCTGGGGATGGAACCCACAACCTTACCTGTGCCAGGGAAGCCCTCTACCAATGGGCTATGTCTCCAGCCCCAAATTTACTCTAAGTTACCACCAAAAATGAGTAATAATGCCCACTTTATTCTTTCTCTGTGTCAACTGATTATTGTTTGTTCTAGCGTAATAATAGTAGGCCTTCTTAGTCCCTGACCATACTGACTGAATGTCACCCCACCCCTGCTCTTCACAGAGTTTAGGGATCTTCGGTCAAGGTCACAAGTGTACAGGAGGGTTCAGTGGCCACTCATCCCACTTTGCTTCTTGCAACCTTGGACAATGTACTCAGACATTCTGGGCTTGCTTCTCTTTGTCTACAAGACAGAGGTGTTGCTAGGAAGCTTATGGGAGATGGCTGGTATTAAAAGTGTGTCCCTTCAAACCTGCTGCACAGCACATGGGCACTGGGCAGCGGCAAGACAAACAGTGAGGAAGAGATGGGAACATTCCACACGCAGCCAGACCCTTCCACGTGCCCCTCCGGTTGGTCCATTTGCGGCTCACAGCAGACATCGGGCGTGTGACATACACACAGCTGGGAGGGGCCAGGGAAGGGAGGGATGGTGAGAGCTCGGAAGAGGATTGTCTCGCAGACCCCTACATCTGTCACCAGCTAGTTCCTCACTAGACAATGGGAAACAGATCAGTAATTAGGGATCCCAGGCCACTGAGAGGCATCAGAGGTTAGAAAGTTCTTTGTGACTCAGTTTCCCATTTAGAGACAAGGCCTTTGCCTCTGAGCCTAGAGCTTGGCTCTTGGCTGGAGTCAGGGCATAGAATGCAGGTCCTAGACCCAGCTCTGTTTGCCTGGGAAGGTGTGAGTCAGGAAGGGCCATGGCTGAGATACAGTTTAGGCAGGTGAACTACTCAGATGTATCAACTTATGACTCCCCGTCAAATGCCACTTCCTGATGTCTGGTTTTAACTGTGTGTGTGTGTGTGTGTGTGTGTGTGTGTGTGTGTGTGTGTGTGTGTGTATCTTTCTCATTTCTTCTGTAAGATTTGACCTTTTTGGAGACAGGGTTTCTCTGTGTAGTTTTGAGCTTTTCCTGGAACTCACTTTGTAGATCAGGCTGGCCTCAAACTCACAGAGATTCTCCTGCCTCTGCCTCCCGAGTGCTGGAAGTAAAGGCGTGCGCCGCCGCCCCCGCCCCCCCCCCCCCCCCCCCCCCGCCAAGATTTGACTTTTGTTAAATCAGGGACCTGCCAAGTTTACTTATTTGTTTTTTGTTATTTTTGCCATTCCACTCACCTTGGCATCCCATTGATGGTTCCCCAACTACACTGAGATCTGTGTGTGTTATGAGATGTGTAGATAGGCAGGAGCAGGCAGTTGAAAGGTATTAGATATGTACTGAACCTATTTATTCTCTTCTTCCTCATTCTCTCCAGCCTTCTGGACAGAAATCACCAAGATGGCTTCTGGTGTTCGCTAGGCTTGCTCCTTCTTTCCCAGTCACTGGCCCTTTCCTTGGGCCCTCTCCCTTGTATGGTTTTATGTCCGTTATGAGTCGAGCACAGCCTAGTGCCCTGCGGAGTGGGATGAGCAGTCTCAAGGGCAGACTGGCTCCCTCCTCCTCTCGGTCCCCATCTGGATTCCTGATTGCATTTTGCTTGGTGCTTGCAGCTGCCTAATGCTTCCGTGTCCTTTCTGTTCCTGTGGACGCAGGGCGACCGTGCATGTCCGGGTCAACGATGTGAACGAGTTTGCCCCAGTGTTTGTGGAGCGCCTGTACCGTGCTGCGGTGACAGAGGGGAAGCTGTACGATCGCATCTTACGCGTGGAAGCCATTGATGGGGACTGCTCCCCTCAGTACAGCCAGATCTGCTACTACGAGATCCTTACACCCAACACCCCTTTCCTCATCGACAATGACGGTGAGCCTTCTGTCTCTCGCTGCCCAGCACCCTCTGCTCTCTGGATGACTGACCCAGGGCATTGCCCCTCCCCACAGACCCTCATTTCCCTCTTTGTCCCTGCGGGGGGGCCCTTTTCTTCCCGGATACCTCCTTCCCACATTCTGCTGATAAATGCTCCCGCCGATGCTTACTTACTTCCTGTGCCTCCCTGGGCTTCCTCTAGCGCACCTGACCTGTCTCTCTGCCCTCCCGTTTCCCACCCCAGGCAACATCGAGAACACAGAGAAGCTGCAGTACAGTGGTGAGAAGCTCTACAAGTTCACGGTGACAGCGTACGACTGTGGGAAGAAGCGGGCAGCAGACGATGCGGAGGTGGAGATCCAGGTGAAGCCCACTTGCAAGCCCAGCTGGCAAGGTGAGGCGCTCGGCGGGTTCCTGCTTGTGAATCCCGTCGTGTCCGCTGTTTTCACATTTTTCTCTTACCCCGTCTGATGACCACGGAAGGTAGGGTAGGTGCTGGAAGCACATTTCCGGGCAGGCGATTTTCCTAGGAGCTGCAGGCGGTCAGTGCACCCGGCAGGAGGGGACTGCCTTACCATCTGCCTTTTCTCTTGTCTTACCTGTACAGGCTGGAACAAAAGGATTGAGTATGCCCCGGGAGCCGGGAGCTTGGCTTTGTTCCCGGGCATCCGCCTGGAGACCTGTGATGAACCACTGTGGAACATTCAAGCCACCATAGAGCTGCAGACCAGCCATGTGGCCAAGGGCTGCGACCGAGACAACTACTCGGAGAGGGCTCTTCGGAAGCTCTGTGGTGCGTGTGTCCCCCTCCCCCAGGACCATCCCTTCCCAGCCATCCCTCACCTTCTCTGTCCCTTTTCTGAAAGTTGACTCCTTGGGCCGTCACAGGTGTTTATATCTCCATGAGAGTTGAGGCCTGTGGGTGGCTTTGGTGGCCCAAAGGGCAGGCGATGAACCGCTGGACCCGCCACTAGAGGCACCACAGAACAATGTTTGGGAGCAATGGAGAGTTGGTGAATGGGCTGAGTTAGTGAGAGACATTTCTAGAAGAAAGAGAGCTATCCTTCTCTTGTCTTTGAAAGGCTGCAGGAGGTGGTGAATGGTTGCCAGTTCCCCTTTCCTGCTTCCTTCCCATTTCCTCATCCGCTGCTTCTCGGCTCTGACACGTGTGCCTCCTGGGGCCTCTGCAGGTGCTGCCACTGGGGAGGTAGACCTGTTGCCCATGCCCGGCCCCAATGCCAACTGGACGGCGGGGCTCTCCGTGCACTACAGCCAGGACAGCAGCCTCATCTACTGGTTCAACGGCACCCAAGCTGTACAGGTTCCCCTGGGTGGCCCGGCTGGGCTGGGCTCTGGGCCGCAGGATGGCCTCAGTGACCACTTCACCCTGTCCTTCTGGATGAAGCATGGCGTGACTCCCAGCAAGGGGAAGAAGGAGGAGGAGACCATTGTGTGTAACACAGTCCAGAATGGTGAGTCTTCCGTGGGGCCCTAACCTGAGGTGGGACACTGGCTCTTTGTCCCACGTCTGTCACCTGTCACTACCCAGTGCAGAGTGTTGACAGGTCTCTTTCCCTCTTTTAATTTGTAAGTTGATGGGTTTCTTTCTTTCTTTCTTTCTTTCTTTCTTTCTTTCTTTCTTTCTTTCTTTCTTTCTTTCTTTCTTTCTTTCTTTCTTTCTTTCTTTCTTTCTGTCTGTCTGTCTTTCTGTCTTTCTGTCTTTCTTTTTAGTTTTGCTATGTAGCCCAGGTTGGCCCTTAGCTTGAACAGTCCTGCATCAGCCTTCTGAGCACTGAGATTTCAGGAAGTTCCCACTACTCCCCACACCACCTTAAGAAAAAGAGATGGAGTCTTGCCATGTTGCCTAGGCTGACCCCGAACTCATGGGCTTAAGAGGTCCTCCTACCTTACCTTGCCTGGTAGCTATGACTATGGCAAACGCCATCGTGGGCTGGATTTGCCACCGCTGTAATTCTGTGACTTGCTGAGATGATATTTTGAGATGTTCCTGCTCTGGATGCAGCGGGACTGACTCCCAGACAACATTGTCCTTCCTGCTGGCAGTTGCCAAGTTAGTCTCCCTGCATCCCTGTCCTGTCTTTTCACCCCCAAAGGCCCCAGCAGTGGTAATGGCTGACCCATTTCTCTAGGCGCTGATTGCCTCTCTCCACATGCCCCTCTCAATGGCAGTGAGGAAATGAGAGCACAGACTCAGCTGTCACTTTGAACCTTTTCTTGTCTCCGGCCTGTGTTTGACTCCTGTCCCTTTCCTATCCCCCAGAGGACGGCTTCTCTCACTACTCACTGACGGTCCACGGCTGCAGAATCGCCTTCCTCTACTGGCCACTGCTGGAGAGTGCACGTCCCGTCAAGTTTCTCTGGAAGCTGGAGCAGGTGGGACAGGGGCCTGCCTCTGAGAGGGCTGGGTGGGCGGAACTAACTTTGAGGGAAGGGGTTTCCAAGCTTCTGGGGTTGTTGTTTTCATTGGCCTTCCTCCAACCTCAGTCCCTGATTAATCTACCCCAGGTTGTCTGGTCCTCTCAAGGCTTGCTGCCTAGAGAAGCATTTGTAGATTGAAGGGAAATAGGGGCAACTCTCTACTAAACCTGGCCATCCATCTTGGTCCTTGTTTTATTTCATTTTCTTCTTACATATAATACCTATATAATAACATATGATTATATATAATAATATTATATATAATACCTATATAACAGTATGTGTCCTTGATTCTTAGCTGTAACCAGGAAACTGAGAGATGTTGGGGTCAAGTTCAGAGCTTACAGTTCAGTGTTGATTTGGAAGCCTGCTGGTTTTCAGTACTAGTTAATTTTTTTTTTTTTTCAAGACAAGGTTTCTTTGTGTAGCCTTGGCTGTCCTAGAACTAGCTCTGTAGACCAGGCTGGCCTCAAAGTCACAGAGATCCGCCTGCCTCTGCCTCTTGAGGGCTGGGATTAAAGGCATACACCACCATCGTCTGGCTAATATTTTTAAAATATGTAACTTTTCATTTTATTATTATTATTATTATTATTATTATTATTATTATTATTATTATTTGAGACAGGGTCTCTTTGTAGACCAGGTTGATCTTGAATTTGCTAAATAGCAGAGGATGACCTTGAACTGCTGATCTTCCTGCTTCCACTGCTCAAGTACCTGGATTACAGGTGTGTACAATCACGCCAAGCTCAACTTTAGCCTTTTCACAAGGCTAAAAATAATTCTACATCCTGAGGTTGCTGTATGATCAAATTATACAATAGACCTTTACAGACTTAAAAACACTATATGCATTAATCTTCTCTATTTTGTCCATGCTTATGAAGGATAGATAAAAATGCACGAAAGAACTAAGAGTCTCTCTTAAGTCAACACTTCGGAGTTGCAGTCTGGTTTTTGAGATGGTTTTTATAGTTCAGGCTGGCCTTGAACTTCCAGCCCTCCTGCCTCTACCTCCTGGGTGCTGGGACCATGGGTTTGTGCCACCGTTTCCTGTCTATTCCTTCCCCAAGTTGACTACAAGGGCCAGTGAGAGCTGATTTGGGTTTCCATTGTCTGCCTTTCCTAAACACCCCATAAGAGCAATTGATAAATGGAAAAAGGCACAGGAGACAGAAGAGAAGGAAAGGTCTGGGAAACACAAACCTGACATGCGAGGTCTGTTTACAAAAGCTTTGGCTGTTTGTAGCACGTTTATAGAGATTTGCATTTGCTGCTTCTGGATCTTTTCCCATGTTGTTACCTACCCCCTCTTCCCCTTCCTTTCTTTCCTTTCCTTGGGATGCTGAGGATTGAATTTAGGGCCTCACTCTGCCGCTGAGCTGTGTCCTCAGCCCACTTTTTTTTTTTTTTTTTTTTTTTTTTTTTTTTTTTTTTTTTGGTTTTTCGAGGCAGGGTTTCTCTGTGTAGCTTTGTGCCTTTCCTGGAACTCACTTGGTAGCCCAGGCTGGCCTCGAACTCACAGAGATCCGCCTGGCTCTGCCTCCCGAGTGCTGGGATTAAAGGCGTGCGCCACCACCGCCCGGCCCTCAGCCCACTTTTTACTTTTTATTTTGAGACAAGGTTTCACTAAGTTGCCCATGTTGGCTTTTAACTCACTGTGTAGCCAAGGCTATCCTTGAACTTGTGATCATTTTGTCCTAGCCTCCCAAGGAGCTGGGATTATAGGCCTGTTCACCATGCCAGGCTAGAGTGTGTGTGTGTGTGTGTGTGTGTGTAGGTGTATGTGTGTATTTATGTGTGTGTGTGTATGTGTGAACGTGTGTGTAAGTGTATGTGTGTAGGTGTGTGTGTGTGTATATGTGTGTACGTGTGTGTAGGTGTATGTGTGTAGGTGTGTGTGTGTAGGTGTGTGTGTGTATGTGTTACTGGGGACTGAATACAGGGCCTTACATGTGCTAGGGTAGTGCTCCATCACTGAGCTACATCCCTAGTCCGCCCTTCTCTTTAAACTTTTCTTTATCCTCATTTATTTAAAACATCTATTAAACACAAATTAAGTGCTTGCCTTTTCAACAGATAGATTCCAGGGTACAATGGAGTTTAATAATGTCAATCAAAATACTCAATTTCATTTAGCTTATATTTTAGTTGGGTAGGTAAGCTGTCATCTTTTTCTTTTTTCCTCCCTTGCCTTCTGTTTCTCTCCCCATCTCCTCTTTTTGGCAGAGCTGGGGATCGAGCCCAGGACCACTGTGTGTCAAGCCAATCCTTGACCCCTAACCTAGCTTCTAGAGGAGGTGGAGTTAAAAAATATCTAAATAGGAGCAGCAGATGGAAAATCTCCGAGGCAAGGAAGAGATGAGTGGGGCCGAGGCACAGCAGACAACCGGGAAGGGCTGAGGGGTGCTTGGAGAACGGACAGTGGCTTCTGGGAGCCTTTGTCTGGAGGCCTAAGGCAGGACTGTGACTTGGTCAGAGTTATAATTGAAGATGGTCACTTGGGTAGCTGTGGGAGGGCTGTACTCATGGGGTAGAGGAATGCAAGCAAGCCAGGCCTCGTGGCACAGGCCAGTGATCCCTCAGAGGTTGAGGCAGGAGGATTGAAAGTTCAAGACTCTCCTGGCAATTTAGTGAGACTTTGTTTTTTAAGTATCATTATCATCACCATCATCATCACCATCACCACCACCACCACCACCACCACCACCACCACCACCACCACCACTGTTCGTTTTGGGTATAGCTCAGTTGGCTGAGTGCCTGCCTACTGATGGCAGTCTAGAGATGAGAATCCTACACAGAAACCCACAGCTGTTAGTTTGGCCCTGGGAGGAAATCGTCTGTTGGTGGTTTGGGTGTGGAGGATGGGATACGAGGGAGCAGGGAACAGTTCTAGGCTAATTCTGCAGCACCACATAAGACCAGGTATCACGGTGCATACCGGGGAAGTCAGAAGTTCAAGGTCCTGATGAGGTTGAGGTTAGCCCAGGCAACATGAGACTTTGACTCAAAAAAACCCCAAACCGTCAGGTATGATGGCTCTTGGCTCACACCATTAATCCCAACATTCCAGAGGCAGAGGCAGGTGGGTCTCAGTGAGTTTGAGGACATCTAGGTCTAAAAAGTGAGTTCCAGGCCAGCCAGGGCTACATAGAGAGACCCTGCCTCAAACAACAAACAAACAAACAAGCCGCAAACCAACCATCCAAAGCAGAAATAAAAAGTTGGAAAAAGACTGGACCAGGGATATTCTTAGAGGTAGAGTGCTTCTTGCCTCAGAAGCTCAAAGCCCTAGGTTCTGTCTCCAGTTCAAAGAAGAAGGAAAGAGGAGGTAAAGTCAAAAGGGCCTGGGGACTCACGGATATGGGACCATAGAGATGGAGAGTCCTACATAGAAACCCACAGCTGTTAGTTTTGTTTGGTCCTGAGATGAAAGCACCTGCTGGTGGTCTGGGTGTGGAGGATGGGATGTGAGGGGAGCTGGGAAGCATATTGGCTTCCATCTTATGCGTGTTAAGTTTGAGGTGGCCAGGAGACATCTGAGTGGAAAGCCCAGAATTTGGGGAGAGCTCTGGGCTGGAGGTGGGCATGGCGGTGTTACCAGTGTAAATGTGGACTGATGAACAGTCGTGTGAACAGACTAGGATACTCCTAGGAAGAGGATGTAGAGCAGGTAAGGGAGAGCGCCTGTGCCTGAGCCTTGCGGGATCTCAACACTGGGAAGTAGGGAAGGAAGAGACTCCCACGCCTTCCTCTCCCATCTTGATGACTCCAGGAGACATGGCAGAGTGAAACAGTAATGTCCCAGAGGTTCCTGTTGGGTTAGAAGCCACCCTGGAAATCACAATGTCTTCCATCTATTCATTCATAAACATCTTTGGAGAAATTCATTTACAGCATAGTGTTTTTTTTTGTTTGTTTGTTTTTTGTTTTGTTTTGTTTTTTGGTTGTTGTTATTTTATTTTTTGAGACAAGAGCTTGTTGTATTGCCAAGCTGACTTTCAGACTCCTGGACTCGAGTAATCCTCCTGTCTCATCCTCCTGAGTTGCTGGACTTTAGGCAGGTACTCCTGTGCCTAGCTCTGTTTGTAGGGTTAAAGGCTCCCCTAACTCGTGGAGTTTTCTATAGGAGGTTGCCTGCCTTGCAGATTTTGGACAAGGATGCTATTCCTTGAGCTGGGTGGGCAGCCGTGCTGGTAGAACTGGGGATGTATAGGACTGTCCTGTCTCCGGGACATGGAGCAGGGTTGGGGCTAGTTCCTTGGAGAGCAAGTAATTGAGAGGCTCTGGCCCTCACTTTGCACCCCCAGGTATGTGATGACGAATGGCACCACTATGCCCTGAACCTCGAGTTCCCCACAGTCACACTCTACACCGATGGCATCTCCTTCGACCCTGCTCTCATCCATGACAACGGTCTCATCCACCCACCCAGGAGGGAACCTGCACTCATGATTGGGGCCTGCTGGACTGGTGGGTCCCCTGATCTTCTCAGTAAACACTCAGTGGCTTAGGGCTGAGGGGAGGTGGTCAGGTGAGGAGCGAGGCTGGCCTGTCCCTCTGCAGAGGCTACCTCCTGCATCTCTGTACAGCTGGGCAGGGTGATGACTCCCAATAATCTCTGCTGGAGGAGACCTGTGCTTCCGATACTACCGCCCCCCACCCCTATTGTGTGGATCAGTACCTTAAACTTGGTGGAATTTCCATCCACAAATCTACACTATAACTCCAGCCAGGTCTCACTTTGTTCCTTCAAAGAGATGATGGTGTCCACAGCCTCTCCCTTGCAGGAGGACAGGAATCTTTCAGAGGACTGTTAGTTTTCTGTTTGTGGACTTATCTTACCAGAGCCTTCCTGTCTCCTCAGCAACAGAGTCATCTGTAACAGAGGTCTGCAAGATTAGGGCATGGCACAAGAGGGGTTGGGACTCTGCTGAGAGCCTGTAAATCCTACAAGGCGTGGGAGGATTTAGGGGAATTGCAGAACTTCTTGTCACAGCCCTCTGCTCACTGCCACTCTTTCCCCCTTGGTTCCCAGAAGAGAAGAACAAAGAGAAGGAAAAAGGAGACAACAATACAGACACAAGCCCAGGTACACCGCGTATAAGAACTGGAGACCAGAGTTCTAATCTCAGCTGTCTGTCCCGAGCCAGCCTCTCCAGTGTCTGCTTCACAGACATGCCGCCATGGTACAGAGTCTCTGGACCATACCAAGCAGGTGTCCTTGGGCATAGCTTGGTCGGATTCTGGGGAGATTTTTTTTTTCCCCTGCTCACGGAATGCAGTAATGTTTCTCTTGCTGACTTTCCCCGTGGCAGAAAACAGGTAGCAGGAGGGGACAGTCTAGGCATCTGTGAAGATCATACACATTCATCCTGGTCTCCCTGCATGTTCCTGGACAGACTGACTCTCTCACAGTCTCCTCATTTCCTGGTGGTTTCCAATGTTCCTCTTCTTGACTGTGGTTTTCCCTTTCTCTCTCCTCAGAAACTTTTTGTGTCCACTCCTCCTCCTCCCCTTCCTCCTTATTGTGTTTTCCCTCCTCTCCTTCTCATTTTTCTTTTCTATGTGTGTTGCTAGGGGTGGAACCCCGAGCCTCACACATGCTAGGAAAAAATTCTATCCTGCCTTTTGGCACATCGGTCTTCTCTATCCCACCCCTAGCCCCATTTTTTCTCACCTCTCATCTCTTTTATTCCCGCATTTTCGTTTTCTCTCTCGAGTTCTCTCTTGTTCTCCCTTTCCCGTTTCCATCGGCCCCACCCTCGGTCCCACCTTTCCTCCGCTCCTCTTTTCTCCTCTCACCACCTGGCCTGCCCCTGTGTTCCCGCCCTAGGAGACCCCTTGCTGATCCACCACTACTTCCATGGCTACCTGGCTGGTTTCAGCGTGCGCTCAGGTCGCCTGGAGAGCCGTGAGGTCATCGAGTGCCTCTATGCATGTCGGGAGGGGCTGGACTATAGGGATTTCGAGAGCCTGGGCAAAGGCATGAAGGTATAGCCCCTTCCACTCCCTCTCTTTCCCGGCATGCCCCTGCCCCTCCCCTTGGCCCCTCTACACTTCTGCACCTTTCCTCTCCTGCCTCCTGGTGTTGCTCTGAGCTATGTCTGTGTCTGGGACCCAGGTCCACGTGAACCCCTCGCAGTCCCTGCTCACCCTGGAGGGGGATGATGTGGAGACCTTCAACCATGCCCTGCAGCATGTGGCTTACATGAACACTCTGCGCTTTGCCACACCCGGCGTCAGGCCCCTGCGCCTCACCACCGCTGTCAAGTGAGTGTCGGGTGGGAGGTCAGGTCACGGAGCAGGGGCCAGTGTCACTCTTTGTCTTAGGACATCACTAGAGCTAGCCAAACCTTTCTCATTTCACGTCCCTCCCTGAGCACCGAGAGAGGACAGCTGACCTGTTGAAGGTCATGTTGGTAAAAGAGCTTGGACCAGAATCAGGTTTCCCAATCTGTTCCTCTCTGCGAAACTGAGTTGCCAGGATTTGGGGGTTCTGGTCTTCTCTATGCTGATAGATAAAGTGGGACAGAGAGGATGGGAAACTGGGGGGCCTGGCATTAATTCTGACTCCATACTAATTGTTTGGATGACCTTGGGCAAATGGTGAGCGCTGCTTGGTTTTGCCTATTTTAATCTTACTTCACCAAGTTCTTGCAAAATGAATCTGATGAACCCAGGCCGTGAATGGTCCCAGGCCAAATCTGGCCTGCTGTCTACTCTGGAAAGTTTCAGTGGCGTGCAGGCCTGCCTGTTTGCCTACTGTTCATGGCTGCTTTTATAGCGTGCTGGCAGGTGAGTAGCTGGGATGGGGACTCTCAAAAGAGAGAGATGATTGTCTTTTACAGGGAAAGCCTGATGAACTTTGCATTCTAATGGGATGATTTTTGAATTCTTTAGCAGAAAAAATTGTGGATTTCAAGGTTTAAGCATTTATCGGATATTTTAAAACACAGCTCGAGGGATGATAGAACCTGCCCAGTGGAACTGTTGTGAACTAAATGCTACAATCCAGAGCAAATGCTTGCCAGAGTTCCTGCTCTGTAGGTGATTTCACCCCAGTTATGGTCTGTAGGGCAGTTTTAGGAGATACTGCCATCTAGTGGGTGGACCACATAATCCAGGAGTCAGATTTCATGCGTTCTCCCTTCTCTGCCTCAGTTTCCCCATAAATTCCCTGAAGCATCTGACTTCAGATATCTTGGGAGAGAGGCCCTGAGACCTAAAGTAACTGGGCACAATTACCAAGCTCCAGTCAGACTCGTGGAAGGGGGTGCTGGCCTGTTATGAGGTTACACTGTGGAGCTGAAGGTCACAGATTATTGAGCGTCTTGTGAACATGGATCAGAGCTGTATGAACCCCACTATGTACTAGTCAGAATTTCTTCTGGAAAATATCATTTATTTTTATGTATATGGGTGTTTTGCCTGCACGTATGTCTGCATACCACATTTGTGCAGTGCTGGCAGAGACCAGAAGAAGGCATGGATAGATCCCCTAGGGTTGGAGTTACAACCTGTATTGAGGTGCCATGTGGTTGCTGTGAATCGAATCTGGGGCCTCTGGAAGAGCAGCTAATGCTCTTAATCTCTGAGCCACCTCTCCGCTCGTCTAGTCAGAGTTCTTAAGGCCCTTTCATCCCTCAGGAACCAAGAAGCTGCCTCACTATTTCTGTGTACTTAGGAGCTACACAGAGGAGAGAACTGTGCTTTGGCCAAGGGTGGACCTCTGTCAGGGGCATCCCAGAAGGGCTGTGTCAACGTCTTTGCTACCTCATTCAAGCCTAGACTAGAGGCTTGCTAAGGACTTGGAAACTGATTTTGGTCTTTTCAGAAGAGGGAAGAGCCTTGACTTTTTTTTTTTGTTTGTTTGTTTGTTTTTGTTTTTTGTTTTTCGAGACAGGGTTTCTCTGCGTAGTTTTGTGCCTTTCCTGGAGCTCACTTGGTAGCCCAGGCTGGCCTCGAACTCACAGTGATCCGCCTGGCTCTGCCTCCCGAGTGCTGGGATTAAAGGCTTGCGCCATCACCGCCCGGCTCTGACTTTTTTTTTTTTAATGAGATTTCTCCCTTTCTTGCCTTTGTGTCTCTCTCTAGGGTATCATGTAGTCCATGCTGGCCTCAAAGTCACTATATAACTGAGGATGGCCTTGAACCCTCTGTCCTTCTTTTATGTCTCAAGTACTATGGTTGCAGGCACACGCCACCACATCAGCTTACATAACGTAGGGGATCAAGCCCTGGCTGCTATATGTGCTGGGCAAGCACCTTTCCGACTCAAGCTAATACGCCCCAGCCCTTATTTTCCTATGGGCTACTATGTGGCCAGTCCACCTCACCTCCCTGAAGTCATAGGAAGAAATTGGGAGGTGTGTGTGTGTCCAACTCATAGCAGAGACCAAGATGCCTATCACACCAGTCCTCTGAGACACATCCTTCTCTTTGTCTGTGTGGCTTTCCCAGCTTCCCGTTTCCAGTGTTTGGATTTCTGATCATTTAAAGTCAGATTTATGCAACCATTCGGTCAGTGCTTCAATGCAAGTTGCACCACCCCTCACTTTTTGTTGGTACTAGGGCTGTGTGCATAACAGACGAGCGCTCGGTCACTGAGCTAGATCCCTGGCTCTATTTTCACATTTTATTTTGAGACATAAGCTCTTATTAAGTTGACAAGGATGTCTGTGAACTTGTTCTGTAGCTCAGGCAGGCCTTGAATTTGTGATCCTCCTGCCTCAACCTTTCTAGGACCTGAAATCATCAGGATGGGCAGGATTAAATGATTCAGACTTTGCAAAATGTATCTCTTGGAGAGGAGAGCCTTCCCAGGCGACATTAGCCCCGGTGGATGGGGCCATCTTTTTCTTTACCTTTGTCCCCTCTGTGGCTCTTGACTTTATACCTATTTGCTGTAGCCTCAACCTAGATGAGCCAATGCTGAAATGATTGACTTTAAACAACCCATACCCAAAGGGGCCCGTGCGTCTAACTCCTTTCCTGATGGCATCTCTGACCTCGAGGACACTCAGGCTTGAGTCCCCCAGTCATCTTTGTTCCGCTCTGTCCTTGTCCTTCATGTCCCATCCACTGACAAGTCACACAGGACCTGCTTGGGCATCTGAAACTTTACCTCAAGCCTCCATTACTCTACCCTGCCCTGTTGTCTTACCTTCCTAACCAGGTGATTTAATTCTACTTTACCCCTACTCCAGACTTGGACAGTGATATTCAATCACACATTTTTGTTTTTGCCTTTACCACCTTCTTTCTTCCTTTCTTTCTTTCTTTCTTTCTTTCTTTCTTTCTTTCTTTCTTTCTTTCTTTCTTTCTTTCTTTCTTTCTTCTCCTCCTCCTCCTCCTCCTCCTCCTCCTCCTCCTCCTTCTCCTTCTTCACTGTCGTCATCCTCCTCCTCTTCTTCTTCAAATACATGGTCTTGCCTTTTAATGCAGGCTGGCTTTGAACTTGAGACCCTCTTGCTTCATCCTCCAATGCATTGAAATTATAGGTGTGCACTACCGTGCCTAGCTCAAACCAGACCATTTTCGGATGAAAAAGACACCATGAGGTCTGTGTTATGAAACTGCAAACTGAATGTTAGTCATTATCCAAGGCCTCAGCCATTGCTACCTGCTGGCTTTATGCCTCTCACTCCATGAAGAATGTTCTCCATCGTCGCTCTAACTTCCTCCTGTGCAAAGTCCTTCACCCTTTCAAAGCTACCTCAATTGCTAATTTTCCTGATTCTTCCTACCTTCCTTAAAAGAAAATTCTACTTCTATCCTGCCCAGGAAGAATTTCTCCTTCTTCTGAATCCTCATTTTTACTTTTCCATCTTTCCAACTCATTCTGGGGTGACCATATTTGCCTGCAGTTTGACGTTTGTATGCCATGCAGAATCTCTGCACCAGCTCGTTTGTTTGGCTTTCGAAGCTGGTACAGCCTTCTTTTCCTGTTTGAATCACCTAGAGCATGAGTGCAGCCCAGGTCTGCTGCTGCCTGTGTTCCATTCCCAGGCCGCTGGGGCCATTTGCAGGTTATAACAGGCTCCTTTCAGGGGCTCTGAGCCCATCACACCTGCTGAGGGCACAGCTTTTTCTATTAGTTCCGACAGTCAACTGGGTGTGCTTGGTAATGCCGATGACTTCAGTCCTCTCCCCCAAATCCTTTCACCTAGTACAACCATGGAGACCAGAGTCCCTAACGCTGCAGAACACAACCCCTTTGCCGAGACTGTTTGTTCAAGAAGAGTAAATCAGCCTGTTTTTCTTCCTTTGTTGTTGCTTTTGAGACAGGGTCTTACTCTGTTGCCCACACAGTCCTTAAACTCACAGCAGTCCTCCTGACTCAGCTTCCTGAGTGCTGGGATTGCAGGCATCAGCCACCTTGCCTGGCTTTAGTCTGTTTCGTGTTACTATAATAGAATGCCGGAGACTGGGCAGTTTAGAAAGAATAGAGATTTATTTATTTATTTATTTATTTATTTATTTATTTATTTATTTATTTATTTATTTTTATAGTTCTAGAGTCTGGGAAGTCTAAGATTGGTGGCCAGTGTCTGGCTAGGGACTTCTTGCTCTATCATCCCCTAATGGAAGAGCTGAGAGGCTGGGGGCGGGGCGAGGAAGGAGGGAGGGAGGAGGGAAGGAGAGAAAGAGATCGAGAGGGAGAACATGAACATGGGAGAGGGAGCTGTTAGGCTCACGCCCCCCTCTCTTCTAGTCAGAGCTCATCCATTTTTATGAGGATGCATCCTGTATGACCATCTATTCCACCCTGATGGTCTTGTCTCATCCCAGCATCAGCTCCAAAAACCCTAAGTCTTGAGTGTCATCAGATGAGACCTGGGTGCAATGTAGGGCCTGAAATGCCCTGAGGCAAATGCTTCTTCACCTGTGGGCCTGTGTGATGGAACAAATTAGCTGTTTCCCCAAAACAATGAAAGGGGCATGCATAGATTAGACATGCCCATTCTGGAAGGGAGAAGAATGAAGGAAAAAGAAAAAGCTGCCTCCAAGCACATCCCCAAGTAGTCAAGACTGACAGCATCTCACTATGCAGCCCAAGCTAGCTTTGAACCTGTGACCCTCCTGCTTCAGCCTCCTGAGTGCTGGGGTTATACGTGTGCCACACCACACTTACCTAATATTATGTCTTATTTTCTCTTTTGTGTATGCATACATGCACTTGTTTGTATGTGAACATGTGTGTGCGCATGAGTGGAGACCAGAGATAAACACCAGGTGTCCTCAATCACTTTCCACCTCATCCTTTGGGCTGGGTCCTCTCATGGACTCTGGAGCGTGCCAATTTGCCTAGATTGGCTAGCTAGTAAGTTCAAGGATCCGCCTGTCTCTGTCACTCCAGCACTTCGGGTACAGGCTTGTGTCACCAAGCCTGGCTTTTATGTGGGCTCTGGAGATCTGAACTCAGGCATTCGTGTTTGCGTGGTGAGTACTTTGCTGGTTGAACTGTCTCCATAGCCATGCTACATTCAAAACTTAAGATTTCAGAATAATGAGTTCGAGATGCAGCTCAGTTGGTAGAACTGCTTGTCCTGGATTTGAGTCCCAGCACAACACAAATTGGGCATGAGAAGGCCCAGAAGGTGGAGACAGGGGGATCAGGCGTTTAAGGTTATCCTTGGCTACATGGAGAGTTTGAAGACACCCTGGGCTACATGAGACCCCCATCACAAAACAAAACAAAATAAAACAAAAGCTTTGAAATAACCCCGGCTCCATGTGCTGCTCTTAGAGATACTGGGCTGGGGTTCAGCCAGAAGGCATCAGACAGCCCTCCTTCCAGGACTCGCTGGGATCAGTTATGTAACAGCTTTTACTGTAGCTTTGCCAGGCTGATGACCCATGCTAGGAGCTCTGCAGCTCTGGGGCCTCTGGTGACCCCATTTGCCTTCATTGCTCTGGAGGACTGAAGACCCTCATGACTCTTGGGGCTCTCTGTAACATCGTTTGAAATCAAGGTGAAATGAACCATGCCCCCTCTTTCTAGAATCCACCACATGGATGCTACCAAAGCCTGTGTGTGTGCTCTCATAAGTGATCCAGGCTGCACCTGGGATGGCTGAACCATGTCTATGAGGGGTGGGCCTGGGGAGGTGGGGCTCTGTATCAGAAAGTAGGGAACGGAGACCTGAAGTGACCCAGGCCTGGAATGTTGATTTCTCTCCACACCCTGGGGCTGCCTTGAAGATTTCTGAAATGCCTTTATTTTTCCCTTGTCTTGATAACAGCACCTTCCTTCTGTCGGCACTGATCCCTTTATCAAAGGACCATTTGTCTATATTCTTGTCTGCTTGTTCGTTCTTTACCTGGGAGGCTATGAATCCTTCAAATCCATATGTTGTTTGCTTTTGAATTATGAATTCCATCTTTAAATTAGTTTTCTTTTCATCTTAATCCTATGACTAAAGGTACTCATGCAGCTTCTTCAATATTTGTCCTTGAGTTTCTTTCACTAACTATCCTTTAAAAAGAGTATCATTTATCTGCATGGATGCACATGTGTTTGTGAGTGCCTATGCAATCCAGGAGAGAGCCTCAGATCCCCTAGAGCTGGAGCCACAGGCAGCTGTGAGCTGCTGAAGTGGATGCTGGGAACCACGTTTGGATCCTTTGGAAGAACAAGGCAGCCCTCTTCCCTGCTAACCGTCTCTCCAGCCCCGATCAGTTGCTCTCGTTCATTGACTTTAAGTTCTGCTTCCCAAATGCTCAGACTTGGACAGAATGCAGCTCAGTCCTTTGCCAGTGTATACAAGGATGGTCCTGACTCTGGTTTTCTATGAAAGTGTCTTCAGTTCCATCTCCTCATTAGACCTCTGCAGAATGGCCTTTTTGGACCACATCTCTAGCAAAGTCCTGGTGATGGCATCTTCAGTCATCTCTTAAGAGGTTCCATGCTGAGGAGATGCTCAGTAGGTAAAGTGCCTACCACTCAAGCCTGGGACCTGAGTTCAGATCCCCAACACTCACGCGAAAGAGCCAGGAGGTGGCATCTGTAACCCTAGTGCTGAGATGGTTGTGGGAGGTCGAGTGGGGGAGACAGTGGATCCTCAGAGCTCTTTGGCCATCCAGTGTAACCAACTGGCGTGCCCTGGGCTCAGGGAGAAACTCGTCAAAACAAAACACACAAAACAAAACAAAATAGCTTCTTCTCTCTGAGTCCTCAACAGAGTCTTCTTAATCTCCATTTGTGGCAACACAACTCCCTCCAGATCATCCCCTCCAAACTGTTTCAGCTTCTGCCCCACTTCCTGGTTCCAAAGTTGCTCTCACAGTCTGACTTTAGTTACTGCAACACCCTGCTTCTCTGGTCCCAATTTCCTGACTTACTTTGTTGTATAATGGAATAGCTGAGACTGGGGGATTTATAAAAACAGAGGTTACTTCTCATAGTTCTGGAGGCTGGGATGCCCAAGACTGAGGCTCTGGTGTCTAGTGAAGGCTGTCTTGTTTCCATGGTGTAAGATGCAGGAAGAGGATGAGACATGGGGAGGGGAAATTTCCCTGGTACCAATCAGGGCTTTGGACACGGGCTGCAGTTGGACTCTGGCTGAAGCCTTGACTCTGTGGTGACTACTGCTTGTGTGGCCCAGTATTTCCTTCCTTCCTTTTCTCTTTCCTAACATTTGCTTATTTTATTTTATTTTGGCATTTATATAGAGCCTCACCATGTAGCACTAGCTGGCTTGGATCTTGATTTGTAGACTAGGTTTGGCCAAGAAATCACAGGGACCTACCTGCCTCTGTCTCCCGAGTGCTGGGATTACAGGTGTGCACCATCATGCCAAACTTAGAATGTTATTCTTTTATTGAGAGACTACCAAGTCCTCAAATTCTACTTTTCCAACTATTTTAGTTACTTGTCTGTGTGTATGTGCTCCTGTGTGCAAGCACTGTTGGAGGCCAGAAGGGGGCGTTAGCATCCCTGGAGCTAGAGTTATCCAACATGACATACTGGGAACTGAACTACAGTATCCTGGAAGAGCCAATGGACTTTTTCCGCCCCACCTGCAGGGCTTCAACGGGTTCTTGACCACCCTAAGGAGGGAATGTAGGGACAGGAGATACAAAGGAAAAGACACCAAGTCTAGATTCTGATCAAGGTGCCACTTTATTTCCTTCCACAAGGGTTTATATAGTTCCTGCAGGGTGGGGGGAGCAAGAAGCTGTCATCTGCATAAGGTGGGGCAAGGAACAAGATGTTTGTATAGGATGTTTACAGGGTGAGAGGGTCAAGGGTTCTGATTCAATGTCCTGTTGCTAGGCAACCTGACTGTAAGCTGATCTAGTTCCCTGTCTTATGGGGGGGTCCTGTATTTTTCCACTAACTAGAGATTCTGTCCTTGTCCCTGACACTTTTTAAAAAAATATTGAATCATATGTTTGAAGTAGAGAATAAACATGCTGTGAGCAGTCATTAATTACAGAGGTGCCAAAATATTGATTATTGATTTACTATATTAAACTATTCTAATTAGCTTAATATAGTAGACAGAAGACACTTTTATTGTAGCAACTGAAGAATCTTTAGTAAGTTCATGGTGAATACTGTTGTTCTAAACAAGTAATATATGACACTGTATCTCCACAGCATCCTTTTATTTGGTAATTAGTGTCTAGGGTAGTTAAACTATGTATCATACTTTTTTTTTTTTTTTTTTTTTTTTTTTTTTTTGGATGCCGGGTCTTGCTATCTAGCCAAGGCTGGCTTGGTACTCTGATGTATAGCCTTGAACTCAGTAATCCTCCTGCCTCAGCCTCCTGGGTGCTGGGGTTAGAGATATGCAGTACAGTGCATGGCTCTAAGCTTTGGTCTCTTACCCTATCAGAAGCACTGCTGTAAGGAAATAACGTGACAAAATGCTTCCTAAGCTAGCAAGAGCCTGAGACTGTGAGGGGTCAGGGTGCTACTCAAGGGCTGGGGCTGGAAGAGTGTGTCGGGGCATAGCTGGTTGGTTGGCTGAGCAAGTCTTCTGGGCAGATGTCCAGTAAAAGAGATAGAAGACACCTCCCCCCCCCAAAAAAAAGATGACATTATTGATAGATACCCCACCCTAGCTCACTCTTAGTGTTGGATATTTTGGAACTCATATCTGGCAGATATTTTACTGAACCCATGTAACTGTCATTGGGAAAAATGTGTTTATACTTAAAATTTTGTTTGTTTGTTTGTTTGTTTATTTACAGACAGGGTTTCTCTGTGTAGTTTTGGTGCTTGTCCTGGATCTCACCCTGTAGACCAGGCTGGCCTCGAACTCACAGAGATCTGCCTGGCTCTGCCTCCCGAGTGCTGGGATTAAAGGTGTGCAACACCACCGCCTGGCATTATCTTTATTTTTTGAGACAGAGTCTTAGCTTAAGCTTCAAGCCTTGAACTTGCAATCCTCCTGTCTCAGCCCCTTGAGTGCTGGGCTACAGGCATGTGTTACCATGCTTGGTGGAAAGGCAGAAAGAGGATGTGAACAAGACTCCATCTTCATGTATGTGCATTTTTGTTAGTTCAGTTTCTTTTATTTATTTTATTTTATTATTTTTGTTAAAATAGAACGTGACAGACATTCCATGGTTTGTAGCCTTGATGGTTACCCCACAGACTGAGGCTATCTTACCCTCCGCTTTTCCTATAGCAGTGCCGTACAAGGAAGGGCTTTGCTGTGGGGGACTGGGTATAGGGAGGCTGACACTGTCTTCTCTCCTTTCCTCACTCTCTCTGGGGTGTTCCTCTGATGCAGAGGTGGGGGCTCAGAGTTTCTTAAGACACAGTCTCACTGTGTAGCTCTAGCTGGCCTAGAACTTGTATGTAGACCAGGTTGGCCTTGAACTCACAGAGCTCCACCTGTTTCTGTCTCTCAAGTGCTGGAATTAAAGGCATGCGCCATCATGCTTGGGCAGACTCTGGGTTTTTAAGTGAGTGACAAGCTGCCTCTCTTCTTATATAGGTGCTTCAGTGAAGAGTCCTGTGTCTCCATCCCTGAAGTGGAAGGCTATGTGGTGGTCCTTCAGCCTGATGCCCCCCAGATCCTTCTGAGTGGCACAGCTCATTTTGCCCGTCCTGCTGTGGACTTTGAGGGACCCGAGGGGGTCCCCTTGTTCCCGGATCTTCAGATCACCTGCTCCATTTCCCACCAGGTGGAGGCCAAAGCAGATGAGAGTTGGCAGGGCACAGGTAGGGATGACCCCAAGGAGTGATGTGGTCCAGAGAACAGTGATGTCTGGAACTAGAAAGAGGGAGTGACTGTGGGGATGGAATGGGAAGGCTTTCTCACAGGTCAGTGTGACTGAGGACAACTCACCCTTAAAAACCAGAGCCTCTGGGAAGCCACAAGTGTAGAGAAATGTTGCATGTTGATAGTCATGATGATGTTTGCCGTCCTTAAGGGGTGGCCCTGGGTGGGGAGGAGGAGTGACCATAATACATGACAGTGGCTGGATCTCAGCATCTCAGTGGGCACAGCTCTGACCTTGACCCCGACTCTCTCCCACAGTGACAGACACACGCATGTCAGATGAGATTGTACACAACCTGGATGGCTGTGAAATTTCTCTGGTGGGAGATGACCTAGACCCTGAGCGAGAAAGCCTGCTCTTGGACATGGCGTCCTTGCAGCAGCGAGGCCTGGAGCTCACCAACACATCTGCCTACCTCACCATTGCTGGTCAGTGAGGCCCAGGGTCTGATGTGTGTGTGTGCGTGTGTGTGTGTGTGTGTGTGTGTGCGCGCGCGCGCGCGTGTGCGTGTGCGTGCGTGCGTGCGTGTGTGTGTGTGTGTGTGTGTGTGTGTGTCTGTGTGTGTGTGTGTGTGTGGCCTTCCACCAATTAAGCACATGGCTCCTCCTTCCCAGGATGTTGGTCAAATGCCATTTTGTCCCTTCTTAGCTGGAAGATCCTTTGGTTTCCAGATTGAGGGACGCGTGCCTGGGCAGAGTCTCTGAACCTCGTCTCTCTTCCCTCTGCTCTCCAGAGCCTGGCTCCCCTCCTCTCCTGATTCCATGTCCCTTCGGGTCTCTGCCCTCTCCTGCCTCTGTCTTCCCCAACCAGCTTTGGAGTCTTGTAGCTCTTGGGTGTGTTTAGGCTCTCTATCCTTCCCTGCATCCACCACAGCTTTCAGTCCTCACTTGGTGAACGGTGGGGGTGGGGAGCGACGGTTTGGTGGTTTCCAGAGGCAACGGCATCCGGGAGGGAGAATGGGAAACCACGGCAATGACCATTCCATTGCGGGCCTCACCAAAGCTGTGTCCCTTCTGTCTATTATCTTCCTTCCCTTGGAGGATGTCTCTGCCTTCTTTTCTGTAACTAGCTAGATTCTTTCATCCTTGGGGAGTCCCAAAGGTCACATGACTAGGTGAGAAGGGCAGGGAACAAACGTGGCTTTGCTTACTCTACCCCTGTAGATCAGGTGTGTGGGGGTGTTGCTTCTCCTAGGTGTCAGCTTATGCCTCTGTTGAGGGGTGGGGCTAACATCCCTCCCACTGCTGCCCTGGAGCGCCCTTCACTGACCTCTCCACTGAGCTTGTCTCCTTATGCCCCAGGGGTGGAGACCATCACTGTGTATGAAGAGATCCTGAGGCATGCTCGTTACCAGCTGCGGCATGGAGCCGCCCTGTATGCCAGGAAATTCAGGCTTTCCTGCTCAGAGATGAATGGCCGCTATTCCAGCAACGAATTCATGGTGGAGGTACCCGGAAAATCCCTTTCCTTTCTAGGTCACCTGCTCCTGGCAAGGAGCCAGGATGTATTGGACTCAGGTAGATGCTTGATGGACAGGGACTTTGTTGCATTGAAGATTCCCAGACCCATGACAGATGGAGAAGGGGGAAGAGGAGAAAGAGGAGGAGATGTGGGTGATAGTTAAGGTGATAGGGATGGGTGATACGGCTTGCTGCTAAGCTTAATGGCCTGTTTGGATTTAATCCTCAGAAACTGCATAGCAAAGAGAACTGTCTCCTGCAAGTTGTCCTCTGATCTCCACACACATTGTGTGGTAGGAGTCCCATCCCAAATGAGAGAGGGGTGTACTGAGTGAGCTTGGAGTTGGGTGGAAAGGGTCCTGGGGAGAAGCAGTTATACCTACAGAGTCCTCCCTTTCCTTAGGTCAACGTCCTGCATAGCATGAACCGAGTGGCCCACCCCAGTCACGTGCTCAGCTCACAGCAGTTCTTGCACCGGGGTCACCAGCCTCCTCCTGAGATGGCTGGACACAGCCTGGCCAGCTCCCACCGGAACTCCAGTACGTAAGCTGAGTGGGCATGACATCCATCTCTGTACCCTTGGGAGGGGAGGAGGTCCAGGCAGTAGATCCTATTCTCTGTGGTACCTGCCTTAGTGATGGCTGTGGGAGAACCTCTGCATCCCCCTGGACTGTTAACTGTGAAGGTGAATCCTGGGTCAATGCAGGGTGCTCAAGCCTGGAC